>NC_141032.1:20270000-20589166 GCF_052040795.2 Danio rerio
TTTGGATTGTGAAAGCAGTATTCTCCAACATGAGGTATTATGCCGTCTCCGTGCGCTGAATGCGGTTATATTTATGGCTGGTATTATTTGTTAGTTTGGTCATTTATGTCACTAATATGGTGACCATCAAACATCATCCGCTTGGTAAAAAACACACTGTAAAACCCAATAGTTTTAAACTCAGTGTTGAAGTTAATGAGTTAAATACCTCATTTAACTTAAATGTAGTAAGTTCACAGTACTCGTATAGATGAGGTTTTTTATTTTTAACTCAAAATGGATTGTTGCAATTGGTTTCCTCAAAGAATTTGAGTTGTCTCTGCTTATTGGGTTTTACAGTACTCAGTTTGAGTTCTCTTCATTTATTAGGTTTCACTTTGCTCAAATTGCTTTATTTACTCAAATGAATTAAGTTCACAGTACTCATTAGGATTAGTTTTTTAAATGAACTTTTTGGGTTTTACAGTGCATTAGTGTGCTATTTGGGATGACACTACATACATATACTAAGCTGTTGATTGTGTAAGTGCAGACGTACATAGAGCATAGTGTGCCATTTGGGAAGCAGCTTCGCACTTTTTAAGTTAATTACATATTTTGAAATATGACATTATCATAAAAAAACAGATATTTTTATTAAATTAATAGTTTAATTAAGCAGGGATGTACTTTTCTGATCTTTAATGAAAGATTATTGGCTGCAGTGTTAGATATTTTTCATGATTTCTAATAACTATTCTTATTTTTATCTTCCTGTTCATCATAAAATCATGATAAAGATGGTTCCCACAAAAAAAAAAAAAAAAAAAAAAACATTTCTTATGAAATGTTAAGGACTAAATCATTAGTTTGGGATGATTTCTTTTATGGATTCTCTAAGTCAATCAGTGCTGATTCACTTTTGTAAATTACATTTTCAAATTTGTTTTTACAGTTTTTGTTGTTACTTAATCTGCATATTTTCTAATTAAAAAAAAAAAGTTTTTAGTCCATCGAGATAAAATAATTCAAAATGATAAACGTTGCCTTGGCTGAAATCAAATAAGTTTATAGCAGTTTTATGCAGTTTTTCTTTGTGTTATAACTCCACAGGCGGGCAGTCCCTTTAGAGAGCCACTGATCAAGTTCCTGACACGTCATCCATCTCAGACAGTGGAGCTGTTCATGATGGAGGCCACTCTCAATGACCCACAGTGGAGTCGTATGTTCATGGTGTGTTTCTTGTTTTTTTTTCTTTCTTGTTCACAAACCCCATATTGTCTTTGTAAAAATGTTCTTGCTATTATTTTATTGATATAAAATTTTCTTAACAAACATTTTTATCTCATGTCCTCATTTATAGAGCTTCTTGAAACACAAAGACGCCAAGCCTCTGCGAGATGTTTTGGCTTCTAACCCAAATCGTTTTGTCCCTCTGCTGGTTCCGGCTGGGTCTGCAGCCACTGTAAGACCCGGGTCTCCCTCCACCAGCACTGCCCGCCTCGACCTGCAGTTCCAGGCTATCAAGGTGAATAACACTGAAGCGTATCCTGCTAGAATTGATTGAATGCGCTTGTTTGTAGAGCATGAATATTAATAAGCATTCATGCACTCCCTCAGATCATAAGCATCATTGTGAAAAATGATGAAGGCTGGTTGGCGGGTCAGCACTCTCTAGTGAGTCAGCTCAGACGTGTGTGGGTCAGCGAGGCCTTCCAGGAACGCCACCGCAAAGACAACATGGCTGCAACCAACTGGAAAGAGCCCAAACTGCTGGCATTCTGTCTGCTTAGCTACTGCAAGTCAGTATTTTCCATGTGTTGGTGCAGAATTCTAAACACACTTAGATGTTTATCCTCTGAATATGTTTTGATACATCAGATACTATTTCCAGTTTCAAACATCTACTCATTAGAGTTGATAAATGGATGTTTATGGCCACTGTTTAGTAATTTCCTGCGTGTGTGTGTGCGTGCGTGCGTGCGTGCGTGCGTGCGTGTGTGTGTGTGTGTATTAATATATGCAATAACATTTGTATAAAAGTTCTCCATTTATTTACTGCTGAGGATACTGACCTGACCTATATTTTAAAAGTATTATTAAATTATTATGTATTATTAAATTACAATCATTTTTTAAAAGGTCAAGTGAAAACCTTTTTCAACTGGGACATTTATGAAAAAAAGTCAAAAATGTAATTCATAATGGTTTTAAAAAGTCTTAAATTTTACTTTGTGAAACCTGCAGAAACCCTGTAACCTTTTAGATAGGCCTGTGCAAAAAAAGGATCTGGCTAGTATATGGACATTCTAATGGGTAAAACAGCAGATATTTGCAGTAAATTGGCCCAGAGTACACAGTATTATTTTAATTTTCTAAACATTTTCCCATAATATCAGTGTCAACGTAAGAATTGTCACCAAAACTTGCATTTACGATAACACAGAGAAGGTTCTGGTCAAATTAAAACTCAAAATCACCTCAGAGGTGATGAAAACATCTCCAACACCAAACAAGGGTGTTTATTTACAGTCTTGAGACTTGCTGCATTCCAGAAAACAATAATTTAACTACTTCTAAAAAAAGATGGGTATTAGGCATGTATATAAAACATTTAGGTCATGGTTTTTGAAAGTATTAAAGAAAACTGTTAGCTTTTAGTATTGTTGAGGTGGTTTTCCACTGCAATGGTATGGGTTGGTTCGGTTTAACATAGCTCATTGTTATGGGCTTTTCCACTGCTTTCTGTATCCTGAACCCAGTCCTTTTCATAGCATCATCCCAGGTGAGGTTCCAGGTAGGGTTGGGCGATTTCGACCATTTTGGCATCATACAATGTCTAATGTGAAACATCGATGGATGATGGCATCGTCGTAGGCGGCAGTGAATTATTTATGAATAATTAATTAATTCCTAACAAATCAATATATTTGTAGCCTACCGTTTCAACTGCCTGACCCACATGGTTTTTGTTTTTCCCATAACCTAATCATAAATAAATAATTATAAGTTCCACACAAATTACCACCTGTCAATCACTTTTTCTGTGGAACCCTGGCATGAATGAACAGAGTGATCTGTGTCGTTATAACAACGTCGACAAACTTGATTGGTAAAAAAGGTGCACAACCAACAGTATCTGAGGTTTTCACTAAGTGTACTAATTCGCTAATTCGCTTGTACTAATTACTAAGTACAAGCATGAAAGCGAAAGATTGAAGCAGTGTACTGACGCTGTGGCACGTTTACTGATAGAGTCAAAAGACATAAGAGTAGTTATTTAGGGTGCTTTCACACCTACACTTTTGTTTTGGAACCTGTCTCGTTTGCCCAGTTACCGCGGTTCGTTTGGCATATGTGAAATCCAATCGCTCTCGGATCCACGCTAAAACAATTGCCCCGAGATTGCTTGAATGAGGTGGTCTCGGCTCGATTGAAACAAACTCCGTAGCGCGGTTATATCACTGTGTTTTATGGATATGTAATAGGCATACGGCTATATGAAGAGAGAATTATGAGTAGGGCGGAAAGTTTCGCGAGTCTCCGGATGCCTGCAAATGAATGATAATCTCCCTGTAATCTTGCGTCTCCCTCCCGGTCCTCAAATAGGCTACATTGCGCACCCTTCTCACCCCTCCCCACCGCATCTCTACTCACTCTTCAGACATGTCGCGCGCACCTTGTCAAACACCACCAAACCACCACCTCTCCTGACAGCTGAGCGGGACCCTGCAAAATAAACCCTGACACTCTGGCCAATGTGAGGAGAGTTAACTCACACATGACTTGTTTTAGCTCTTTTTGTCCAATTAGAAATTTTGCAGTGTGAAAGCGTAAGAGCAAAGAGCAACAATGTAACATTTGTAATCTCTTTTTCGGAACAACTGAATCGATTCACAGATGTGAAAGCACCCTTAGAGATTAGGTTAATTAAACATCACGTTTAACAACTAAAGTGAGAGGTGATCTAGCTTAGCATCCAGATGTCTTACGGCCATCGGCGATGAACAATGGCATTGTCCATCGACCCAACCCTAGTTCCAAGCAAGCCGTACCATTACCATAATGTGATGTAAACACACTGCCATTAACCAATTGCGCTGAGAGAATCACCAATTTTAGTGTCATTGGATTTGAGAACCAGGACACCAAACCTGCTATATTTAAATAGTCAGCAACAGCCACTGCATGTCTTGCATGACTAAACCTTTTTTAAACCACTGAGAAAACAAGTCACCTGAAATGGCAGACGTTCTACTTCTTGGTAGTCAATTAGAGGGTCCAGTGAGAAATGGATGAGGCAGATCAATATGAAAATGTTTTTCAGAAAGTCATTGCAGTAGAGGCAGTGTAAATTTAGCGATAATCCCTCAAAGTTCAAGAGATACTAAACCGCAGTGGAAATTGCAAGTTGAACCGTAATGAACCTCACATTGTAAAAGTGGCTTATGTTAAACCTCATAATATAGTCTGGACATGTCTGAAAACTTGAACATGGAAACTGTGCTTCATGATGTCAGACATAAGCAGATAAGCATGGGAATTGTAAATGGAAAATGTTTTCCTTTTGTAATCTTGAAATTGTGCATTTTTCTTCAGGCGCAACTGCTCTGAGATCGAGCTGCTCTTTCAGCTCTTGAGAGCCTTTACTGGCCGCTTCCTGTGCAACATGACCTTCCTGAAGGAGTACATGGAAGAGGAGATCCCCAAAAACTATGGCATCACGCACAAACGAGCGCTTTTCTTCCGCTTTGTGGAGTTCAATGACCCGCACTTCAACGATGAGCTCAAGGCAAAGGTGAGGTTATACCATTTATTCTCCTGTGAGTTTTGCCTTTGTGAGGACAGCTCATTTTGGATTAAGAGCTACCATGAGTGTGACTGATGCCATGACACGGACATCCATGGTCAGCATTATGAATTCCACCTTTGTGGTAAATTTGTGTTGAGAGTGGCACAGCGTTACGCTGACCATCTAATCCGGCTAACAAGCAGCCCCTGCTGAATATGTATGTGTTAGAAGGAGAGGGTGACGACGGCTGGCCGTGCATGACACAGTCGGCTCTCAAAGCCACATCTTCAACTGAAGTCTTTGAAGAATGCTAATGAATATTTATCTACAGATTACACTAGCAGCCGTTGCTCATAAGCTCTAGGTTTGCCTATAAGCAGCCCTGGAGAAGATGGGATATGTAGTTGATGGAGCAGGGCTCTATTTTGAGGAATGTTTTCTGCTGGCTTGGATGTGCCAGTAATTTAGATATTTACTTGTCTGGCTGACAATTTCGCTGTTATGTGGACAAATATATATGATGCATGGCAACAGATATTATGCTATTTAATATAAAACAATGCAGATGGCATGGAAGGAGTTTGGGGTGTCCTGGCTAATGAAAATCTATGTGAAAGCTGCGGCAATTTAAAAAACATATATGAATTTGTGCCTTTCGCTTGATTTTGCTATAAAATCTGTGATTGTAGAGCTGCAAAATTCTAGAGGGACTACTTGACAACAGTTGCCGGTTCTGCTATTCGATTTAGGTCATGGAAGTTCAGCGTTTTGGTCAGTGAAAGTGGAAAAAGTCAGAAAATTTGACATTTTGTTTTTTAATATGATTGTTACAACACTTTGTTTCATGTATAAACCTTGACCTGCTTGCTTGAACTTTCTTGAGCAAGTTAAAATGTTAAAACACTGATGGCTTATCAGTGTTAAATGTGCATGTGTATCTGTTTGTTATTAGGGTGTCCGCAAGGTCTAAAAAGTCCTGAAATTTCAAAAACAAAATGTTAGACCTTAAAAAAAAAAACTTAAATTCACTGAAATTTTGGGTTGTAGGTCTAAATTCATTTTAAACCGGTCTTAATTTTCTTATATCCAGGTAAAGCTACCCTATCAGGCTGACATGCATTCACCAATATCCTGTTTCAAAACTTTTTTATTTGTGAAAGAGGCCCTATTGGAATTGCTCTATTTCTTCTTCTTCTTCTTCTTCTTCTTCTTCTTCTTCTTCTTCTTCTTCTCTAGAATTAATTGCATTTTTGAGCGTCAATTTACAAATTGACAAATTTTGTGAAATCTCACAAAACTCTGCACGCATACCAGAAGTGGCGAAAATTTACGTTTGTTATAAAGTAGGTTTTGGAACTGGTTGTGACAAAATGGCCACAGTGCCACTGTTACGTGTTTAAGTTGTTAAGTTGGATAAGACGTAACGTTCAGTGAGGGTAATAATGAAAACACACAACCAATGGCTTAGTGAAACAAAAAATAACAATTTATTAAACAGAGCATATCAAACAATGAATATAGGAATTTTTTTCAATTCAATTCAGCTTTATTTGTATAGTGCTTTTACAATGTAGATTGTGTCAAAACAGCTTCACATAAATGGTCATAGTAAATGGATCAGGGTGGTTCAGTTTTTAGTGTTTAAGTTAAGTTCAGTTTAGCTCAGTTCAGTGTGGTTTGAAATCATTACTGAGAGTCCAAACACTGAAGAGCAAATTAATCGATGCGTAGAACAGATCCTGAACCACGCAAGCCAGTGGCCACACCGGAGAGGGAAAAAAACGTCACCAATAGAAGAGTGAAGAAAAAAAAAATTGAGAAAACCAGACTCAGTTCGGCACGACCATTTTAATTTCTCCGCTGGCCAAAAGTCTTGTGCAAAGCTGCAATCTCAGCGGTGGAGGCTGGAAGCTGGCCTCAGCGAAGACTCGTCTGTCCCTGGAGCATCACTGGAATCAGTCTAGAATGTCAGTTTAGAATGTAATTTTAAATAACAGAATTAAACGAAAAAAACAGGAGTGTTGCAAAAATAAAGAAATAAATTTAACAAAACAATCTAACTATACCCCTACCCACTAAACTAACTAAACAAATATAAATGCAGAAACATAAACGTATTCTTTGGCGTATGCAACGCTCAACTAAACATCTCACCCATTTCAAAACATAATTACAAATGTGACAACTCCTCCAAAATCTAACACAAAGTTCTTGTAAAGTACACATATTTAGCCAATAGCAAAACAAGAGCTTATAATATAATCAATTATGATTAATAATAAAGATGAGAAAGCGAAATACAAAACATACGTGAAACATAAGTCACCTATGCACATTTGATGGAGATTTGATAGCCTTGACAGCACCACCTATGCATATTTATTGCCACGGAGGAGGAAGTACTTATAACTCAGCCACACAATGTCCGATCTGCCTGAAAATTTACATGTTCATTGAGATTCCTCTCCTGAAGACATCTACATGCCAATATTGAGTTACAGTCATAGCGCCACCTGCTTACAGAAGGTAGTTTGGCATAAATCTGGGATTTTTTTCTTTTCTTCAGGTTTTTAAAAATATATCAGCTTGAATTATTATTGTCCACTTGTTCTCTGTCATCCTACAGCCACCAGGTGGCGGTGAGCCCATCAGAGAGGTCCCTTTCAGACAATTCACAACAGCTGTTAGACATTTTTACTGCAAATTTTCCAGATTAAATTCCCCTATCAGGGAAAGAAAACTAAAGCGACATGTTCCTTTACATGACCTTCCATTAATACAAAAACTATTTACAGATGTAACCGGCCCATTAAAGCAAATCCTTAATGCTTAGCCCTGTATAAAATTTCATTCATAATGATCTTAAAGTCTTAAATTGGACCCGAAGAAACCTGCAGAAACCCTGCTTATGGGATCTTATCTCTGTAAAAGCCTAGTGTAACTGCTTTGTTTAATTTTTGTTCCTTTGCACCATTTTTGTTCTGAGATGACAGATTTTCAAGGGAGGGACAGAATTACCTCAGATTTTATTTAAAAATATTTAATTTAAATTCCAAATATAAATCCATCTGGGTTTGTAATGACGAGAGGGTTAGTGATAGTGATATAATTTTGGTGTTGGGATGAGCTCACCCTTGAAATAACAACATATCATATAGGTTAAACAGCATTTTTAACGGTGCACCCTTCTGTTTTGTTTCTGTGAGTGTTCTCATTATCCAGTCCTGTGAAGGGGTATTAAAAGTGGGCGAGCCCTATCTGGAGTACATGAACCCACTGGTGAACGGGTTATTGTAATATTCAGCTCTGCTCTTCCTTATTCCCTCTTCATTTTTATTCATGTGAAAGAATTCCATCAAGTTTGTGAAAAAAAGATCAAATGCCACTTGATTAAAATGAACTGGAGGTTCTCCTCCAAATGCCAGTCTCCACACTGACATTGAGAAATGTTAGCATAGTAACGGAGGCTAGTCTTCATGGCTTTGATGGCTGAGGCTGTTTCTGCTCTGCTAAATCAGCCCTCACAGCCAAACAGACGTTGCATCCCAAACATTTCCCAGGAGAGCTCAGCAGCTGCACGCTCTTAACGGTATACACGTTTAAGGTGATGTTTTCAGGCAGCTGGAGCCTCGGCGGTTTGGAATGTGATGGATTGTGCAGAAAAGGGTTTGTTGTGATCCATCACTCATGTGAACGGTAGAGGGGCTCATTAGGACGAGGGATAATGAAGGAACACCTGCAGCCCCGCGGTCCCCATGTTTGAATAAATCCACACGTTGATGCACACTCCAGCTAGCAAACAATACACCCATTGTGTCTGACTAGACAGAATATTGTCATCTAGGTAAGCCATCATTAATTCCATAGCTTAAATGTCCTCTTGAAATATGATACATGGTTAATAATCTAACATAATAATCTTAGATTTTGGCTTTAAACCATATAATATAGAGCAAAACAAGTCATTAGTGTTTACTAATTACAACACGGACTAGCTGATGTCTGGAAAGTCCTGTTGGAGGAATTGAGGCAACTAGCTGATGACTGCAATATAATGATCATCAGTAAAATTAAAACCGAGAGCATCCAAATGAACTGAGCCTGAGCTGTCATATTGTGCTGGTCTCTGTCTCTTCTGTCGTTATCATACTTTGTAATGGTATTTATGCCAGATCTGTCAAAGCAGCCCTGGTGTTAATCATTAAGCAAGCTAAGTACATTTCTACATGTAACATACTTAAAAGTCATGCACTTTCTTTTTATTTTCATGTGGAAAGGAAAAACATCAGTGTACGCACATCAAGGGAAAATTTAAATCCAGGTGCTTAATCAAGCTAAACAATAGAAACAGTCAAAACATAAGCATACTGCCACTTTAGCTCTCAAAAGACTAATTTATTTGGATGATGTTTTAACCATGAAAGAAACTGAAGTAACAGAATTCTTATCATTAATTATAAAAATATGAACAGAATTATAAACAGTAAATAGAATTATTAGCATATGCTTACACATATTAAATTTACACATATTTTACATTATGCTGATCACCCATCATGGTAACTGCTATGCCAATTTCTTTCTATTATTATTAATATTATTATTATTATTATTAAAACATTTAATTTGAATTTATGATTAAGGAATATTATGTTTTAATTATGATATGCATTGTTGGATCAGGGGGGCCTGAGTCAGAACACTCACTCTGATCCCCCAGGCTCTGCGTTGGTTGGGGAAATTCCAAATTGAACCAAAACAAACGATTACAATTGGCTTAAGATTGGCAATGAAAATTCGGGACATTGCAACCTGCAGAACCTGGGAATTAAAAAATACATACTTATTGTTTTTACTACTATTGTTGTTTTTGTTATTGTTATAGTTATTAAACTATTTAAATGAGTTTATGATTTTAGAAATTTTATGTTTTGAGTATCTTTTTTAAATAATAATTATAGTTATAATAATAATAGCAATAAGCTTTACCCAGTGCTGGGTTGCGGCTGAAAAGGCATCCGCAGCATAAAATGTGGAATGAACCACTAACTTATCCAGTACATTTTACGCAGCGGATGCCTTTCCAGCCACAACCCATCTCTGGGAAACATACACACACACACACAAACATACACACACACACACTCATACACTAATGGACAATTTAGCCTACCCAATTCACCTGTACCACATGTCTTTGGACTGTGGGGGAAACCGTAGATCCCGTAGGAAACCCACGCGAACGCAGGGAGAACATGCAAACTCCTCGCAGAAACGCCAAATGAGTCCAGGTTTAAACCAGTGACCTGGCAACCTTCTTGCTGTGAGGCGACAGCACTACCTGCTGTGCCACTGCGTCGCCCTTAGGCATACTTATTTAAACAAATATAAATAAACCAAATTTTATTAATGTGAGCAGTAACCATTAGCAATATTACTCATTCGGGGATGTCACGAGCTGGAAAAGTCACTATTTATTCAAGTAAATAAATGTAGCATAAATGTTATTTGTGTTCACTGTACAGGTTTTACAGCACATCCTGAACCCAGCATTCCTGTACAGCTTTGAGAAAGGGGAAGGCGAGCAGCTTCTGGGACCACCCAATCCAGAGGGTGACAACCCAGAAAGCATCACCAGTGTCTTCATCACTAAGGTAAGCTTCTCCAGCAGCCCCTGTCCAGCTTCAGTGGCAGCGCTGTCACTCTCTCTCTCTATCGAGCCACAAGTTCACGGAGGATGACCCCTGGCTGTTATTTCACTGACTGAAATGTCAAGGCCACACTAAAGGTCATAGTGTTTGTTTTTCAAGCAAACCCAATGAGACAGAGGTGAAGGATTAATAGCCTTCGTTTATTTCACGCTTAAATTGATTGTTTCTCCCCTGCCGGTAATCGTAGCAAAGAGCAAACCAATCAGTCTGTTAGTTCCATGGGGTGTGCTTTCAAAATCTCTATCAGGAGAGGATCCTGTTGAAGTCAAAATTTAGGATTCACTAATCTTGATTTTTCATGGCTATGCAGTTGCCATATTAAAAAATGATTTATATATCAAGCAATTTGGCTGATTTTAATAAAAATAAATGTTTTATATTATTATTATTTTTATTTATTTACCTATTATTTTAGAAAATTCTATTTGCCTGGAGTCTCATCTCCCGTTCAAAAGAAAACAATAACAAAAACGATTGAGCAAAGACATAACATAAAGACAAATTTATTTGACATTTCAATTTAAGGGAGACACAAAAAAAATCAACAACAAAAAAACAAATAAAATCTCAACAACTAGCCCTCTTACCTGCACTTAAATTAAAACAAATTAAACAACATTTACTTACCTCCTCACTAACCACAATACATGAGAAAACTTAATAAAACAAAAAGGCATCCTTCTCATTACATGCGTTTCCGTACATTGATCTCAACAGTCAACATTCAGTGTTAAATTTTACAATATTGCTGAAAATATACAAACACAACAAGCAGGGAGAGGGGAGACTTTCTGAACGATCTTCCAGTCTGGTTTAAATAGACTTAACCAACACGCCAACAAGCTCCCTCGTGTCGACACCAGATTCACCGCACCTGTGCGCTCACAATGAAACTTGTTGGAAAGACAGCGAAGATATCCACAACAAAACGAGAAATACAAAAACACAAAGAAAAACTCACCAACTTCAAACCTAAAAACTTTTCTTCTATATTATTGTTTTAAGGAAAAAAAACACAATACATAACCTAAAAATACCAGAAAGTAACTTAAAGTTATTTATAAAGTTCCGAATAATAGCGAAGGAAAATACTGAAACAATGGGATCCTCTAATAGATACTATTAATAAAACCTCTCACATCACTTCAGTGTTTATTATTGGTGACCTTCCTCTGGTGAGTTTTAAGTTTCTTAATGTGTAAAAACACAAGTCTTATCCATATCATCTTTTTAATTCATGCTGAAATCTTCACTGAATCATGGAAGTATAAAATAAGCATAGGTCCATATTTGCAAAAGTTCTGTGCTGCAGTACAAGATGTTTGTTTGGACAACTGTGCTTCGTCTCTGGAAATCATTCTATTTACACATGTGAGCTATAGAATCATTGTATGAAGATTGTATGAAGATTGTATGCAAGACAGGAACAGGTTTTTGTCATATTAAAATAACCCAATCAGTTGCTAATTGCATGTATGTATCAAAATCGGTCCAATTTAGATTTCTGGCCAGCTGATTGGCACACTTCTATTTTAGGTAAACTTTTAAATCTGCTGTATGTCATGATGCATAAATGCATAATATTTTGTAACACATTGTTGTTGTTGTAGGTCCTTGACCCCGAGAAGCAGGCAGACCTGGCAGACTCATTGCGGATCTACCTGCTTCAGTTCTCCACCCTGCTGGTGGAGCATGCACCTCATCACATCCATGACAATAACAAGAGTAGAAACAGCAAGCTGAGGCGTCTTATGACCTTCGCATGGCCTTGCCTGCTGCCCAAAACCTGCGTGGATCCAGCCTGCAAGTACAGCGGACACCTCTTGCTGGCCCACATTATCGCCAAATTTGCCATTCACAAGAAAATAGTTTTACAGGTAAATCTGCAAAAGACATGCAATTTTAGTGATTTTAATGGTTAGTAAATATCTACTTTGATGGACGATCTCGGTCCAAAATAGCAAGACAAATACTAAGATCTCATTGTTTTACATGGAGACTCAAAGAAATCAATGGTGGTTAAATTTAAACAATAGTGGTTAGCACGTCGACACAAAGCACCGATGTGCTTACGGCAACCCAAGTTTGACTCCCAGCTTGAGGTCTTTTGCCGATCCTCATTTATCTCAGCTCCCCACACATTCCTGTCTATAAAACCTCCACTTTTCTGTCCCAATAAAGGTGAAAACCCCTACAAATGTATTATATAACAAAAAACAATCAACCCTGTGAAAAACAAATCTAGATTTTATTATATTTTGTATAACCACCAGCTAAGTAATTTACAAAAAGTACATTTTAAATGATCCAGCAAAATGAGTAACAGTGAACAGTGACCCAAATTTAAAAATTGTGATTTTGGTATCAATGGAACGAAGAGACTCTACGCTTTAAAATGAGATCTAATTCATGTCTTGAATGATTTTCAAGAAGTACCCATTTAAATTATGGTTGTCTGCTCTCTTTTTGGATGAAAATTGCAAGGAAAATATTTTTTACACATTTTATGTTATCCTACAGGGGATAAACTATTATTTTTTTACTTAAAAACCCAAAAAATTGTGTTGATTTAGCTCATTTTAAGGAAGTGGTCAGGCAGTTAGAATATATTTTTCATTACCAGAATATTTCAGTGGATAAAAGAGTAAATTTAAGTTTTTTTCTCTCAAAAACATTGACTTGTGAAATCAAATCTATCGTCTACTGTGTTTTATTCTGCTCAACTTCAGTCTGTCTGTATTGTGCAGGTTTTCCACAGTCTGCTGAAAGCTCACACTATGGAAGCACGTGCCATTGTTCGACAAGCCATGGCAATTCTCACGCCTGCAGTTCCTGCTCGAATGGAGGATGGTCACCAGATGCTCACACACTGGACCCGCAAGATCATTGTGGAGGAGGGCCACACTGTACCTCAGCTTGTGCATATACTTCACCTCATTGTACAGCATTTTAGGGTATGGATACTCAATTATCACTAAAGATGCTTCTCATAATAACATTGCTCATACTAGAGTCAATAAATATCAATTTTTGATTTGTTATATGACTGTATGGGTGGAAGATGCAGCTTGCAGTGTTTAATAAGTTCAGATTTTTGCTCAAATATTGAGAGTGAAATTTAGTTTTACTTTTTTTTTATATTTATTCATTTAGCTCTTTTATCCAAAAGAAGCAACAATATATAAACACTCCAAGTCTAAGATAGTTTGCTAGTTTATTTATTTGATTATAAATAATCAAATAAAAAATAATCAACTCAATAAATAATCAAATAAATAATAATCAAATCAATAAATTAATCAAATTATAAATAAAGCAAATAAATAAGTAATCAAATAAATAAATAAACAAACATATTTATTTGATTATTTATTTATTAGATTATTTATTAAATTTTTTATAAATATTTATTCATTTGATTTATTTATTTATTTGATTATTTGTTTATTTAATTATATATTTATTTTATTTTATTTATTTATTTTATTGTTTATTTATTGCTTGATTATTTATTCATTTATTTATTTGATTATTTGATTTATTTAAATGATTGAGCCATCATGTCTGGTGCATATAGAAAGGAATGAAGAAATTATGTGTACTACAAAATAGTTTAACCGCAATCACCTGTGAGAAGCACACTCAGAATTGCACAGTGTTTTCCAGTAACAAGAAGTGTTTTTTTTATAGTGTCAGGTGCATATGGAGAGAAATGAGTGTGTCAATCTCACTCACACTCCTAATTGTACAATGTTGTATTTTGTATTATTATGTTTTTTTTTTTGTGACATTATGTTTAGTTGTTTGTAAAGTTGAGCTTGTCTCTGCTTTCAGGTGTATTACCCAGTGAGACATCACCTTGTTCAGCACATGATCAGTGCTATGCAGAGACTGGGTTTCACCCCTAGTGTCACTATCGAGCAGAGAAAATTAGCTGTGGATCTAGCTGAGGTGGTCATTAAATGGGAGCTCCAGAGAATCAAAGACCAACAGGTCTGTCAACAGGAAATACAATAAAACAATTTAGTGTTTTTGATCAGTAAAAAATGTATTATGATCTGTATTCCAGAGGATTGTTGGATATAAATATCTTTTTTTGCAGCCTGAATCAGAGGCTGATCCAGGCAGTGTGGGCGAGGGGACTAGCGGAGCCTCTGCTGCTATGAAGAGAGGAATGTCTGTCGACTCGGCACAAGATGTAAAGAGATTTCGCACTGCCGCTGGTGCTGTCGGCACGGTGAGGAAACTTTAAACCACTCGCCACAGCCCGAGTGTGACTGCTGTAATCAGTCTCTCACACTCTAAGGCCTGATGGACTGTGCCATGTTTGAGTATATCAGTTGTATTCTGTTTGTGTGTGCAGGTTTTCGGCCGCAGTCAGTCAATACCCGGCACAGAGGCTCTACTTACTAAACCTGTGGAGAAACAGCACACAGATACTGTGGTTAACTTCCTCATCCGCATCGCCTGCCAGGTAGTTATCGCACACCTGCTTTAGTAAGTCTTAATGAAGGATCCATCCGTTTTTACACCTGCTTTGTATTTGCAGGTGAATGATAGCACTAATGTAGCAGGATCACCCGGTGAGCTGCTGTCCCGTCGCTGTGTGAACCTCATGAAGACTGCCCTCAGACCAGACATGTGGCCCGGCTCCGAGCTGAAACTACAGTGGTTTGACAAGCTCCTAATGACTGTGGTGAGCAGAGGCATCATGCCCATTCAGATTTAAAACAAAGTTTAAAATGCATCTTAGAAAAATGTAAATATGTGTTTTGATAATAATAGTGCGGGCCTAAATTGTTAGAAAACAAGAACTTCACCAGCTAAAAATGTTTTTTAGATATTTTATTTCTATTTTCTGGAAAAGTATATCAGTTGGAAATATCACTCTCCAACATTTTACCATTAACTGTAATAATCCAGCAAGATTTTTGACAACACACTCTTCACACTAAAAGCCACGGTTACACTGCACTTTTTGCCCTATACACATCCATTCATACACATTGCGAATGCGGCATACTGGAAACACAAGTTTGTGCTACAAGTTTTGCAGTTCGCTGCATTGAAAAGTTCAGGCGTTTGAGACCAATCCAATATCAAAACATGACCTCTTTACAAAGATGTAAAAAGTGGACCAATTGTTTGCTATCATTAATATATGATGAACTTGTTATATAACTTCCCTTTTCGTTGCACAGTATGACTCTCAAGTGTGACCATGGGATTAGGTCTCACAATCTTCCATATGGGAAGCCATGAAAAAAAATTAAATACTGACAAAGACTAAGGGTCCATTCACGCGGAATGTGTCTTTGCATTTAAAAATGTGAACTCTCAGCTCTTAGGGAGGTTATATAAGTTATTCTCCACTTATAACCTCTTAGGAAGGTTATAAGTTATTCTCCACTATGTTGCTGTCAGATAAAACCATTGTCATGCCAACTTGGTGCTGTAAACAGAAGCACATTGGAATGGAAAAATGTATTTTTTGTGGATGGCCCATAAATCCAGTAGAACTGTGGCCATGTTGTGGACATGTTGTTATTATTAATTTAAATACATCTGATATTTTCTTATTGAATTTTTCCTAATGACATACCACAACAAAATCTGAAAATTTTCTAATTAAAACCTTTTAGCTGGTGAAAAATACTAGTGTTCTAATTATTTTGGCCCTCACTGTTTGTTCTGTGGTTATTTTAGGAAATCAAGCACATATAATGACTATACTGTATACTGTGTAATGAGAAAAAGAAAGGATTCTATATTTACTATCTCCAGACATATTGTACAGCAGAATTTTTTTAGTTGCATTCAGTGATTAGAGTTTCCTGCTGCATTGTATGCTCCAATACATCATTCTAATTTTATTCTCAAGCCTTTCCTTCATTTACAACAGTTTACAACTGGGCTCTTATCCATTTTGCAATAGTTGCCCAAGAAGATGAGTGTTTCTGTGGGTGAATTAAAAAAATCATTAATTAAGCACCCTCTAGGTAATCTGTGTCTCATGAGCAGCTACAGGAAACAGCCTCTGATACACAAAATGTTGTTAAATACTGGGATATTATTATTATTATATATATATTTTTTATTTCCAGTTTCAGTTAATGTGCATCTATAAAATATGTGCAGGACCTACAGGTCTACTATTTTTTATATTCTAGAAGAGCAACAATACATTTTCGAAATCCAAGTATTATTACTGTTAATCTTACAAAAAGGGAAATAATAAGATTTACATAAGGGAAATCTTTCAAGATCAGCATGAAGCCTTGAGTGTCACTGTTTAGTGTCTATTGACAGCATAAGAGATGGCAGTTTAAGCTAAATTTTTATGCAGCCATTTGACTTATATTCATGTTGATTTGTATAGCGCTTTTCAAATTAATTAAGGTTTCAAAGCAGCTTACAAAAGATGCACATTATTGCATTACAGTCACAAAGAAAAGTTAAAAAGCCCTTATTATGGGTTTTTGAAAATGACCTTCCATGCAGTGTGTAACTGAAGTGAAATATCCAGCTGAGGCTTAAATCTGAAAGTGCGGTATGTTTAAAATGATTGATTCATCTATAAAAGAGTCGACTCGGAATGGTTTAAATGAATCGTCGGGGTAACAAATCTTTAGCTATGGCAGCATGACGTCCTTACGGAACTCAAGCCCAACCCATTTGTTGCACGCACAAACCCGGGAAAATTAAAACCCCTGCCCACAAGCACTCTAGATCCCTTTTGAATCATGTCACGAAGAAGCTGTTTTAAAGTGTGAAGGAAAATGTTATTTTCCCTACCTAAGGTTGAGGCTGTGAAGAGTCGGTAAGAGTCAGCATTGTAGCCTCAGCCTTGTGCAATGTTCCCTTCATGTTTCTGACGAGTGCTTCAGCAATATACACAATTACAATGGGGCATTCATCTGCTGTTTGTTAAAGGAAGGATCAGAAAAGACTTGATGTATGGGACTTTGTCAGAGCTTGACAGGAACTTTACTGTACACAGTTCATGGATCAGTTTCTTCCTCCATTTCACAAGTTTAAGTAACTTAAGTACGATTAAAATAGTTACTTTTTTGTTTTCTCTAGCTTGCAAATTATGTATTTAATTGTGTTTTGTTACTTGTACTTTATCTGGTTAACTCTTTATATTCTTATCGCGTCTAAAACCACTTTGAAAATGCAACGTGCCTTGTTTACGGATTTATATGTGTTTGTAAGCTTGCCATCTGCTGCTGTTTATAGCCACCGTCAGCTGTTCCTACACACATGTAATTTTGGTCAATTTTGGTCAAGTTTCAAAATAGTTTAGCTTTTGCCACTGTGTGGATTAATACTGAATGTGTGTGTCATTGTTAAGAATAGAGCAATGTGCTGGTGTTTAACTGCATTGCTTTAATGCACTCCTGAATGAGGCTCGCACATACACTCTGCTCTCTGACTACTTCAAAATTGTTGATAATCTGTGGTTGGCATTTCTCTATGTCTCATGCTGAACGCAGTTGACCAATCCCAATAGACTGGGTCATCAGACCAATCAGCGCAGATTAGCATCGTGCTAAGGAGTGGTTTGGGAACAAATGAATCGCTGAACAGATCATATGGGAGTCGATAGGATAATAGAAAAAATAAATGGATATTATTAGATAGTGAAAGTGTGTTTTTTGACCTTTCATGCATATCATAAATGCATAATAGGGGCTCTTTAAGGAGTTGTGTAAAAGTCAGACATTATATTTTAACGTAATTAACCTGAAGTTATATAGGTTATATAAGTACTTCAAAAAGAAGTTCTACTAAAGTTTTTCATTGGACAGGTTTTTTTTAATTTATTTATTTTTTTGTAGTACAATAGAAGATTTATCCTCTTCACAGGTTTTCTGTGTTAGTGCCATACTAATATTCCTGTGTAGGGATTGGAAATAGTTTTAACCCAAAGAATGACCAGTCTGCCAGATGAAGAAGAGCCAGAGTCAGAGATTCAAATAAATAAACTAAAGTTTACTAAAGACAGTTTGCAGTTTCATCAGCAGAAGCCAGCTTCAACAATCGCAATGAGTTCCTAAGCTGCTCTGCTTACAATCACAAATCAACAACAATTATACTCTCACATAACGTCATTAACTGCGTCACACATATAAGTGTTCTAATCTGATTGGTTAAAACACAGATAGACTAGGAAAATTTCCACGTGGGTGTGTGCGTACAATTCTGAACAATATCTTAAGCATAAACATCAGACATCCACTAGACTGTTTAGAGCTGACTCTAGACCTGTGAAATAGATCCACAATCAAATACAACACACATACTTAAAAAAATCAGTTTTTTATCCAAGGCTGAGTGTACTCTCAGCCGTTTTTTTCAAAACACATTTAGGCAGTTATATGCTTCCTACACAAAGTCTATCTTAAATAAAAAGTAGAATTACTTTAAATGAATTAACCGTAAAAATAGCAAAATCACTTTAGACATTTTAAATAGTATTAACTCGTAGAAATAACAATACGCTTATTTCACGCGGCCGCCATTTTAAAGAACCAAAGCGAGGCTGCGGTGGGAAGAAACCCGGAAGTATAGGACCAGCACTGTAAACATTCCAGTAACATGCTGTGTACTACAAACCTCCAGCTGTTGTTGAGATTTCAAAATGCAGAAATGGTGTAAACATTACTTCAATATCATTCAGTAAGTTTATTTTAAACAATTAAAAGCAATTTAGCATCAAACAAGATTACAATCTCAGTGATGCGCTTAAGTGTCCTCCTGGGCTTCAGTTCATGGCACTAATTAAACACCATGAGGACGTTTTCCTGCTTCAGTCTATGTTACCCGGTAAGTGATAAAACTGCAGTCCTCTGCAGCACACCCTATGTGTTGTCTGTAATAGTGTTGTCCACGTACTGAAGTTTTAAACCCGGCTATTTCCCGCTAATATGGAAGTGCTGCTGAGCGTGGATGACTCGACTGATCTTCACGACTTCGCGCTTCAGTCTCCGTGTATCTGTGTTTGGTTTGCACTCAGGTTACCGCTCTTCACCCAGTGCAAGCACAGATACATGGACTGGAGCGCGGAGCAGCCGTCAAGATCAGTCGAGTCATCAAGCAGATCGCTCGTCTGTCTGTGTTTGTGCTCAGTATACAGAGGTGGGTGAACTGATGACCTTCTCGACCACTCACAATCATTTCTGTTGAACACGTGAACACAATGGCAAATCAGTGCTGTTTTAAGAAAGCCATCAACATTGCCTTAAATGTTAGCGCGAAATTGCCGGTTTTTCTTTTAATTCAGTCTCGTGACAAGTCCAATAAAGTGAAAGAATCAGTTTATTAACTCTAGTTTGATAAATAGCATCTAAAACGTGTGTTTGTGAAAGAAAACGTTAGCTAACTAGTGCCATTTCCCTTAACTTAGCTGAAAATGAGCTGTAATATCCCTTATTACATTCACCATTCATTCAGAACGGACCTTCGGGTCACCCAGAAGGAGGAGAAATTATAAATTTGTGTCACTTTCTCTTCGCTGATAAGCTATATAGCCAGTTATACAACATTCCTATGTAACTCCCAATGATACTTCCGGGTTTCTTCCCACCGCAGCCTCGATTTCAGTCGAAATCAGTCTATAGAAACAGTTGTTTTTCAGTCCTCAGCCCTTTAGTTTCACTTGAGGTCTCTGTGACCTCTGACCTAGTTTGGTGGCTTTTGAAAATAGTTACAAAGAGCCATGCAAATGCACTGAACATTCTTACATAAAGCAGGCCCGGATTGGCTAATCGGGAGGTACGGGAGAATTCCCGGTGGGCCGGTCCGTTTTTTGGCCGCGAGGGCCGGTGTCCCACTCCGGCCCTGACATAAAGCGTTGTGTTAAATTATCCATTAGTTAAAATCATTTCAAAGTTAAATACTCAGTTAAATAATCAAAAAATCGTATTTAATAAAAATGAGAAACAGGATGATGAAAAAGGATAAAAGTTTATCCATGCTGAGATGGATTGGAAGGTATAAATCCGAATCCTTCACCTGTATTCTAAACTTATGCATCAACAGCCATTAGTTAAAATCAAAATATTCACGCTGAGTTGTTGTCTGGGTACAAACAGACGTTGAAGTCGTCATCCATATTCTTTTCATCTCGCTACCTTCTTCATTATTTCTAGTGCAGTTCCAAGCAGTTTTGATGCGAGCCAAATCAATATCCTCACTCTTATGAATGATTTTTCTTTCTTGAGAGTTCACTGGTGTGACTAACTCAGATGTCAGAGAGAGAACGGCTCTCAGTTAGTCAGCGTCAGCCACCTGCACCGTTATTACAGTAACCTCCCATTGCTCTCTCACTTCCTCTCTCACTCCACCTGTTATCAAGCAATGGACTTCCTGTCATTCGGGCACACCACTTTATCGATTCTTTTCAGGGCCCAGACAGTTATGCTGCTCCCTTTGCTCATGTAGGCCTGTGATTGAAATGCTCTGATATGGCGGAGAGAATTGTACTTTCTAAAGCATTTTTAAACTTGCCCTTTTACTCATCCGTGCCCCCCTGGAAAGTTCCTGCTTATTAGCTTTTATCGGAGGGTTTTCATTGTGACATGAGTCATAGTATTCATGGTTACCATTTTTCTACAGGCATTAACCAAGTGCTAGTTCAGAGCTAGTGCTATTGTTTGGACCTGGATCATCTGGCGAGTTTTGTAAAAAAAAAAAAAAAAAAAACAGTATGCTTTTTCATAGGCTAGAGAACCACTGTAGTGTCAGGTCTGACGTCACTAAATTACTCTCGTCTTTGGTGCAAACATGCAAGCCCCAAATATAAACACAACATCATTTTTTGTGTTGCTATTACGAGGTGTTTACTGAGTCTTAAGATAAAAAAAGATAAATCAATTTAGAGGGATTTAGAGACCTTAAAGTATTACAGACTTCAATGTTATTTTTTTAAGTATTAATAATCTTTGATTATACAATGTATAATTATATACAAAGATGTACCTGAATTTATTCAGTGAATATTGCAATGCTATGTAGTTTAAAAATATATAAAATTACGCCAGATTTGATGGAAATGCAGGAAGGAAACAATTATTCCAGTTAAATGTTATAATAGTTTTAGAATTTTCATTAGTTTTAGCTTATATTTTGTTTTGACTGTTTGTTTTCAAATTCAGTTAGTTTTAATTCGTTTTTAAGTTTTTGTAATTTAGTAAACAAAGATACATTTTTTTTAAACGTATCCAGAGGACACTTGAACACTTCCATCTTAGTTACCCATATTCAAATTCAAATACAACAGCCTACAAGACAGCAGGCCTAAGTAGGGATGGGTACTAAAACTCTGTACTTTATCGGTATCGGTGCTAAATTATAAAAGACCGAAGTATCAATAAGCTCTGACGTTAGCAGTTCTGCTATCGCTACTGGAGAATTGATGCGGAATAAACATTACTTACAGTAGCATTACTTAACTGACCAACTTTTTCTAATTTGTGATATTCGTTTGCACAGTTGGCAATCTCACATGAGAAATGCTTGTGTTTTCGCCAAATAGTACGAGCGGGTCAAGTATAAAAGCCTTCACAGTTCTCGGCTTTGCGCGCAAGCTCACGCACACACAGCTCATAAGCTTGCGGAGTGGCGGAGAGAATCAAACAGGTTGTTTTTGGACAGCGACACAAACGCAACAAGTTGTTTTCCTGTATAAGCAGAAACGCAATCAATCTGACTAAGCATCTTTCAAAAGTGCAATAACTGCAGAAAGATTAATGAAAAGCTTTCGATTGACTAGCTAAAGGTTCACCATTCACATCGTTATGCTAGCAGTCAATCACATAAGGTCTCTATAAATTAGTATAACAATAATAGTTAAACAGACATTCGGTTATAATGAAAACAGTATTTTTTTCCCGCAGTATCTAAATAAATCTTAAACATTACAAATCCTTTTACATTACTGTATTTGCAAATAAAGTCTAATAATAGGAAAATGTTTATTAATTTGTTTTACAATTATTAGTTTTGCTTTATTTTATATTAAAATATATATAAATAAAAATTTATTAAAATTTTGTTAATTTTTTTCAACTTGTTTTTTTTTCCACCGATAAGTGGTATTGATAAAAGTTGTAATAACGTTAAAACCTTAACGATACCCATTCCTAGGCCCTAGTACCTTACAACACAGGTGTCAATTCCAGTTCCTGGAGGGTCGCAGCTCTGCACAGTTTGCAGGCTGCTATGTACCTTGTGTTTGGCTCACTGAATCACGTATGCGCAGTATTATCGGTTCACCACTTCTCAAATATGATCTCTTTGTACTATTTTAATAACTGGATAACTCAGTAGTCAGTATATATTGGTTTATTTTGAGTCAGAGGGGGGTATTAGGGGTGTTAAAAAGTAAGTAGTTTGTTGATAAGTGCTTAATGTTATTGGAGACACACATCATTTTAAGTAATTCAGTTTGATCTGGTTAACTAGTTCAAATGGTTTATTTAAAGATCCGGTTGAAAAGAGTGATTCATTCGCGATCAGGATGACACATACGAAAATAAAGCTCATTAAAGGGCACTAATGTGTTTAATTAAGACTTTTAAGTCTCTGCTCAGTTCGTATTTAATGCGGTCACTGTGCTGCTGTCATGTGTACTTGTTGTTTTTGTCGTGGGAGCAACAATGAGGATGACTGGAGAAGAATCGGTTGATCTGGCCAATGGCGTCAGATTACAGACTCTGAGGTGCTGTACAGGTCAAACACATGGCTGCGCGAAGTAAACAGATTTACTTCTAAAAGGCTTAAAGTAGGCTTATGTATTGAATACATTTACAAATACAAAAACAAAGGACACTTGATCTATAATTTTAGTTAGTTTCAGTTAGTTTTGTATGTACACAATACCGTTTGTTAGTTCTAGTAAAAAAAAAACCCTCTTTATTTTCATTTCAGTTAACAAAAGTTATTTAAAATTTGACTTTTCGTTTTTCTTTCCTTAACTGTAATAACCTTGTTCCAACTGTAGACGCCACCTATTGGAAGAGACTGAATTTCATTCAGTATATCTACTGTTTTAGTTAAGTGTAGTCATGTTTTATGAATTTCAAAACTTTCTTGATATGTTTTAAATCTACAATCTGCATTTCTATGGAATAGAGTTTTCCTAAACATGAGAATGTTTTATTAAAATTATAAAATATTTTTAGAAATCTTGATTCTTTCATTTAAAAGAATTGATTTTTAAAAATAATCATTGTTTACAGCTGTACAGCACTTTTAGTCTGTCTTGTGCTCTCGTTTCAAGCAGCCAGTGAAAATGACATTTACCACACTACCATAACTTCTATCTTTATTTTCAGAGTGGGTCAATGACACTTCCTGTGGCATGAGTTTGACAAACAGGTCACTCATCATTGGTGGCCCAGAGCCCTGTTGAGGAAGTGAGGTGCTATTTCAGCTCTCTTATCCAAACTAATGACCAGAGCCACAAATCCGAGGGGCTTTTATCATCTCATTGTGCCGTCTTGTCAGTGATTAAATAACAGACTGCGAGGACGAGCTCAGCATTGTGGATGTGTAGCATCAGTCCCTCGGCCCTTGGGGAGCAGACCTTTGTTGTCAATATTCAGTGGCCCCTCAAAATCTAATTAGCACAGGTTTTTACTCATTGTGCCAAGGCGGAATATTACTTGACTGATATAAGAGGTGAATGTAGTTGTCAATTAATTTTAACTGGTGTGACACAAAAAGTTTTAGCAGTGCAGAGCCTCTATTTAGCCAACACAACTTTTTCTTACTTTTTTAGTACAAAGAAACGTCTGTGTGATGTGTTATCAGAATATTACAGTGTGAATCACACTGCTAAGAATGGCTGTTTGATAAATATATGAATATGTGTTGTGCTTTTGTCTCTCAATAACAAAATAAATGAGCGCAGAGAGAGCGACTTCCGGTGACCTCAGTCTAACAGGTGGGAGTGTCGAGCCACCCGAAAAAGTTGGGAATCCTTCAACTTTTTGCAAATGAAGAGTGACTTTCTTGAGCAACAGCCAATACAAGCACCAGTATAGCTCATGTGATCCTCTCTCAGCTCGCCCAGAATGTTGTATATACCTACACAGATCCCCAGTGGTAAAGATATCATGGGTGCAAATCCCTCTCTCTCTCATTGAGTAATTAAGCTGCTGTGAGAGCTGGAGATGAGCAAAATATTTGAATGGTCTTGTGTGTATTTAGATCTTTTGGCAATATTGCAAGTTCACTAAAAGCTGACTAGATTTTTTTAGAAAAAAAATTAAAACTTAAAAATGTTTTTTTTTTATGTAAAGATTTAATAATATAACTTCTTGTAATATACTTATTGCAATAAACAGTACTTAATAGGCATATTTCCTTTTAGTGAAGGAGTATTAGATTTCTAGGTGTGCATTTTAACTTCTTATGTCTGAAATATGTGCTCCAAACTTGAGACATGTTGACTTCTTCCTTCATCATTTGCAATGTTTCCAAACCGCATTGTTTGTAGTTTTTCTTACCGATTTTTAAATCTGTTATTATTTTCTGTGGCGGTTCATTTTGCACTGGCGATACATTGGTAAATAAGAGATTATTAAAATGAGGGCACAATAAAAATTATAAGGTACTAAAGTAAAATGAATGAATTATTTTCTGTAAAGCTGCCTCTGGCCATGACATGTCCACACTAAATGGTTATAAGACAAGTTTAAGGTATTATGCAGCATGCCTTATTTATTGTCTTAGGTAAGAAGAGATCTCCTCTGAAGGTTTATATTTAGAGGGAAAATGTGCTTAATGCTTTATAAAGAGAATCGGTACTCAGTATCAGCCAATAACAATTGCGAGGATTCGGTACCCAGTGGCAAAAATCCCGATTGAAGCATCGCTACTTAACCCTCTTCTGCACGGCGTGACCATATTGTAACATGATACTCATGTTCATTTCCCCGCCACTGTTTCTTTAGGACCAACATATTATTTTTTTTGTTGGAAAGAGAACACCTTAGAGTAGCCATTGATGTGCTTTGGTTAAGTCACATGACATTCAGTGTTTTTCTGTAGTGCAATTTCTGACAGACTTGCGTTTTTGTGTGTAGTTGCTAAATGCAAACGTAAAATAAAAACCAAGGATCAAATTATTTTAGATTCTCAAAAAAAAATAAAAAATAAAATAAATAAATAAATAATATATATATATATATATATATATATATATATATATATATATATATATATATATATATATATATATATATATATATATATATATAAATACTGTGCAATAGTGGAACATGCAATATTGCAATGGCTAGGCTAGCTAGCAAGGTCAGCTATGAACTTTTAAGTTGTAACAATAACAACATGAATGCTAGTAATATAATGTTGATTAGTCATATGTTAATGACATATGCATAATGGATAAAATTTACTTTTATTGGCAATACTACTTTTGAATAGATATCAATACAGGGATCAGTGTATTAGTGAGTACCACCATGTTCTATGGTAATTTAAAGAAGTAAAGGACAGAACTGGCTCTTCCAGCAGATGAAAGTGAGGATGAGATGGGTTTTAGTAACCATAAGAAGGATGCAGACTTAACATTTGATAGAGACAGTTCAGGTAAGTTAGCTCAGATGCAGATAAGACAGCCGTAGTATAATATATATAAACATTGTTAGCTAATAGCTACATTATTCTGATGCATCTGGATATACTAGACTTGTTATTTATTTGTTATAATATTTACTGGAGAAAATATTTATATTTACTGTATGTTTTATATGTGATAATACAATATAAGATTGTTATCCATAATTTAGCAAAAGAGAATAGAATAAATGAAAGCTATTGGAATTTGAGTTGTGGTAAAGTATGTATAAAGTGTCATTTATAAGTTCTGTGTTAAAGCTCATAATACTGCAACACCAATTAAATTATTTCAAACAAAAAAAATATTAATTATAAGGAAAGTTTTAAATGTAAAATTTCTCAGGTAGATCCACTGTTGGATGTTGCTGCCATATGGCAACATTTCATAAAGTACCTTAAAAAAAATAAAAAAAAAATAAAATAAAAAATAATAATATATATATATATATATATATATATATATATATATATATATATATATATATATATATATATATATATATATATATATGTATATATGTATGTATATATATATGTATGTATATATATATATATATATATATATATATATATATATGTATATATATGTATATATGTATGTATATATATATGTATGTATATATATATATATATATATATATGTATATATGTGTATATATATATATATATATATATATATATATATATATATATATATATATATGTATATATGTATATATGTATGTATATATATATGTATGTATATATATATATATATATATATATATATATATATATATATATATATATATATATATATATATATATTATATTTTTATGTTTTTTTACAGGTTTATCATAATGCATGCGGTAGAGTGTTAATACTATAAAAAAACTAAATTTTTTTCATTTTAAAATAAATATTTTGCAACATATAAACATTGCTTCAAGTGCTAATTAAAGGGAATATATGGTAAAGATGCTACCATTAAATTAGAAGCTTTTCATCTAGCATTGGCAGCATTTCAATTAGATTACATCTTTCTATTTTTAAAATTCTGATCTTTTGAAATTTCTACTCGTCAAAGAATTCTGAAGAAAATGCATCCCATTTTCTAAAGGAAAAAGTTAAGCTATCCAAATGTTTTCAACATTAATAGTAAGAGAAGTACAAAATCAGCATATAATGATTTCAGAAGGATCATGTGACAGAGCGATGACTGCTGAAATGACTTTTAAAATGTATTAAAGTAATTCTAAAAGACTAAAACTGTCACTTTAAATTTCGATCAATGCTTAGAAAGCATAATAGCATCTATAAAAAAACATTAGAAAAAATTAAACCTTACTCAAACCTTTGAATGATCATTCACCTGTACCTAATAAATAAGCTCATTCTCTTTTGATTTCAGGAGCAGCCAAACCAGGCGAACTTCTCCAACATCTGCACAGGGCTGGAGATTCTCAGCTTTCTTCTGTCTGTGCTCCAGCCTCCAGCCATCCTCTCTCACTTCAAGCCCCTGCAGCGGGGTATTGCAGCATGCATGACCTGTGGAAACACCAAAGTGTTAAGGGCAGTCCATTCCCTCCTGTCCAGGCTCATGAGCACCTTCCCCACTGAACCCAGTGAGTAGATCAAACTCTGACTGCTCGTTTCTTGTGTTAGAGACTTGAGCGCAGCTGTGGATGTGTGTGGTAAACAATAACAGCATCACTTCAGAAAGGAGACCAATATCATTATTTGAGTGCAAGATACAATCCTGGCAGTCTACAGTCCAGTGGTATGGTCACAAGCTGTTAACAGGCACACTAATTTGGTGAATCTTATGCTGATTAACTTTAGATAATGTTATGATTATCGATAACAGGATGTGATGTCACTGTTATTATTATTATTATTATTATTATTATTATTATTATTATGCATGTCTGTTCAAACACATGCCCAAAAACCAGTGTCCACTTTCGCTCCACTTCAAATCGCATGTGCAGAATCTGTTTGAGAAACAGCATCTATTTATCACTATAGAGTACGTCTGACAGTCACGCACCGCTACATGAACTGACTGTTTTGAGGATTGCATAGGAGGGGCAATGATGCCTGTAATAGAAAGGAAGAGAATCATCTGTTTTAATATTTATTTCAAGTGTTTTCATGACTAAATAAAATTAAAGCACAGGGCAGATTCACATTTGAGGAAGGGGCATCCCCTGGTTTTTTGTCAGTATGGGTTGCACAAAAGAAGGATCGGCTCTTTAATGTTTGTTGCCACCCTTCATAGAAAGATTAAAAACACAGGAGAATCCTGGGTAAAAAGGAGTGTTGACATGTATGGTAATTGTAATTAGTTGTTTTCTAGAAATATATAGATATTAAAATCTAAAACGTATATAAATGTATGTATGTATGTGGGTGGGGGATATGGCTCAAAATCTCGATTAATTGAATATTTTATCTTGTATATGATTAATAAATTATTTATTTATTTATTTATTACACTCATAGTTCATAGACAAATTTTGTAAGTAAATGTGCTCACATATTACAAGTGAGAGATTTTTGCATTACTTGATTTAAAAATAATTAAAGGAAACTACCTACTATCTATTTTTTTATTAAACATCAACATTAAACAACTGAAATTAAAACATACGTTGCCTAAAACCATTAGAAACTATTTTCTTATAAACAAGTGAAAACAGCTTGCTTTTTTGGAAACAAAATGAATTATTTTCAATGTTTTTCATATTAAAAGTACAAAATAAGCAGTATCTCTTCATAAAATACATAAAATAACTTTGTATAATAATTTTTTTAAAACAGTGCACTTTTATCTTCTGTAAACAATTTTTTTAATGTAAATAATAATTTTATTGTAATGGAAAATCACTGGCATCTCTGGCGCAGCTTCCAATAGTCGCCAGTGTAGTGCAAAGTAAGGCTCAAGAATAGGTTCATTATTCTTCTTGACCAGAGATCAGGTGTTGCTGCAAAGTGGCCAACAGGCTCGTTGCTCTCTCAAAGCTCTAGGCCTCACCCGCACTTGTTAATGATACCAAGCCGACAAATCACAAAGCTTGCCCTGCATTACATTTTGTGAGGTGCGCATCAGCATCGGAGTCAGCCATTGCAAGGGGTATGCGACCGCATGAAGACTACACTAGACCATATCATGCGCTCGATGCAGAAATATAAACAGGAGTCACGTGACTCCACATGCAGTTGGAAAAGTAATTGAAAAGATTTCCCTGCAAAAAAATTTGATCCATTATAGATTCTGAATGCCGATTCTCACACACACACACACACACACACACACACACACACACACACACACACACACACACACACACACACACACACACACACACACACACACACACTGCATTCAAAATGATTGACCACCATGCAGAATTTGAATACTTTAAATGTTATCCAAGGGCTGTTTAACTGAGGCATTCATTCTTCTTCAACACATTTTTAAGCATCATTGTTTTAAAAAAAAATCTTTCATTTTATATTTACATCATTTCACTTGGTGAGTCCTTGATTCCTCAGCCTTCCACATTTCTGTTATTGGTGGTCTTTGTATTCTTATCCTCCCAGTCTATTTTTTTAAACTGTGGTAACTAAATACATGAAGTTATTTTCTTTCTCTATTTATCTATTTTTTTTTCTTTAGGCACTTCCTCGGTGGCTTCCAAGTATGAGGAGCTGGAGTGTTTATACGCTGCTGTAGGGAAAGTCATTTACGAAGGCCTCACCAACTATGAAAAAGCCAGCAGCGCTAACCCAACTCAATTGTTCGGTGAGAATTTAATATCTCTACTACCTAACCAAAGGGAGTTGTTCTGGAAGATTGTTCCTCAGCACTAAATATATCTTAGGTTTGGATTTTTTATACACTTGTCATTGGATGCATGCTTAATAGGTATAATTCTGTTTTTGCGATTGGGTTTTGCTTGAGGTCTGCCTTGACACAATCTGTATTGCATAAAAGTGACTTTGTACATTATTGCTCAGAAGTTTGTAGGATTAAAAACAAATAGTAATACTAATACTAAAACTATTCAACTATAATTGGAATCAAGGCAAGTTTATGCCATCACAGAGTAAAAATACAATCTTTTCTAAATATTACTGAATCTTACCAGCTCCATTTCTGATGTGTGATGTCTTTTATGAAGAAACACTTAGCTGTTTCACAATTTACAGCTTATCTTTAATTATTTCATAATTGAAAAGAGCAAACTCGATTGGATAACATTCTAAAAATACGAGTGTTTTATTTCAGCCTAAAATGGCACAGTTGTTCAATAAATGCATCCTGATTCCGCTCTGGCAGTGCTCTAGAGTTACATTCACCACTGATGCACTGTTTGTGTCTCCATCGAGGGTGACTTTTTACATTCATCTTTCCTCCCCAGAGCTGTGATCTAAGAAATGCATTACTCATACATTTTTTTTTGTCCCCATCTATACCCGGCAACTCGGTTAAATTTCTTCAGAAACGTCCTTGTAATACAACTACAGGGACAAAAGAGCTGCACCCAAAGTCATTAGCGGGCGCATGTCGCTAGCTGTGTCTGACGGTGTTGCGAGGGCAGCAGGGCGTCATGTTACCGGCTTTTCTCCTCTTTGCTTCCAGGAACGCTGATGATCCTGAAGTCGGCCTGCAGCAACAACTCCAGCTACATCGACCGGCTCATTTCCGTCTTCATGCGCTCCCTGCAGAAGATGGTGAGAGAGCACCTGAGCCCGCAACCCAACCCTGGAGCCGCTGAAACCAGCACAGGTGATCATTCCTTAGATCAGGGTTTCTTAATGTTCCAATCTAAACTTTTATTAAGGTCAAAGGTCTGAAACAATTAATATTACATAACTTGTTTTTAATAAACAATTATAACATGCATCACAAGTCAAATTTCCTTTAAATAAAGTGGCATTTGCATTCAAAACACTTTAAATACAATGCAAATGTGGCAAAACCACTAATATAAGTGCATTTTTTTGTACAAAACACAACAAAATATAGGCCAATAGTATCTGGATGCAGCCATGTCAGACACGATACACTCAATGGAGCTAGTGACATCATTGTGAGGGGTAGGGTTAGGGTTAGGGTGGCATTAAAAAGCATTCCATGCAGCTCAGATTGCAACTGCACCAGGTCTGCATCCAAATCTCTTTCCAAAAAAGGTGAAAAATACAAAAGGTGTGTAAAGAGAATTTTAGGTGTTGTAGTTTTGTGTCCCTTATATCTGTATTTTGTGGATACTGCAGTTCAAAATAGGTGTCGTCTCATAGTGATGTTTCAAATTTTAACTCCTTACAACTCCTATTGTCTCATTACAAATCAAACAGAATGGCTTTTGCTGGCTTGTGGCAAAATAAATGCAGACTTGTCTGTTATTCTCTTCAGGTTTTCATTTCTGTGAGACCGATATCTTCATCCATTCAAATCATCGCTTTGCTGCAGTGTGTTAAAGCAGAAGCGTGTAAGCAATTAGCCCGCTCGATCACGTGAAGCCTCGTATGATCGCTGAATGTCATTACAACAGATTTACACAGAAAACGTTTTAATATTTTGCCTTCGATTTTATTTCATCTAGTATTTTTTTTTTACAAAAACACAAACAACTAAACAGTTGAATTATTAGGTTTATTCATTTATCAATGAAGAAAATGTACGCATGGTCTTGCAATGCGAAATAGAGTCGGGTCTGGAATAAATACCCTCACAGTCCGCATTCAGACCGGAGATTTTGAGAAACCCTTCCTTAGATGCTGGATTAAAGGGACAGTTCACCCACTAATGAAGACTAATTCACCCTCAAGAGGTTCCAAACGATTATGAGTTTCCTTTTTTCCTTGAACACAAAATACGGTATTTTGAAGAGTTTAATATTGTAATGTTAGAAAACTGTAGTCATTTTCTCCTATTATAGGAAATGCTAATACAATGGAAGTCAGTGGTTACTTTTGTTGTAAAATATTTTTAAAAGTAATTAATTTTTTTATTATTATTGACTAGAGAACGGTGAGTAAATGTTTTTAGTTTTTGGTGAACTGTCCCTTTAAGCATATTTTATCACCAAAGGTACATAAATTCAATGCACTTTCAGCAGCTTGCCATAATAATAATTAATATGCAATAATTATTTTTATTTTTATTGTTGTTATTATTATTATTAAGAAGCATAAAATCAAACAAATAAAAACTACAATAAATTATTATTATTATTATTATTATTATCAGGGGCCAATTTTTTTTTCTATTGTTTTCGTCAGCGTTCCTATTCTCCTTCGGTTTTTTTCTTCCGCCAGATTTGAATGCAGTCCATATAACCAAATGCAGGAAAATTATATAATTTGCCACAATGAAAGAGAGCAGAGTCGGCATGAATCACAGCAAACTTGAAGTCTCTAGCTCAAACTCTGTAGCTCCACCACTTGTCCAAAGTTTCACTTATGTTTATCGTTATGACCTTTGAACCGAATGGGCTTCAAAGTTCTTTTCTCCTCAGATTTTTTTTACTTAGATTCAAACGCACCCTATGACAAAATTTTTCGTCTTAAAAATGTTTTCGCTATTTGAATTTTCCCCAAAATCTGCTTGATCAAACTCGTTCTAGACCGTTTATCCGATTTTCGCCAAAATTGAATCACATGATCTACAGACCAATTAAACTACATGAGAGAAATCAAGGAGATTACATCATAAAAAAGCCTCTGCTTAATTTTTTTTGCCTGATTTATTAGTCAAGGTTTGTTCACTTTGCAAAAAGTCGTCAACTCAAACCTTGATGCATGTGAATTTAGATGGAATAATTACATTGTATCAATGAATGTAAAGAAATAATTGAATATTAATGTTTTCTATGTATAAACAATTAGTCTGTGTACACACATGTATTCCAGGTTATAATAACATTTATTTTTAATGCTTACACCGCATTATAACAATATCAAATCTTACTTTTTTTTTTTTTTTTTTTTAATAATTTGTAAAACAAATAAATACAAAGATCTCATTTCCTAAAATGTGCCCTGTATTTTTAACTAGGTATATAAAAAAGATTTATCTTGTATTCTCATTGATTTCCACTGATTTGAATTCCAAACTGAACAGGCAGCACAGAAGTCATCAGATGTGTTCTTACATTCACTCAGAGGATCTCTACATCATCTGAATCCATCCTAATTGGCTGCTGTCTAGAAGCAACCATGTAAAGTGAATGCATTATAGTTTGCCATGCTCAATTGAAACCGTTTTGTGCTTTACCACTGACCTCTTTCTGTCATTAACCCATCTGCATTTGGTTAAGAACACTTCCTCCCTTCCAGGAGGCCGTTTCCAAGCCTTTAAAGATTTCGAGCTTGCATTTGCTTTGGAGATAGAATATGGAAGGCAGCTGAGAATAGGTTAAGATCTACGGCTTTGTCTGACAGAACGGGTCCTCTACATCTTGGCCCAGAACTGACAGTCTGTCTTAAATTGAGCCTCCTGACAATATGAAGGGAAAAATATACGCTCTTACCGGGACAGCTTTAATCCTGTTGTCTGCAGTCATCTGGAGGAGTTTAAAAAGTGGGCAGAAAGACAAAAAAGACACGTTGTCACCTTGGAGAGCAGGGTGTGTGTGCTTTAGCTTGCGCTGTCCATGTTTGACCACTGGGTGCTGCAGGAGGGCCAATCAAATGCTCGGAGCTTGGCCCACTAATCTATCCACACCGAGAAACATCTTCCGTGATTGAAGTCAAAAATCTCCCACTGTGTCCAGCGGAATATCAAATCCAGACAATCCCATCTGCTCAGTGCCTTCTAGATGTTATTATGGCTTTTAAATGGTACATTGAGATGGGATAGAACAGACATGTGCACATTCGCACATGCCGTCTGAAAGGGCCTCATGGTGCAATGTCACCCTGACAGAGTCGCCCCAAAACCTCCTCACAGCACGAGTCGGTGGTGAACTGGAAATCAGCCTCTAACACATTCTTCCCCCAGTGGTTCGACTCATCAGAACAATCACATTTTACCTTGAGCAAATCAAGCAGAAAATACATTCAGAGGCCAGACTAAACTCATAACCCGCCTCCTTTCTGCTACTGCTCTCCATGCTAAAACTCAATCACATTTCCCCCACATTTTCAGCATTCGTATTTTATGCTTCATATCTTCAGCTGTCTTTTACAATTTTTTTCATGCAAGTTCAATGCGTGCCTTTGAGATTTATGTAACGTTTGGCTGTGTACTTGAGCCTGCTTGTAGTTTTCCCTCTTTGTTTTAGATTTGTAAAATGACAGAAGGCCTGTGTGTGTTTTTGGTTGAGTCATGGATTTCTGTTGAATATCTGTCTTGTGTATTCATGACTCTTACAGTTTTTGTTTGTTTGTTTGTTTGTTTGGTGTAGTGACGAGCGAGTTGGTCATGCTCAGTCTGGATCTAGTCAAGATGAGGCTCTCGGTTATGAATATGGAAATGAGGAAAAACTTCATCCAGGTCATTCTCACTTCCCTCATCGAGAAATCTCCCGATCCAAAGATTCTTCGAGCTGTGGTGAAAATCGTGGAGGAGTGGGTGAAAAACTCAGGCAACCCTATGGCCACTAACCAGGTAAACACTCTTGATGTGTTACAACAATGACTCTGTTTAAAGTCTGGTTATTAGAATTCATTTAGGCCTCAGTGAAAGATATATTGTAACTAAAAACTTTCTCAGACCACAAAGATCATATAACTTTAGTAGCACAAATCTTAAATTACGCCTACTGTGTAAACTATCCTGGACAATATGACCTAAAATCAACCTAGATTAATTGAACACTTTACCTCACACTTTATTTCAAATATTAAATAATTATATTATTTTTATTTTAATTATTATAAACAATTAATTAAAGATTTGTGCTGTAAACATACTGAACTATTTAATATTGGACACATTTTTCCAATGAAAGAGCTTGTTTCTAATTTTCTGTGATATTGAAATTAGGGCTGGGCGATACAGGAAAAAGAATTCTCATGATATAATGTTTCTTAAAGTTTGGTATCAAAAATTATTGAATATTTCTTCACAGCCCATTTAGGATTGTTAGGATTTTTTTTAATTTAACCATTTAATTTTAATTAACCAACATTACTAAAGCAAATAGTTTTAATAGTCAAAAATCAAAAAAACAAAACTAAAGAAAAACCAAATATATAATTTCCTAAGTCTTATAATAAAATAAACAAGTGCTTAATAGACTTTTGTTTTTTAAATTTAATAAATAAAATGTTAAAAAGTGTGCGCAATTATAAAGTGTAAATTCTGAACAATCTAAGCAAACTTTAAGGTTGATCAACATCTGTCAGGTGTCTGTAATAATCACACAGTAAGCCACAAACTCCATTAACAAAACAAATTATGATAATCAAATATGAGCTTTCAAGTGAAAGAACCAGCCATCATTATTCAAATACATATTGCAACATTACAAACTGAAGTTGAATGACTACATTACCTCTATGCTAAAAAGATGGCGTGCTAGTGGCTGGGATGCACAAGAAAAGAAACCAAAAAGCCACTCTGGCGACATGCTTACATCCTGTTTTTTTACTATCTCTTCACTGCTGCTAGTCACGGCACTCATTTTCTTGGGTGTTGTTATTCTGACCTGAGTTGGCAATGCGATTTGTGCTCATGTTCCTCTAGATTGGTTAGTTCTACTTTCATGAATCGTTGTGCGCACGCGGCATTCTGAAAAGTTGTAAACTAAGTGCGTCTGTAAAATGCTGTGCACCTCGACTGGAAATAACCCATAAGCTTATCTGCATTCCTTCAAAGGCACGCACCCAGTAGACACATTTAAATAAAGCTATATCACTTCATACTGAAACTTCATACTGAACTTTTTTTATTGTTATAGACTGGTGTTTAGTCAATAAATATTGATGCCATTTTATCAGCCCAGTCCTAATTAAAATAATGTAATGGAAGCACATATTACTTGAAGAAAATTAAGGAATAAAATAACATCTCTTCCAAGCAAAATGACAATTAATGATTAAGTAGAAAAAAACTTGTGTCTTTTCTAAATGAATATAATTTTAAATAATGCAATGTGAGAGTATAAAATATCTTGCATCTCCAGTAAACAACTGCTTTAAATTTGTAAGTGCCTCTTTTTACAAAATAGACCTCTCTATATTCATATATATTCATATTCATGTGCAATATAAATGAAAATCATAAACTAAAGTTTTTGCAAAACTTCAGTGAATTTATTTCTCAATTTTTATGGTGGAGGTTCATTTTTGTCCTGATAAATAAACGAGTAAGCTGAAGGAGATTGAGTGCTGCTTTGCACATTATAGATCAATTTTAAAACAACCAAACACAAAAACTTTATAATAATAATAATGCAGCATGTTAATTATCTGACATTCTTTTTTTTTCTTCTTTTTTATGGTTGGTTTACAGACAGCTGCTCATACAGTATGAACAATGCACTCATTGTGCTCTCAGTGAAACTCAAACCCTCAGTCTGTTCACACACTGTATAGTATTTTAAAGGGGGAAAGTATTGACAGAATTTTTAACAGAAGAACATTAAATTACAGACATGCGGAAATTTTAGTAGTTATAGTGTAGGGATTTTGGTTTTGGTTTATTCTTAATAAATTATTATTATAATCTTTGACAAACCTATAAATATATCTTTGGCTTTTTGGTCCTTTTTCATTAGCTAAGCAATATGCAAGAAACTGCAAGACTGATATCTATAGTAGCTAACCACCCCAGTTTGTTGAATTTTAAGACAAAAATGTTAAAGTTACATTTGAAGACCAGCATGAAATCCTTCATACATAGGATTATGCATCAAACTTCATGTCATTTTAAAAATCCTGTAGGGTTGGGCGGTATACAAATTTTGATGCTGTCAAACCTCCTCCCTATTTTATCTCGATATAAGATATTACTGTTTATAATGTATAATATAACTCCACTGTCTTATAAATGAGATTATGTTGTTATTGCAATAAGATTCAAAGTGATGTTTTCTATTTATTTTGAAATTTAACCCACGGCTCTCAATGATATTTGGTTTTTGGCCCTTCATACGAAAAAGTTTGGGCACTCCTGGCCTAAACCTAAACTATATGCAACCTTTTTTTTTAGGTTTGATATATTTCCATGGCTTTTACCTTTTTGATACACAATTTGCAAATTGCCTTGTCTGTATTTACTGCTTCTCTCTTTTTTTTTTATGTTGTGTTCTTTTTTTTGAGACCAGGTCACTTGGTGCATGACTCGCCATCTTCCCCACCTCTCTCATTCTCCTCTGCGATGTCACGTGATGACAAACATGCATACGCATTTTTAGGCATTAAATAAATAATATTTGGTCTTGGTATCTTGCTGTAATACTATATTATCGCCCAAGCCTAAAATCCAGTGTTTATTTGATCATCTTTCAAAAAGAGTGATCACAAGTACAGACCATTGGAGAATGTGACACAAATCTAAGAGAAATACTTTCAAATGTAAGCAGTGAGATTGAGACCTGAAATGTTATTGTTTGCCATATGCATTTCATGTTCAGCAGTCAGTTGTCTGTGGTGTGAGGCGGATACTAGCCACAATGTAGTGCAGACCTGGCAAGAAGGCTATTGAATGATGAGGCACTTAAAAATAATAGTCGACAGCAAGGTCAGAGGGAGGATGGAAAATAGTCATTATAACTGGACCTCAGGGAAGAGCGCTTCATAATAAAAAATGTATGACCGCACACCTTAAAAGACCTTTTTAAATCTGTATATATTTATTTACTCTTTAATTATGTGTTAATTTACACATTCTTAACAATATTAGAAAGTAAAGGGATTAGTAGTTAACAATATGCGGTCTAAAATGGAAAAGAAAAACATTTTATGTTTATTTTATTTTATTTTTTATTAGAAAAGTGAACCATTTCTGCCCCCCAAACTAAATTTACAAAAAAATTGTCTCTGTTTCTGTTCAGTTTGCAAAAATAATGTCTGTTCTGCCTTTATTTGTTAGTGGTTTCATTAATAAAATCCCATCACAGACTCCAAAGTTGATTAAGAAACGAGCAGAGCTATGTTTTTATAGCACCAACATTTTAACTTTTAAGATTTCAGTGGAATGAACTATCAAAGGTTTAACCTGATTCATATTTCGTGCATTTGTGTTTTAATGCATTATTGTTTAATTGTATGAGTTCCAACTCCATAAACTTTCTAACCTCGCAACAGTAAACCAGCCTCGCTTTAACCCTGAATCGCATGTTAAACATTTGAGCTCAAAGCCTATCCAGCTGTAAATGAGGCATTGTGTATTTAGTGCGCTGTGGCCCGGACAGCTGAACCCAGGTGTCTGTTCTGTTAGCCCAAGGCGAGAGAGCAGACAGGGAGAAAAAGGAGGCGAGCAAAGGTGCTGCACGGCTCTCCTGATAGATGAAAGATAAATGGACTGTATCAGTCTGTTCAGCCCTCTCCTCCTCCTCCTCTTCACCTCTCTTCTCCTCCTCTTTCCATTCCGCTGTCTTATTCTCCCTCTTTGTCTTCGTTTCTTTTTCCTAGGTGCCCAATCCAAGGGAGAAGTCCATTCTGCTTGTGAAAATGATGACCTACATTGAGAAGCGCTTTCCTGACGACCTTGAATTGAATGCCCAGTTCCTGGACCTCGTTAATTACGTCTACAGGTAATTACGCCGATTAATCACGGGGCTCTCCATCCATTGCCATTAGCAACAGTACTGCGGCTGGTGGGTGGTAGGCCCTGTTTTGATTGCTAAAGTTGAGACTGGGGGTGTTTGACGGCTGAGGGGCTAGAGGCGTTAGAGGCCACCGTCACCCTGTGCAAGAGTGCATTTCTACTGTGTCGACAGCAATTCATCCTGGAGAGAACACATTGGCCCAAATCACAGCGATAGTTGACACATGCGGTCCCCAGTAGCTTTGCTTTTCTAAAGACCCACCATGTTGTTTATAATCATGCCATATTAGTTTACACTGGGAATTTATTTATTTGTTTAATGTAAATACAGCATTTCTTCAAGTGTTTGAAGTACACTGGGATTTTATTTTTATTTTTTTTCAGAGATGATAACCTCTCTGGAAGTGACATCACGTCCAAGCTGGAGCCGGCGTTCTTGTCAGGGCTGCGGTGCACCCAGCCGTTGATCAGAGCAAAATTTTTCGAGGTGTTTGATGCTTCAATGAAGCGGCGAGTGTACGAGAGGCTTCTGTATATTTGCTGCTCGCAGAACTGGGAATCCATGGGCAGCCACTTCTGGATCAAACAGTGCACTGAGGTACAGACACACACACATAGGAAATTGTAAATTTTTTTTGCTATGAAATTCAGTGTAGTCATGGGTTATGGCCAGTGTTGTGCACATTCCTTGAAAAGAGTAATTATAGTTACAATTACTAGTTACTTCTCATGAATAATAACTGAGTTAATAACTGGGTTGCATAATTATAAAAGTAAATAATTTCCTGGGAAATGAACTATTTAGGCTTGTGCCTAAACCAGAGATGTCCAAACTAGTCATTTCAAATAAAACGTAACCCTTTTTTTGTTTGTTTTTTTATTGTTAAGCTTACAAAAAAGCTAACTGAAATGAAATGTTTTAATTTAAATGCTGTAATTTAGTTTTAATTGTAAATACTCTCACCCGACAACACCCGATTCCTGGGAAATTAACTATTGGGTAACTTAAAAAAAAATCGAATTTGTTAAATGACTATAAATATAAAACATTGTACACTACACTATTTTAATGTTGTTGTGGGACATGCAAGGGACAAGCATAAAATTCAACATATCATTATACATATTATCATTACTATAGTTGCACAATAAATTGTTCAGAACTTTAAGGAAAAAGTAATGTTTATATTCCCAGTTTGCAAAAGCTCACTTTGAACTCGTTGGATTTGCCATAGTTCTGACTCCTGGTCAGTGGTGTGTGTGACTGAATGTGCGTGTGCTTGTGTGTGAATGCCCGCACTACTCTGCCTCTGATTGTCAAACCATGCAAATGTACTCTATCTAAGCCACTCATCACGTTCTCAGTTACACCACATTCACAAACACACCAATCATCATCACTGGTTGGTTATGTGCCCCGCCCCAGCCATGAACACATACACACCCCAGAGAAAGAAAGGTCTGAGACGCTGCTCACAAGAAAACTGCTTCAGTGTTCTCTATTAGAGTAACACATATTGTCACTACAATGGCATTGTAATAAGAAGGCAGTAGCTCCTTTGATTACTCGTTACTGAATAAAGTATAGACGTTAGTAAAGCTGTTTATTTATAGTGCTGTTATTCCCATCACTGGGTATGTCTTTAGTTGTTTTTTTTTTTTTTTTTTTTTTTTAAAGAAAGCAATTTATAAACAATAGCCTAAATATGCAAGTACGTTGTACTTTTTATGCAAGTACCTAGTAGTTTAGTAAGGGAAAAAGTACATTCAGGTGGTTTTAAACGCAGCTTATTACACTGCTGTCTGCAATACTTGATTTCATTGGTCAGTCTCAACATTCCAAGATATGTTATTTTAGAAAACCTCTGAAACTAATAACACTGGCTTATCTGGGTTCCTCGAATCATCTTGACTGTTTACATCTAAATTTATATGCTACCTTTTTTGACTGTTTTGCGCCATTTTGTGACTGAATATTGCCTAGGTTAGTGTATGCTCCATTCAGGCTCACAACAGTGATTTCTGTCAATTTTTTTTTTTTTTGACAAGCAGGATAAAGTACATACAGGCAGTTTTTTTTGCAGAATAAGTCTGTTCTGAGCCGTAATGCCCTATTCACACAGGGCGTCAGCTTCAACGCTTCCTATTCACTTTGAATGGGTGACGTCAGGTTTTGCAGAACTGCATTGTGAATCTGTCTGCGCTGCTTCAGTGCCGTTGCTTGCTGCAGTAGTTTGGAAATTCTCCACTTTAAGCGCCGACGGAAGCGTCAGCTAATTAGATCAATGTATGCAAATACTCCAGCTCAGACAGTAGCCGATTGCTTACTAATTTCATTAGCTGACGCTACTATGACGATCGCGTCAGTCCCAACTTCAGACACGCCCTCTGTCAGGCATTGACGCTGATGCCCCCCGTGTGAATGGGGCATACTAGCTGACAGAAATGAGCATACACTAACCTACACATTATTCAGACACAAAAAGTCAAAAACAACAAAGTGGCAGACAAACATATAAATATAGATGTGAATAAACAGTCAAGATGATTTGAAGTGCCCTGATGATCCTGATTTATTAGTTTCAGCAGTCGTTATCAGGGAATATAATAACTTGGAATGTTGTGACTGACTAATCAGAATCAAGTATTCCAGACAGCCATGTAATAAGGCCCATTATTATTCAATAGAGTAATATAATAAGAGTGCTTTACCATTTCAGGAATAAAATGTCAAGATTGCATAGGTCTAAAACACTTTTTTCATAATTTAAAAAATCCCACCTGCAATGATGTTTTAAACTTTCAATTAATAATTCTTCCTAATACACAAAATTAAATTACACAGGAGCTAATTGCACCTCGATCTGTATCATTTTAATGTCACAACTGACCCCTTGATGATTTCATCAAAACTTCAGCTGGGTTTTAGATAATTATTCTCTGAGTGTTAATGAATTCACCATGATGTTACTGCTTTGGCTTTTTTGGCTGCTCCCGCTTAAGTCAGGTCACAATCCATCAATCTCTGCCACAATCAATGCTACTCTGGCTCTTGAATTATTAATGCTGTCCTACACATGGCGGCCTACGTGCGATTCATCCTGCTGTGATGAAGTAGAAGAACATTCGCCGCTGGAGCTCTACAGCCTGTGTCAAGCATTTGGATATATGTACGCTTAGTGGTTCAAAAAACTGGCAGCTGTTAAACAATGCTGGCTCATGGAGGTGTCATTTATGTGTGAACGTTAGCTACTTTCTTCCACGCGATGTGATCCTGACAGAAGGAGCAGCTGTTTGCGTGTGTGTTTGAGGATTAGTGGCAGTTCAGAGTTTGATTCTGTCGTCTCTGCTTCACAGCTGCTGCTGGCGGTCTGTGAGAGGAACACCACCATTGGCACCAGCTGCCAGGGCTCCATGCTCCCCTCCATCACCAACGTCATCAACCTGGCCGACAGCCATGACCGCGCAGCCTTCGCCATGGCAACGCATATCAAACAGGAACCTCGTGAGAGAGAAAACAGCGAGACCAAGGAGGAGGTCAGCTGTGCCTTTTTGTGTATACAAACATCTGTACTTAAATGCTCCTTTGTGGCTTTATTGCCTAATTTAGCCAACCCTGGTATTAATTTCTAAAAGGTGGAAGGTTTAATTGCAGTTGCATTAAAGGAATTTATGCATTCAGATGAATGGAGTAGGGCAGCGTGATATTGGAAAATTCTGACATTGCGATGTTTTGTTTTGCTGCAATATGTGTTGCAATATTAATATAATTTCACCAGATGATCTGAATATCTATATTTGAAAAGATGTCATTCATATAGATTAGTATTTTTTCTATACAGAGCATCTGCATAAATTATAATAAATTACAAGCGTAAATAAATAAATAAATAAATAAACAAACAAACATTGCTTTATGGTTGTCTGGGCAGTCTAACAATATTCAACTACAGAAATCGAATAATCAAATGTAATAGAATGGTTATTGAACAAATAATAAAAAAAAGTTTATATAAATAATAATAAAAATAATAAAAATCTTTGTTTTATTCTTTAATATTTTTATTCTTAATCCAATCCAGCGATATGACTATTGCAGATAAACACTTTGCGAAATCCCTGCTCAAACGATGTATTGTTCAGTCCTAGAATCGAGTATTGGTTTGATTTATTGCATTTCTTTTTAAAAACATTGTGAAAAAATATATATATGTTTTTGTCATAACATAAAATAAATTACCTAAAGTAATATCAAAATCAAAAAAAGTAAATCTCAAAATTTAAATTTTAGGCCTTAAAAAGTCTTAAATGTACTGAAATGTTGTGTTGTAGGTCTTAATTTTTTTTTTTTTAACAGGTCTTAATTTTCTTAATTTACAATATATTTATTTAAAAGTTACCTATGTATTTACTGCTGAGGACACCGCCTGGACAGATTGTTGTGCATAGATTCAGTTAATTATAGTTTTTGAAACTTTTAAAACATTTGTTTATTTTTTTATTTTAAAGAAAGTTTATGTTGGGAAAAAAAGTGTATGGATACAAAAAGAGCTTGCTTGTTTTTACACAATATTTAAAATATTTTACTAAGAAATATCCTAAATATTTTATTAATTTATTATTATATTATTAAATGCATTTAATTTGTTTAAAAAAATATTAATGGGGAAAATTAAAATCTTTTCTATCTGGGCCATTTAAAAAATCCTTAGTGTTTTGCTCTTTACGAGTCTAAAATTGCATGTATAACGTTCTTACAAATTCTTAATTTAACTTGGTGAAACCTGCAGAAACCCTGTTTAAACAGGAGTTTAAATTAAAGCATTTATTAAATAGTATATTTTTTGTAATATATATATATATATATATATATATATATAAGTGTTATTTGGATCTATTTTTAATGCTCTAAATGTATTTATTTCATAATCACTAGTATCATTAGTAGTTTGGAGAATAAAGCTAAACAGTTTTTTTTTTACAAACAATTCCAAATGAGTCAATTCAGAGATGCATAATTTCTCTTTCTTCATAAAAGAAGTTTTTTTCATACATGCATATCCTGTATATATTCATTCTTGATATCTAATATTTGCAGGATTTTATAATGCCGTAATGCGTTTGCTGTACTTTAAACAGTTAAATAAAATTGCTTTGAAATTCATTTTTAAATTTTCACATTATTTAATTTTTGCTGCTGTTCAGTTCAAATTTGCTTTTCAAATCTGTATCACTCAGCCATTTAAAATTAGCATTTTAATTTTGGAATCCAAAGGCTTTCTCGTTTTAGTTTCAAATGTCTGGGGTTTGTAGAGGCTTGTTTTGGGTCTAGCAAGTAAGCACTTGTTCCTCCCCATATTTAGTGTTTTTCTGACCTCTTCGTCTGTAGGATGTGGAGATTGACATTGAACTGGCACCTGGAGACCAGACCAGCCTCCCCAAGACCAAAGAGCAGGCAGAGAGAGACGCAGGCAACCAGCTGCACATGCTCACTAACCGCCACGACAAGTTCCTGGACTCCCTGAGAGAGGTCAAGGTGAGCGTAACACCCTCAACATATGCCACCCTCATGAGTGAGAATAAAGCAAAACTTTAAAAAGCAAACTGGTTATATAAAGGCAATAGATGAGAATGGGCCAGATGCAGAAGTCATACAGCTGTTTGAACATTGTTTAAAGGGGTCCTATTATGCTCTTTAAAAAATCTAGAACATGCTCTCAGGCTTGGTGGTTCGAGAAACACAGTATTTTTCACATTATTTCATTATCACATTGCCTTCTTCCTCAGCCTTCATAAAGTCTCCAAAAATTTGATGAGTTGTGATTGCTTGACTGTCCCAACGTTTTGTGATTGGTAAAAGGAGACCTTGTGTTAGTATTGCTTTGCCTCTTGTCAAAGCAGCAAGTTCTCTTTGCTACAGTCAACTTAAAATGAATTTGAGCTGGATTCAGGCCCTGAAAATATTGATCAAGAGGAGACATGCATGCACATATATTGCATGGCATTTCACTTTTTGTTGTAGGCCAAATCATGTTTTTCCTGATTTTGATATTCCAGTATTCTACAGTTATAAAAAACATAAATCATTGTCCTTCAGCATTGACATTTGTATTACACTGATATGAATAGGCTATATGCATGGGGATTTTTAATTTTGAACAATGCCAGCTTGGTCATGAACTGCCATGCCATCCGCTTAAGTCGTGATGTATGTGATATTGTTTCTGGGTCCAAGCCGCTACTCATTAGAATTAAGAAAATATTAATTTATGACCACTTTTTACTCGTATATAATCATGATGTACACATCAGTCTCTGGACATGCAGCATCACAGACACCAATATTTTTACAATTTATATAAAATTAAACTTTCTGACTGTCTGATAATAGGCACGGATATACAGTTAAAGTTAGAATTATTAGCCCCCCTATATATATATATATATATATATATATATATATATATATATATATATATATATATATATATATATATATATATATATATATATATATATATATATATATATATATATATATATCGGCTAGAATAAAAGCAGTTTTAGAATTTTTTTAAAACCAGTTTAAAGGTCAATATTATTAGCCCCGTTAAGCTATATATTTTTTTCGATAGTCTACAGAACAAATCATCGTCATACAATAACTTGCCTAATTAGCCTAACCTGCCTAGTTAACCTAAATAACCTAGTTAAGCCTTTAAATGTCACTTTAAGCTAAATAGAAGTGTCTTGAAAAATATCTAGTCAAATATTATTTACTGTCATTATGGCAAAGATAAAAGAATTTGGTTATTAGAAATAAATTATTAAAACTATTATGTATAGAAATGTGTTGAAAAAATCTGCTCTCCATTAACAAATTTAAAAAAGGGGTGGCTAATAATTCAGCGAGGTTAATAATTCTGGCTTAAACTGTGTATTTATATACTGTAATCGTGATTTTTTTTTCGCTTTGTAAATGTTTATTATTACCATTTGATGAGTCTCCCCATACAGTTTGATAGAGCAATTGAACCCGGAAGCCACTTCGCTTGCAGCCATATATATATATATATATAATTATTATTATTATTATTATTATTATTAATAATAATATTAATAATATTATTATTATTATTTATTTATTTTTTTCCCTGTTGGTTCACTGCCTGATTGAGATAAGAGGGTTTCACACTAGACAAAAAGCACTATGTTAAATTTCATTGTTCCGTGCCATGTCTGTGTATTTTTGAATGGAGTTTCATGCTTTCCTGGTGCTTCTTACGGTGCTTGCAATTAAATGGCCTTTTAACTCGTTTTACACTTGATTAAACTTATTTAATTGACTATTTTTTAATAAAAAGACATTATCAATGGTTTAAAATAAAACTGTATGTAAAAGGACGTACAGTAATATAAAATTAAAAATAGGAAATTTATTGGTGGCTGAAAAACACTTTCAGTGAATATGTCCTATTAAACTAAACTTCAACAGTAACATTTATACTAAACTAAACTGAATCAGTTTTAATATGCTTAGAACTACACCAGCATTCTATTATGTCTCTCCTGCCTGTCTGACTTGCTGGAAAGTTAGACAGGCAGGAAATATTGTTATGGCATTTTATTCTCTCTTTTTTCTTGTAAAACGTGCTATAGTGTAAAGTTGTATGGAATTGAATGTCCATTATTAAATTTCATGTGAAACAACTCTGATAAAATGACCAACGAGGTCGAAAAACAATGGCATAGTCCAAATGAGCTGTTCATTGTAGTTTTTAAAAATTATTTTTTAAAAAACAAAATATCTCCCTTTGGAGTGGACTTTGAAATTTGTAATTTTGCAGATGTTTTTTTATGGCCAAACATACACACACACACACACACACACACACACACACACTGACTAAAATAAAAAAAGGTTTAAAAAGCGTTATAGGACTTCTTTAATATGCGCCATTGGTTTTGACTTCTTTCATCTTTAACCTGCTCTTCCTTATTTGGCTGCTCTCTCATAAGCGTCTCTGTTAAAGAGAGTTTGATCAGGGCAACATGGGATTCTGTCTCTGAGTGCTTTGAGGTCACAGCGTCATTGATTTCTGTTTAATCCTGGACACGGCTCTGCTTTATATGCACCTCTCAAGCAGGCTTTAGATAAATGATGAAGTGAGGAGTTCAAAGCCCTGACCTGCTTGCGTTGCCCACCGGAGCTGCTGTCAGGAAGCATAGCACTCATTTGAGTTCTGCCTTATGCTAACATCTCCATTCCTCTTGTGGTCAGAGGTCCAACCCTTTACGTGCAGTTATGCCCTAAGAATTATTCAAATAGCGAGAGGTGATGACCAGTCATGCATTTGAAAGTTATCCCTTATGAAAAGGAACAATCTTGAATAACCTTGAGACTTTGGTGTCGTAAGTGAAGATTATAATATGTTATAACTATCTCTATAATGATTACTGGGCGGTCAAATTGGTATTTATTGAACTAACACCATTGTCAATATCGATAAAAAAAAAAAGATTCGTTATGTAGTTTCGGTTTGAAGCACTATAGTTTTATTTAAATGTGGCCGCTGAACGTGCACCTTGGAAGCAATGTCAATAAGCCAAGGGTGCAAGTTTGTCATTTCCAATGGAGGCGCGTGACTTGCATGACCTGTATATGAGAGCGATGTGCACATGTTGTGCAAGTGGCGCCCACATGAACCGCCTGTATTTTTCAACCGGCTCTAGTTTAATGTCCCGAGGGCACCGCAATTCATGCAAGTAAAACTAAGCAACTGAAGTAGCGCAAAGCCCATTGTAAATGGTCAAGGAATCTAATCACACACGCTTGTTGCTTCAGGTCAGAATAACAACACGTGAATAAAGCCAGAGTGGCTTTTTGGTTTCTTTTCTTGTGCATCCCAGCCACTAGCTTCTCATCTGAAAGATTTTTTAGCATAGGGCTTAATGTAGTCTTTCAACTTCACAATTTGTAATGTTTAGGTATGTACTTGAATAATGATGGCTAGTTCCTTTTCGTAATTTGTTTTTGACTGAGTTTGAGGTTACACCTGAAAGTTTACTTCGATTGTTCAGTATTTACGCTTTACCATTACACACACTTTGTAACATTTTATTTATCAAGTTTAAGAGTCTCTTTAAAGAGCCCATATTATACATGAAATAGGGTCATATCTTGGTTGTAAGGGTCTCCAACAACAGTCTAATATGCATGCAAGGTCAAAAAACACTTTCATGGTCTTATAATCTGCATTTATTTTTACCTAATTATCCCAGCGACTCCTGTATGAATCGTCCAGTGATTCATTTGTTCCCAAACCCCTCCTTAGCGCGGAGCTAATCTGTGCTGATTGGACCGATGACAGTCTGTCGCGATTGGTCGACTGCCTTCAGTCAGAGAGGGAAATGGCCAATAGCTAATCAGCAATTTAAAAAGTAATCACAGTTCATACACGCTCGATAGTATAGACGTGGATTTTAGCTGCCACACTATGGCGAGTGGATAGTGCCACGGATAACCGAACGAAGGAGACAGTCGTGTACTGGCCATACCACACACACACAAAAACACACACACACCTCCGGATGACAACGCTCCCGCTTCCGCCCGCACCCGCCAGGTTTTAGCCTGAGAACCCGCTCCGTTTTCTGCCCGCCGCGCCCGGTCCCGCTAGAGCGGAGAACACAACCAAAAATCACCCAGTATACAGTCCAGACAGCCAAGCTGTCGTTCGTTCGTTCGCTCTCTCTCTCTCTCTCTCTCTCTCTCTCTCTCATACGCGCGCGTGCGCACTAACACACACACAAGCACCACGCAGACTCTCTCTTTCTAATTCGCATAGCAATATCCGTGATATTGCTAGACAGCCCGCTCCCGTCCCAAATTAAACCCGTTACCGACCGCTCCCGCGATTTATTCGGAAATTTATTCCCGCGGCTGTCCCCGCGCCAGATTTCTGCGGCGCGGGAATAAATTTCCGAATAAATCGCGGGAGCAGAACTCTAGCACGGAGCTCCATAAACAAACAGCACGCGTCGCGTTTTTAACGTGACTTTGCACGCGATAAGATAAAATATCCAGTTAACCTGATACAGTACACGCGGTTACAAGTAACAAATCACAACTAAATACATTTGCAAGCAAGAGTAAACGAGGCAACAACTTTAACCGCACCTACTTACACTTGAGAAATGGAAGAAACCCATCCTGACGTCCATCAGTTACTCTTTACTGATCCTTCCTTTAACAAACTCAGATGAAGTATTCTTTGTAGCATGTAGCTTCCAGAAGTTTCCAACTGCTTGGTTATAATGCTGAGGTTTCATCTTTGGGTAGAGACTCAATATATCCATCTGCAGTGTGACTTCAATCGACCGGCATGTTTGTGTGCGTGTGTTTGTGGGTGTGCGTGTGTTTGTGGGTGTGCGTGTGTGTCTGGGTTTCTGCGTCAGAGGGCGGGGCCTCAGGTTTGAAATCTCCCGGGTTTGCGCGTGCACGTGAATAACTTGGTTTCGTTCGTACGTCATGGCGAAACACCTAATGAGTCGGTATCAAGGCGACTCGTTTGAAGCACTATGAGTCGACTCTTTTATAGATGAATCAACCGTTTTAAACACTGTATTCTTACAGATTTAAGCCTTAGCTGGATACTTCACTTCACTTAGAGCTGTGTTACACACTACATGGAGGGGAATTTTCAAAAACCCATAATATGGGCTCTTTAACACTTATGATTATTTTAAACAGATAAGATATTTTGTTTCAGTATTTTTGTTTTTGACTATTAAAACCATTTGCCTTAGTAATGTTGGTAAATTAAAATAAAGTGGTTTAAAAAATCCTATTATTCCTATAAATATTGTTAAAGAAATATTCAATAATTATCTATGTCGAATTATATGAAGCGTATCATGATAATTCTTTTGCAGTATCGCCCAGCCCTATCTATAAGTATGTCTGTGTCAAGAAGATAAATAAATAAATAAACGAGTAGGTTAATAATGCATTTGTTGTTTAAAATAAAGTGAACATTAATGTAAATAAAACTTAGCTGCATTTCTTGTTTTCATACCGTTTAACATGATGTAATTAGTCAACAACAATCAAGACTAATAGATAAATAGAAAAAAATTATTCGATAAATAAAAAATACATTGACAGACAACAAAACTTGAGAAAGTGACACATGCTGCCTAATAGGGCTGCACACTATTTGTTTCAGCATCGATATTGCAATGCATCAAATCTGCAATAGTCACATCTATTGTATTTGTTTATATTTGCAAATTGTTTGTTTTATGATGATTGTGTAAATTCTTTCCATTTCGAGTTATTTTTTGTGAAATATATTCATATCGCAATATATATTGCTGAAAACAAAATGTCTCAATGTCATTTTTTCCCCAATATCATGCAGCCCTGCCACAAAACTATCTATTTATTATGTTGAGGGTAATGGAATATAAAGTAATTAATATATCTGATATTAAATATTGAAGTGATATTAAATGTATATATGATGGCTGGTCGATTTATTTTTAGGTGCACTCTCGATAATAACAAACCATTAGTTTTGACTTCCAGCTCAATAACTCCTCATTTTTTATACTTATTGTGGTGATCGTTGAGTTTTAGGTACATAAGCTAAAGTGTTATCTCATGTGCGACAGAATATATTTATTGTATGGTAACCACTTTTATTTTAAAAATATTTTAAAATGCAGTTGATAATAATGTGCATTATTGCAATAAACAATTAGTATCTGGTAGACTTTGGAACTGAGACAAGATGCACTTGTGTTAATCGCTGGAGCTGGCACTGTTATCAGCCAACACGGTAATCTCGAGTGGCTAAATGTGGGTTGATTAATGACCAATATATCGCCTATCAGTAAAGGAGTCTCTTGTGTTTGCATTTAGACGGGAGCGCTGCTAAATGCTCTGGTTCAGCTTTGCCACATCTCCACTCCACTGGCCGAGAAGACCTGGGTCCAGCTTTTCCCTCGCCTCTGGAAGATTCTGTCGGACCGCCAGCAGCATGTGAGTACAATCTAAAAATCTTGTTTACTACTTATTTAAAATGAGATGAAAGAACACAATTCTTAAGGTTTTTTGGGGACAACTTAATTGTTTTACGTTCAATCAATTTAAATTAGTAAATACAATAAAGTAAACTGAATCACTTTGTGTTGGGACAACTTGAAGGAATTGTGTGGGAGCCAGCATTTTTTACAGTGTTCTTCACTAACCTTAAAGAGCTGAGCTAACACTTTGCTTAAACGTTTCCTGTCTAGATGCAGCCTATGACTGCTGGTTTTTGATCTGACCTTTGCTTTGGTTTTAGTCAAGACTGACTGTTTTACTACTAAAAATGCGTACGACTGCAGAATCAGCATTCAAGATGTGTGTTAATGGTGTCGGAGGTTTTGAATGTCCGCTCATCTTCGAGACCTTTGCTTGTGTGGGGGGCTCTAGCGGGCTGTCTTTCTGCCCCTGCTGCTGAACTTAAACAAGCGGCATTTGCTAATGAGCAGAAATTAAACCTTTTATGCAAATATCAGTGTTTAATGGACCAGATGTCTTAAGTATTCAAATTCTCATTAAAGAGCTTTAATTTGGAGTGTCTGAGGCTGACTATTACAACACACATTCAAAATGAAAGTCTTCCACTTCATGGCTTTTGTGGGTGGTATAAAGGAACATTAGGACATATTTACTGCACCAGACTTTTTTTCTGTTATAATAACTAAGCAGTGTTGTATATGTAGCGTGAGCTGTTAAAAAAAAAAAAAACTATAGTAAATGGTCATTAATATATGCTGCGTGAGGAACTACTTGAAGATATTACATGCATTTTAATTTAAACTTAAGTAAAAAAGACATTTGATGCGCTATGCACAAAAATAAAGACACGCACAGTTAATTAACCTTTACATTTATTAATTTATCAGACGCTTTCATTTAAAGCAAGTTAACAATGTGGATAAAAGAAGCAGAGAGCATCTATATATACAGTAGATGGCATGACAAGTCAGTTTAGAAATTGTTTTAATACACACACACACACACACACACACACACACACACACACACTACAAAATGTGTGTCTACAAAATTTAAGACTACTCACCTGTGTGAAGACCACTATGTTTTTTTTTTCTTGAAATTTGGATTGTTTATTAAAAAAGGTTTTTGTTCAAATAAAAGTGCTATTGTTGAACAATTGAATGCTGAAGTATTGATGAAACAGCCGGTCTTTGTCTTCTCATTATGCCGGTCTTTGTCTTCTCAGGTGTGACTCAATGCATAGTAATGATAGTTCACGCCTTCTCGCATAGACCATTGTCACTCAAAAAATGACTTAGAAATTTTAATTCGTTATATTGTTTTCTGTGAGCAAGTGAACAAGATGATTCTCACATAATTTTGAAGCAAAAACACAGGGCTACAAGATCTAGTTCTCAAAAGTCTTGTGCACAAATGTTCTCTGTGTGTTTCCCGGCCTTGTTTCAATGTCTTCAAAATTTTAGTTTTTCACTAACCACGCATAAACGTTTCTTTCTCAAAAACACAAGCACATACAAACATTCTGCTTAAGTATTATTGTAGCCCAACTTGTGCTGTTTACAGTGTTATCACACTTTAGCCATTTATATGTTTTTAAGATACTGAAAACAACACAAATGTCAGTGCAGTAAATCAATGCAATTAAAAATAACTTTTAAATGTATAAATAAATAGACAATGAAAGCAACAAAATACCTGTATTTTAGGTCTGTTTTATTCCTATTTACAAAGTAAGAGCCTCTAATTGATAGAAAGCACTATTTTGTCTCTGCATTCAAACAATATATAAAGTTAACTAAACCTTTTCCAAGTATGTTTGAATTAGAAAAGAGGATTTGGTTGACACAGTGGCACAGTGAACTATCAATTTGAGGTGAGCCTAGCTTGTGAAATCAATCAGTTTAATTTGTATACATATCTGAATACACAGACACAGCAGTCCCTTAATTTATACACATTTTAATGATTCAGTTATTAAACTGATCATTTTATTCTTCATTTTATTTCTAACCGGCACTCCTGGCCCTTCTTAGCATTTAGATGTTCTTCATTTATTTGCATTCAATTCAATTCAAGATTTTTGTACATTGTATATGGCACTCCTGGTCCATAATATGCTGCATTCATCTTTGATATTTAGCTTTTTTATTGGTATTTATTTATCTTTTTTTTTTGACAACAAAGGTAAACTAAAAGTAGTAATAGGAAAGATTTATTTATTATTGACAAACACCCAGTTAAATTCAAAATGCAGTCTAATGTTAACTGCTGTCTAGTGAACTGATATACATCCTTGATTTTAAATTTTTTCTAGGCACTGTCTGGCGAGATGGGTCCATTCCTATGTAGCGGCAGTCACCAAGCTCAGCGAGATTGCCAACCCAGTGCTCTAAACTGCTTCGTGGAAGCCATGTCCCAGTGTGTGCCACCCATACCCATCAGGCCGTGTGTGCTGAAGTACTTGGGCAAAACCCACAATCTTTGGTTACGCTCCACCCTGATGCTGGAACAGCAAGCTTTTGAAAAAGGCCTCAACTTGCACATCAAACCCAAACAGAGCACCGAGTTCTACGAGCAGGAAAGCATCACTCCTCCGCAGCAGGTACAGCGATGCCCTTCTTCAGTCTTCGTTGTCATTGATGTCATTGGCGGAGGAAGTTTTGCTTTGTGAAGGTTCACGAAGTGTCGCTCGAAATGAACTTGTGTGCTGAATTTCCAATCTGCTTTGTTGTGACCTGTCAATGATTTGGGTTTGAAGTATCCCAGCATTCAAGCTGCTTATGCTAAGCAGCCGTCTCATTGGGGCACCTCTGAATATGGATGTGTTTGTCCCCTATATTCTTTGAAGATGTGTTCTTGTATTCCCTCAGGAGATCCTCGACTCGCTTGCGGAGCTTTACTCCCTACTGCAAGAGGAGGACATGTGGGCCGGGCTGTGGCAGAAGAGATGCAAGTTCCCAGAGACGAGCACTGCCATTGCATACGAACAGCATGGCTTCTTTGAACAGGTGAGAAACCGGAATCATCGGTTCAGCGTGGATGTAGTTAGGGCCTTGTGATTTCCATAACGTGGAAAATACGGATGGAATTGTGAAAATTGGACATAATGTCAAGCTGAACGTGAAAATGAGTTGTACTGAATTAAAATTTCATTGCAAAAAAAGCTAGATAGAATGAAATGTTAGCAAACAGTATGAACATGTTTTAGTTCATCTCACCTCAAAGCAAGTCTAAAAGAATTTGAAGCTAAACTTAGGCTAGTGACGTTGGAACAATATTTACACAATGTTAAAATTTTTATTCCGCACAAAGCTAATCATTTGCGTGGTTTGCACATATCATGTCTGCTTGACATTATTTGCATTATATATGTTGTTTTGAAGTGGATGTCACAGCATGTTGTAAATTATAAAAGGCAATACTTATATTCCAGAAAATAAAATAGTACATCCAAAATTAGTTGGTACACTTAAATTAATATAAAATTTGAATATTCAATAGCAATTTTTTTTTTTGCAATTACATTTTGACATTAATTTTTTAAGTGAAACTACACTGAAAAAAATTATTCAAAGATGATTCCTTGGATTTACTCAATTCGTTTAAGTTAAGTTGTTATAAACAATTTATTTGGGCTGAATTTAACAATCAAATTAGGTTGAACATCTTCAAATTTAATTTGTTTGTTTAAATTCAACACAAATAAATTGTTTGCAACAGTTCTGCATGCAACACTTTTTTCAGTGTATGTCTGAAGATGTGGAAATGGCCTGTGCAATACACAAATCCAGTTATTTAAACAATTGATGTTAATTGCATTATATTTGTTGTTTTCACAGGGTATCCTCAGGGTCTTAAAAAGTATTAAAACTTCATATATCAGTTATGAAAAACATTTAAGACTCCTAAAAAGTCTTAATCCTGTTTTTATGAGGTCTTAAATCTTCAACAAGTGTTGTCCAAGTTTTAATTCATGTGTTTGACTCACTTGAAAAAGCATAAATATTTTTTATTTTACATATTTATTTATTTAGGGTTTATTTTCCTCAATTGGTTCTGGCCGGGTGCGTCCGGCCAAGCTCCTCTGTCCGGGTGATGTCATGTAATTTACGACAAATGCATGTGATGTGACGCGCTCCACATGTAGCGAAAACATTGAGTAGGGCTATTTAATTGGTGGCCTAAGAGGCAATTTGTTCCGACCCTTCAAATAATGTGACCAAAACATAATTTTTTTTTTAGGTTCAGTCGAAAAACGACCGATATAGTTATGAAGTGGTGTGCATCTTATCAATACAGCAATATCTGCAGTTGAAGGCTGTGCAGAGCGAGTCACTGAAATTGAGTGACGAGAGCAGCCGAAAACATTTGGATACTTAAGCTTAAAGGCTCCTCAACGCCACGTTTCTGTTGCATGGATTGAAACTACTGCAACTAAACAAAGTTATGCCACCTGTGAGCTGGTTTAAAGTTCTGAGCTTATATCACATATCGCTTCTTTTCCGCACGCAAGTTCGTTATTTCCAATATTAGGATATATGCCAGTATGCGTGCGAAAGCAGAGTGATGCGATCGCGCCTCCAGATGCACCAAACACTGCTTTTGTTGTGCTTTGAATTACGACATTTGAATGTTTGTACAATTAAAAAAAAAAAAAGCCACATTGTACAATGCACAGTTATTATGTAGTTTCAAAATACAATGTATTAACATTTTAATGTAGAAAAATACGACGTAGGTGTCTTAAGCAGCGAAAATACAACATATAGGCTCTTGTATGCTGTTGTGTCATCACTCATATTTCAAGTCGTATCTCTCCGGCCCCTCATTTTGGATGCTTTTTTTATGAACTGGCTCCCATGACAAACTAATTGAATAGCCCTGCCATAGAGCAAAACTGACGGCAAAATGGGAAAATGAAAGTTTGCATACTCCTGGTTTGAGAAAGACGAGTTTAAACTGTGGCTGAAACCTGTCGCTGAAAACAACTGCGTAATTTATTCTTTCAAGGTTTGTTTCTTCCGGGCTTATCTAAGTTCTGTCGCACAGTTGTGCTCCCTTCATTTATTTATCTACAACTGCTTATTTACAACTGTTTATCAAGTTAAAGGTTTGATACTGATTGGAACTCGAAGTGGCGATGAGATCTTAAAATATTCTTAGGTTTTTAAAAAGTCTTAAAAAGGTATTGAAATTCCCTTTATGATTCCTGCATATACCCTGTTTTAGTAATACTAATATTCTAGGATAAAAAAAATAGGATATCAAAAATAGAGCAGTTAATTAAATTAGGTCTATGAATATAAAATGCATTTCAAAAATATTTTACAATTTTAAAATATTCATATTTTTTCTTTTAATTACCAGAGTTGTTAGCAATAAATTTGTTCAGAAAAAGAAAATAAGGCAGACAACACTAATTTTCAAATAAGTAAATAAAAAATTTGGTTATTAAAATGTCTAATAATTTTTGTATAAAAACAGTACATAATTAAAACTGAAAATGTGAAATTTGGAAGTACAGTCCAATGTGTCATTCTCAATATCTTAAGATGATGCAGACCACTAATGCTGGTTTCATCTTCATTAGGCTCAAGAAACCTATGAGAAAGCAATGGAGAAAGCACGCAAGGAGCACAATGTCTCACCCGCCATCTTTCCAGAATACCAGCTGTGGGAAGATCACTGGATCCGGTGAGTTGAATGACCAGTTCAGATGACTAACAGAGAACAAAAAAACTTCAACTATTTCTTTTCATTGCTTTTTTTTTCATTTTATTTCATTTTGTCTTGAACCTCTATAATGTAATTTAGTAAACCAAAATGCTGCTTTTATTTTCAGCTGTTCTAAAGAGCTGAACCAGTGGGAGCCTCTGACTGAGTATGGACAATCTAAAGGACATAACAACCCATACCTGGTGCTGGAGTGTGCCTGGAGAGTGTCCAACTGGGCTGCCATGAAAGAGGCTCTGGTGCAGGTAAGCTCACTGTAATCATTATGCTCAGCTAGGCAATTACTTGATGAAACGAATGAAGTTATATGGATTTGAAATAATAGTTGTATCATTATAACTGTTTTTACGGTGATTCAAATATGTTAATGGTTATGTTACATTTTAAAGACGTAAAATGTTTTGTTATTTTTTTTTTGTAATGCCTAAAACTTTGTTCTGGTGAAAATTTACTGAATATGCCTAAAGTGACATAGGCAAAAATAACACCTCAAATCATCATTGGAGTGTCACTTTATTGTTAAATGTGAAAACGCCCCACTTTTATGCATTATGCAGAAAGTAACACACTAACCAGGCTTGCCGGATTGTTTATGAGTTTCAGAATTGTAGCCTTGCCGTCGGTGGGTAATTTATGGGCTTCACTTCTAAAACAAAGTAGAAAAAGTGTGTGATAGGAGCCGGACACATTATAAATACTCTTGGCTCTTGTTCAAGGAGACTTGGAACGAATCCATTCAGGTTTCTGTCCTAAGGTGACACCTAATTAAATTGTCCAGCCCAGCAGCCCTCCCACTCCTCCTCCTCCTTCCCTCTCCGTTCACTTTGCATCTAATATTTACGGATACGTGCTTGAATAATTGCTCAAACATCTGCTGGGAAGTGATTTGTTTTCTCCGTTCCAGGGGAGGTGGCTTGGCAGCAGCAGTTGCTCTCAGGAAGTTTAAATGTCCCCGCTTTCAATTAAAGGCGGGTGGATAAGGCTAGTCCTGACGCAGGGTTATTTATGAAATGTCGGCTGTGATAAGCACTCACTGACCGGAGAGTCTAAATCTCTTCACGTAGTCATATTGTACAATGCCAACAGACTTTTTATTCTTTCTACCACCACTTATTAGGATTGCTGCATTAGGAAACGGGCTGATCAGATGAACATGATCAAAGCTAGTTGTTATAGCAAGCTCAAGCTGAGATCAGGACAAGGCTTTTAAGAGAATTGGTCACTAAAATGGTACGAAAGTACTGTTATTAAAATTTAAATCTTGAATCACTTAAATATATGTATAGATTGTTTGATTGATTCACTGAAATTAGTATTTTTATTAAGAAATGTAGTTTTAGCGTTGTTGAAAAATGTTTCTTGACATGTAATTGAGTATATTAAAATGATTTTTTTGTTTTGTTTTAGAATGTGCCTTGTTAATGTCATGAGCATAAAAACAAGCACCAGTCACAGTCCAAATCCTTTACCTGCGAATGGTGACCTGTAATAGTGATATCTGCGTATGACTACTTGGTAGGGGTTCGATACAATTCCCAATACTGCTCTCACATTGCGTTGTTTTATTATTATTATTATTATTATTATTATTATTATTATTATTATTATTATTATTTATTTCAATGTTTAATTGTTTAGACAACTTAGAAATGGACAAATGCCCTTTTTATTAAATGTTTATATTAATTAAATTATTAAATTATTTGTAAGATAAAAAAATCTATTTTTTTAAAAATAATGACACTTACTATTTTAAAAACAAAATAATATTAATAATATTATTAATAATAGAATTATAAATTCCTGCTAACATGTAATGTTTATCAACATTAATTTAATAATACAAATTAGAATTGGTAAAGCTGGCAGAGTTTGAGTTTGCCATGAAGTAGAGATCACTCCGCTGCTGGGTCTCAATCTCCAATTGGCGGTGGGCTATATCAGAGACTGACAATCCAAGAGAGGGCTGTTTTAACATTCTAGCACAAAAAAAAAAAAAGATTTATATGATGCACTCAGGTATTTTTCATAGCTCCTTTTTGTTTCTTGTTGTACATATTAAAGGGGTAGTTTAAATTGCTATTATTATGTCCCAATCAATTGTTGCTTAAGCGAAAGTTTAACAGATAGCACAAAACATCAGAATGCAGTTTGGGTTACTTTTGTGACTTTACTGGCAATTGTTCTTCTCAATATCATTCTTTTTTGTAAAACTACAACAAAGAGGGGTAAAGTATGTATATATTCTTTAACATGTTCAATTTAGCCAGCAGGTACATTTTACTAATGCACATTTATTTATACAAATCTTATTATGCATATTAGGAAAATCTATTAATAAGACAATTTTAATCAAATATTAGCTGAATTAGCCTATTTACACCACCAGCACAACGTGTAAGCCATGAAGAGGTTTGTACAACAAAATATAGAATGGCATAAAATTATTTGATTAAAATCAAATGACCCATAAATATTTACAAAAATGTAGTTTTATTAAAAAAAGAGCACTTATGGATGTAATAATATTGCACAAAATAATCTGCATGTGCATTACTTTCGAGAGTAAAACCGAAAGTAATTCGAGTATATGGTACAGTACCTTGAATGTCCAGTTGGTGGGGGGACAAAATCACAAGTGGCTATTCGACTGCACAACAATAATAAACATATTCAAAAATATGTTTTGTTGGGCTGAATCTCAATCTGTTTTTTACATCTGTTGTGGGCCAGAGGGAGGAGGAGGGTGGCCGCAAATGGCCCGTGGGCCGTCAGTTTGAGAACCCTGGGATAGAGCATGCAAATGAGTAGACATGCACACTGCTCTAACAGGGTAACTGCACGACCCGACCAGATTTTCTTGTGATGTGAGATTAATTTACCATATAAAATGCTGTAATGCTCAGATCTCTGGTGCAATTTGAATGGGAGCGGGTGGTCAACATTAAGTAATCCCACACTCAACATCCTTTCAGAAAAGCATATCTGCACTTTAAGCTGGATTTATACTTTCACATTGTCCACAGCACAAACAGCAGACTGCAAACACTCACTTTTGAGTTGTGGAGGCTTTTCATTATTCATTCATATCAATCATATGTACAGCCTCTATTCTGGACTGTATAGACTGTGCATGGATGGACTAGTGCTTTCTGCTTCATGCATTGCATTCATGCGACTGTGCATGCAGCATAACAGCCCTCAAACTGAACAGTCAGGTTGTCGATGACTGACAGCAGAATAAATATGACAGAGCAAAATTTCTTTGAAAGACATTTAACTTGGAGTATAAAATAACAATGTTGTATTTATTTATTGTTTCTGTGACACTTTTTCTTAATGTGTTGACATAAATGTTAAAAGTAAATTGATGTTAATTAAAAATAAGTCATACAATTTTTCTACAACCTACATTTTGGGTTGTCATTGCTCTCAATATACAGTGCATAGCATGCAGTATATAAGTACACCCCTTACAGATCTTTTAAATTAATATTTTTAATAGGAAGCTATACAATGTTATAATTGTGCATATACATTAGATTGGTCAGTACTGAAGCCCAATCTGGAACTTATCTAACAAAATAACTTACAATAATGGTCCAAAAACTAGTACAACCAAATTTATGTTATAAAAAAATATTAAATACAAATTTAAAAAAGAGAAAAAAATCAAGAGAAGAAAATAAAGTTAGAAATTTTGTAGGTTGTATTTTTTTTTCAATATTTAGCTTGAGCTTAATTGTATTATCTTTTAATTTCTAAATATATTTGGTGACTAAAATATAATTTTAATGAATATATATGTTAGTATATATGTTTTGTTTAATTGCACCAAAATACATTGCCTATATTCACAGAGAAATGGTTAAAATCATTAATTATCAAAATGGGGTGTACTTAATTATGCTGAGCACTGTAGTGGCTAGTGAAATTTAAATGTTTGATTATGGAAAGGAAATTTAAATTTTGCGGGAACAGTCAGGTCCGGAAGAAAACTGTTCTAAGTGGACAGCAGGTGAACAATGAGTAAATGAATAGTGAAAAAAGTTTCCTGAAAAGTTTAGATGTTTTCAACTAGGTGCACCTAGAATACATTAGCGTGTTACTCCCAATATGCGCGTGGCAACCACGTGCCTTCATTGGAAATATCGAACTTGCTCATGCAAAATATGTGCTATGAGAGTAGGGGCATAACAATTCACCATGAGGCGTTAAAAAAATGATTAAAATATGAGATGATTCAAATCGATAGAAATGTTAACTGAATCCCGATACAACTTTTTGAACAGAGGGGGTGCTGTGTGCTGTGGCGCAAGCTCACTTTACCTGCAAATCAACGGTGAGCAAGAGGTAGGGCGGCAGAGAAAAATGATAACAGTGAAGTGCACCAGACAAAACGATTGTTCTAGATTATTTCTTTTTAAGTGTATCACACTTTTACTAATAAATTGTACAAGTAATATTAATTATTCACCTTCACAATCATGTTCAACTCTTGTCTCTATCCTACTATAAAATTAATAATTTTATAATCAGTATTTCATCCCAGTGGCCAGTCTCCTGGAGCAGAGGGTCTATTGACCACCTCTGTACACACTGCTCTCTGGTTTAGGAAAGCCAGCCACACCAGCCATCTCAGTCCCCAAGGTTTTTTTTTCAGCAGGGGACATTGTAAATGTGCAAAGACCTCAAAAAACATAGATATGCTGATATTTCTTTTTAAAATGTAAAATAGCATAGTCAAGGTTTTAGTTTGAATAAAAAAAAAATATCAGTTTAGTTATTACAGAAAATGTGTTATTTTACTATAAATGTGCAGCATTTAAGAATGAAAGGGCTCTTCACGTTAAATTTGTTTCAAATAATTTTGTTAAAACATTCTGACTAAATTGCGAATTGTGAGATTAGTATCGTTAATCATATCAATCGTGATTCAGGTAATTAGTTACATCCCTATATGCGAGCGGCCCATAATTATCTCTTTTTTGGTCTAAAAAAGTTGACAATAGACAAGTTAAAATGGTTAATAATAACATTATAATGATAACTTTACAGGCTATACGATTTTGAATTCAAGTATGTGTTATCACAGTGGTGATTTTCTGTTCGTCAGGTGGAGCTGAGCTGTCCGAAGGAGATGGCCTGGAAGGTGAACATGCATCGTGGCTACCTGGCCATCTGTCACCCTGAGGAGCAGCAGCTTAACTTCATCGAGCGGCTGGTGGAGATGGCCAGCAGCCTGGCCATCAGAGAATGGAGGAGACTTCCACACATCGTTTCTCACGTCCACACACCCCTGCTGCAGGTGAGGACGTCAGTTTGCGAGCTGACAAACACCCTTTAACCAGACGTTCGCCAGCTGTAATTTAATTGTTTTCTTGAATTTTTTTTTTTTTTTTTTTTTCCCAAGCAGAATAACTCAATCAGAGCACCACTAGCGATCCAATCTAAATTGATTGTCAATTTTAAATGATGGCCTCTTAAAAGCAGAACATCTGGTCAGATTTTACCACTGACAAGCGGGAGATTCGGGCAAACTCATTTGGCATGTGTGCGTGCGACTTTATACAAACCCACAAGAGAATGGTTTAAGCACACACTTTTCTTATAATTCTCTTTTTTTTGTTCTACATTTTTGCACAATATCATTTCTTCTTTTGTCAGACCTGGTCCCTTCTTCCCTCTTCCTCCCCTTTGGCCCTTTCTAAAATGGCTGAGATAGTGTTGACTGCACCATTGTGGCGCTCAATAGGCGGCTTGTATTAATATTCAGCGCAAAGATCAGCCTCCTGACTACCACACGCATAATCAGGCAGAGCACACAATGGGACAGAGCTGAGGTGATGTGTGCGTGTAGATTAGGGTAATGTGTGAGAGCTGTCCACGCACCACAGCCTCAGAGCACTGTTAGAGCCGACTCTTGAGCTCGGTTGTGGGGCGATGGCAAACATGACAGCCAAATTGAGGAAATGAGGTGTTGTTGGAGATTGGGATTGCAACAAATCTGGTCTCACGGGTAATGGTTGATTGTTCTGTGGTCCGCATGATTGAACAGTTGGATAGGGGGGGATGTCATTACAACATCTTAGATAAATATGTATATATATATTTTTTGTATTTTAATGTTTTTATTGGTCTTTGTTGTTGTGTATTAATGTAATTTTGTGTTATTTTTGATGGACCTCAGGAAGAATAGCCACTACCTTGGTAGTGGCGAATGGGGATCCTGATAAATAAAAAAAAATAAATAAATACAAAAAAAAATTAGGTGAGTAAATGTTTTAATACAAAAAGACAAAAACTAGGGCTGTGCGATTAATTGAAATCGAATCACACAATTTGAAACATTGTGATTATTTAATTGCAACAGGCTGCAATAAGAAATATATATGTATTATTAAATTTCCCCCACCCAGAGCAAATGCGTGACTGCCGGTGTCCTGACATTTGATCCTACCCGTCAAATTATTCTACCAACACTGTATTTGAATGGTTCTGAGGTTGGGATTAGGGATCAGGTTGGTTAGGGCGATATTACAGCTTCATATCACACTAATCCACATTAAAAGTTACACTGGTAGCAAAATCTGATGGATAGCATGATGCGCCATCAAAATGTTCTACCTACTTTTTAAATGGAAGGTAGGACAATCTGACAATGTAGGACAAGAACTCTGGCTGTGTGTGATAGCCTTACTAGCCAAACGAGTGGGCACACTTTCATTCTGCCCAATCAGAATTTCGCAACCGAGCTACACCCACAATTAAGAAAAAGAGAAAACAAACAGGAAAGCGCTGACAACTGGGGTTACTGTGTCTGCTGCATTTTTAAAACAGGAATATTTTGGTTACAGACACTGTCCCAGACACTGAACAAAAACAAGTCATTTTTAAGAGCTGTTGCAGAACTGTTGCCACAGCTTACAGATTATTAAGCTGAAGATTGACTACAAAACGTAATGGTTAATAAAAATCATATTATCTGTCAAAAAATCTAAATGAGATACTTTCCACGAAATGCACAGCCTTAACAAAACCTAAACTTCAAAAGGCAAAGCTTATTTATGAAGTACTTAAAAAAAGTACTTCCAGATTCTAAAATCAATCATTATTTGTATTATTTGCACTATAATACACACTACAATGTGGATATTTCCCAAGTCAATGATGACTAATCATTTCTTTATAAATTGAAAATGACATTTTTCCTCTACGATTCTAAAACAAACAAAAAAACATACTTAGCATCATACACAGGAACAATTTTAATACTTCAACATTTTATTAATTTAAATGAGTTTTTTATAGGGTACCCATGATGGAAATTATCTTTTTTTAAGCTGTTTGGACAAAACTGTGAGTAGATAAGGTGTGTCCACAGTCATATTGTGTTGATATAAATACATTCTTAAAGTCTCTCTTTTTTTTTTCTTCCAAAAATTATTATTCAAATTCTTCCCATTTTAAGGCCCACCGCAACGTGATGTAGGAGTGCGGTTTCCCCACCCACCGAACTGATTGACAGCCGCATATTAACATGTCTCTGTAGTAATGTGTATAATCATATCAACAAGACGAGATGTGTGCAAAGCAACTGGGATTATAAGATCTGTTCAGCTCTCTTTGATAATCAGTCATCATTAAATGTAATCAAGAATGAGTTTTACAAGTTTAAAATGTTTTTAAAACCGTGCATGTCTGTGATGAATTACAGCGATTTTACCGTCTTTATCACCACAGCTGCATGTCAGTACAATTATAAAAGAAGATGCTTAAATCCCGGTTTGTAGATGTTAAATCAGGTTTATTTGTATAAAACATAGTGGATGCCCATACAGCAGTGGATATTAACGTGTATTCTGTCATCTTTGCCGTGCAAAAATAGTGCAAATTTAAACACGCGCAGTGTGTGAACTTTGTTACGACATTGTGTGCGACTCGTTGCAGAAAGACTTGAATACATCAACAAATACATCAAATAATCATTGGTAAAGTTCTTACTGTAATATTTCTCACAAACGTTACGTGTGATCTGCTTCCTTCTTATCTGTCATCGCGCTATTTATTCTAATGCAGCCGAGGCAGAGATTGTGGCACACTCTGACTGACACATAGGAAAAGTGGGCGGGAATTACTAGCATTAAAGGCACAGGCAACAAAAACAGCTGCATGGTGGTTCAGAGCAGGAAAATTGCAATATTTTGAAAGGTACAATTAATAGTCTGATGGGTGTCTTGAGCTGAAACTTTACAGACACATTCTGGTGACAGAAATAACTTGTCTTAAATCTTGAAAAAGGGGTCAAATAGGTACCCTTTAAATTTGAATGAATATTTGAGTTACTCGTCAGTGAAGAAATCAATGAAAACATGACTTGGGATATTCAGAATTGGCGATTTTATTGTTCATTTTTTTGCATACCTGCATCTAAATTCTATAAATTTTACCTGTTTGAGCTCAGGTTTAAAGCTTATTGTATGTAAGGAACTGTGCTTGCTGTTGGCATGTAATAATGGCCATTCTTCAGTGGCTGTTTTCGTCCATTCAGAAATACCCCAAAGCCATTGACTTGAGTGATAATTGAATTTCCTGATAATTGAATCTGTTTACACCTGCACTCCCTAATACAAGCATACAGAAAATCCGAGTCCAATAGGAGAGATTTGAATGGACGGGAGAGGCAGACAGAAGCCGCGAGACAGACAGAGAGAGGGAGAGTGAGAACGCCACCAAGTTTAAAATGGCTCGTAATTACTTTTCCCCCATCAGATAGTGTTTGATTAAATACCTGCAAGAAAATTAAATTTACATGATGAATGGGCACTCAGAATGAAGGTTATAATGTGCCATCAGCTGATATTAACAGATAATTGTGAAAAATATTGTATTGCTTAATTTATTTTGTTTTGGGGGGGAGGGGGGTTGATTTGGCAAGTCTATAGACTGATTTGAGGCATTTATCTTGTAAACCATTGAACGGATTGTTTTTGGATGCGTTTATGTGCGTTCACGGGGCATAATTCATTATCACAGCTCGAGCTACTCATCGTGTGCATGGTAAACCATCATGCTGTAAATCACCTTGTAAGTGCCAGACTGCCTCCCTCACATCTTTCTTTTCCAATTCGCAGAAGAGATTAAAGATCCACGTGGCATTTCGAGTGAGTGAGTGAGTGTGTGTGTTTGCCGCCTGGTATGTTAAGGTCATGCATCAATAGTTTGTAAGAAATGGGTAGCAGTTTTTGGGTCACCGTGGTCCATGTCCTCTGCTGGTGTGGTTTAACTGTGGTCTGAGAGCGTGATTAGGCATTAAGGGAATATACGCTTCACTTGTGCGCTTCCCTCTGCCTGTTCTCCGAGTAAATGGCTTTTAAGATACTTTGATCCGTCCATCCATTCGTTCAGCCATCTCGAGAGTTCGTTTCTCTATTTCTTTTTCTTTCTCAATAGGAATCATAAGCCTGTAATACAGTCGCAGTAATGGATTTTGAAGTGTGTGTGCGCGCGGTTTCTTGAATGACTGTAGCCATCCGAATTAAACAGAACAGAAGCTTTAAAAGAGCTTGAGGATGTTGCTTCTTGAGGATGTTTATTATTATATCTCATCTGCTTATTTCTGGATATTTGTCATTCAGGCTGCCCAGCAGATCATCGAGCTACAGGAAGCGGCTCAGATTAACGCAGGACTGCAGCCTGCCAACCTGGGCCGCAACACCAGCCTCCATGACATGAAAACTGTGGTGAAGACCTGGAGAAACAGACTGCCGATTGTATCTGACGACCTTTCTCATTGGAGCAGCATTTTTATGTGGCGTCAGCACCATTATCAAGGTATGACAAAATATCAAAACTTAGGGTTCCCATAGGTCATGGGAATTCTGACTTTCAATGAATTTTAAAAGGTCTGTTTGAATGTCAGGGACTTTTTAAAAAAATTTTTTGGTCAAGTCATGCAATATCAGGGATTTTTGTTTGCCGCTTTAAATTTTAGTTTCCTATAGTGATGCTCATTTCAGTAATTTTGCCAACCGACAACCGCAGCTTGTTAACTGGTCAATTTTATTAAATTATTTTTTAATAAAAAAAATCAAAATGTCTGTTTTTTGTCTGACACATTAAATATTGCATTTTAAAATACTGATTTATTTTAACATACGAACATATTATTACAGAGCATCTTCACACACTTGCAGTGTTTCCAACAGCATAGAAAAAGGAATAAATAAAATAAAAAATAAAATATATAGTTCTGCCCTAGATATTATTGTCTTCAATTAAAAATTTAGATTAGAAAATGAAAACACGGACTAAATCCTTTTTAAAAACCAACATAGGCAGTTTTTTCCCTCTGATATTTTTTTTTCTTGCATCAAATAAAAATAGCAGGCTACCTCAGATCCATCGCTCCCCAGAAAATTAGCATTTAATTAATGCTCCACTGTTATTCTTATATCACAAACATCTGTAGTTTTTAAATGAAGTCATTAAAGATTAAAGATGATGTCTTGAGCATCTGGTTTTACCTTATAAAACTTTTATTTTTTGCTTTTATTTCCTCTCTCACTTGCAGTTTATGCGCATGCTGCGTGTAATGAAAGACAATGACACTCGTTATCAACATATGTTGACCTTTTGTAAAGTATAGGCTACTACAGCATAAAAAAGTTTCTTGTTTACATATGATATTACATAGATAGATTATGTAGATTATGTAGGCTATTTTAAAAATGGATGTTTTTTAAGAACTATTAATAACTGTAATATTTGTAAGGTTGGTTTGTTGGTTGTACACTGAAATATATATATATATATTCAGTCATTTCCTTTCCATACATACTCATTCACACACATACACTATATATATATATATATATATATATATATATATATATATATATATATATATATATATATATATATATATATATATTTTGTGTATATGTTTTTTATATAAATGTTTTTTATATATGTACTTTTTTCTCGTTGTTTCTCACCTCTCATTATGGTCCGGATATTTTTCAGCTTCCTTTCATAGCCACTTGACGGGTACGGTCTGGTGACTGTGTTTGACTTAACTAAGCCAAACATGTCAGGATAATATAAAATGCTTTGTTTTCAAATTGACCATTTTAAAAACTGTGTATAAAAAGTAGATGACAAAAAAGCTAAATATGGTGTTTATAAAATTACTATAAGACTGTCAAACATAGAAAAAGGAACACTTCACAACCACACAAACAGATTGAATTTATAATTCAGTTTTTCTTTTGTTTCACATTCAATGTAAAGCTGCACAATTAAACATTAAAACATTGTGATCTCAATTCAAACCTGCCTAACAAGAATGACAAATGATAATGATTTGCATGTGTTTATTAATCCTTCGAAGTGCTGCATTCAAATCTGCGTTTTATCGAGAGAAATTTAGTTCAGACACTTTGTCAGTTAATTACAAACAATTAAATAACACAGAAGTACTGGGAGAACAGTTTAGAGTTCAGATATAAACACTGATGTTAATGGTGAAGATTAAAATCACCTTTTAATGGAACTTGAAGCTGATGAATGTTGTAGCAATGACAAACCATCAGCTGGCGACAAACAACCATCAAAATTATGTCACTGAATAGGTTTTCCAAAATGATCCACCTATTATGAAACATGAAGTGTTGTGTGTGAATTGTTGAAACATTAATTGAAAAATAAATATGACATGTTGTACAAGATGTTAGATTTTTATATTTAGCGTTATCAGCAAGTGTAGCAAAGATCATTGTTCGTATTAAATATTTTCCTTTTTTTTTTTGCTGGTTTTTTCTTGATTTTTATTGTCATTTAAATTACAGGTTCTAAGTTATTTTTGTCAAAAGCGATTATAATAGTAATATTTTTGTAAAAATGGGAAGCAAATTACATTTGTCTCCTCCCTTTTTGTCCAATCCTTGACTCAAAAACCGTAGTGAATCCGAACTGAGATTTGTGATCCGTTACACCACTAATAAGATGTCATGGTAATTAAGATTTTTTTTTTTTTAGTCAGGGTAAATTCTAGTAATTTGGCTTAAAGTGTGAACCCTGAAAATAAATTATCATGATGTTCAGATTATTGCAGTGCATTTGTTTCAACTGATTTCTTTTTTTTTGTCTCTGCAGCCATTGTGACTGCATATGAAAACAACACACAACATGACCCAAACACTAACAATGCCATGCTTGGAGTGCACGCCTCAGCATCTGCTATTATTCAGTATGGAAAGATTGCTCGAAAGCAAGGTCTGGTCAACGTGGCTTTAGACATTCTGAGTCGCATTCATACCATCCCTACAGTGCCTATTGTAGACTGCTTCCAGAAGATTCGTCAGCAGGTTAAATGCTACCTGCAGTTGGCCGGAGTCATGGGCAAGAATGAATGCATGCAGGTGAGTGAAACATAAGCATTGAAAATGAGTAAAAAATAAATAACGATCTACAGTATACTGGTACTGGAATTATACAGGTGTTTATCATATTTCAAACTGTTCGATAGTAACATTTTGTATTTGACACGCTGCTGTTTTGAAGGTCACCTGTAGGTGGCTGCACAATTTGCTGCTGAAACTGGCCCAGCTGATTCTGCATTATTTTACATAATAAAATAGATAATATAGTTGAATGAACTGACATCACTTAACTTGTATGCAAGCTTTTCTATAAATCATGTGTTGCCACAGGAAGTAACGCATCAATTCTTGTCAGCATTTGTCACTTACTCATCCTGATCTTTTCTGCAAATTTAGAGACTGACTGGCAAGCGCATCATTCAGCTTTCACAAATTCCGTTTGATTGAGCTTTTATTCAAAACTGATCAATGCAAATTCATAACAAGTAAACATGAGAGCTCCAACATGTTCTGCTGTAACCAGTTTAGTTTTGGTTAATTTAGTATTTGCACACATTTTAAACAATCAAATATGAATCCATTTTGAATGAAGCAAGTGTTTTGCTATGTTCATTTTAATGTCAATAATATGAGGAATGTTCTTGCTGTGCTAGCTGACCACTAATTCGCTTTTTAAGTGTTACGTCCTGTGAAGCGGCTTCCGGGTCCAAGTGCTCTATCAAACTGTATGGGGAGATTCAATGTTATCTCAATGAATGTTTACATACGGTGTAATACTTTCGAAAATCCCGATCGCAATGTATATATCCATGCCTAAGATCCGATGATCAGAAAGTGATACATTTTTATGGATTGTTAAAATATTGGTATTTATGATGCAGCAAGCCCAGAGACTGTTGTGTACACTATGATTTTATCTAAAATTTACTTTAATGTGCGATAGAGCTAAAAAGTGGCCATAAACCAATATTTTTTTTTCAATTTAAATGAGTAGCAGCTTGGAGCCAGAAACACTATTCCATACGTCACCAATACGTCACGACTTAACAAGCGGATATGAAACTAAAGAGAGAGAGAGAGAGAGAGAGAGAGAGATACTACTATGTATTTGCATTGATCAGTAGTGAGTAAAAGTTGATCAAATCTGAGTTAATGAAAGTGTAATTTATGAAATGTCAATCTCCATATTTGTGGAAAATATCAGGATGAGCAAGTGATTTTGAATCTTGACTTAAAATTACACCTATTACCTGACTGATTACATTAATTTTCAAGGATAAATGATCTAATGTTAACCTTACTGTGTAGCTTAAATGCATATCTCACATTAACCAAGGTTAATAAATACTGATTTTTACTTGAGCTTTACTTGATATGCTAATGAGACCTAATAATTTGAATGTTTCACTTGAATGTCTCATCTTTATTCTGTTACTTTTGTTTATATATATATATATATATATATATATATATATATATATATATATATATATATATATAATTATTATTATTATTTTTACATCAAAATAAATATTTGTTTGTAATCAAAAGGGTATTAATATATTTTAATTTAATTAATAATTTTTTTATTGAAATGTTCAGATATGTTAAGGCTGGTTATTTGTGGCTTAAGGTTATTAGTTAATTTAGCAACAGTTATTTGATTATCATTTTTTTTGTAAGTCAAATGAATATCTTTTGCACATTGAACATGGTAAGGAGTTCTCATTAGCATTTAAATAACTGTAAGAAGAAAATGGCAGATGCATTATTCTGCCTAACACCTTTTGTAAGTCGTGTGGATACGGAACAAAATAAAAGTGATAAGAGAGATTATTTTTTAGATGAGCTCTTTTATTCATGACACTATCTTTGTTAAAATTTCTTATAGTGTCACAATCAAATCAGTCCTGAGCTAGATAAAGCTCAAACTATCATTACCTTTACTTATAAGTGGAAAAATGCTAAACTAAAAAGCAAATGTTCATTTTTTTTTTCATGGAAAATTAAAATTAAAGAAGCAGCTGTGGTTTGTAGCTTTTGCAAAGCTGTTGTTAATGTGTTAATGATATGATCAGAAATATTGATTGGCTGAGTCAGTCTTGGGTACGTCTACAACATCATACAAAATCTTGGTCTCAACTCATCAACCACTTGGTAAAACCCAATTTATTTCTGTGTTTTGGGGTTTACCTGAACTGATTAATTATATTTCTTGAAAAGCTTTGTTGTCTTGATAAACATCTGGATGGAGTGTAATAATGCTGCCATGTTTATTATTGTTCAGCTCATTTTTGCTAGCGTAATGGTCATTTCAATGTTAATCCATGTAAAGAATTTTGCATGAGGACAAAAGATTGAAATATTTTATGGTAAATTTAAGCTATTTTGCTACTGCAGATTTGACACATTAACTAACAGAATGCAGCTTTGTGGCTTTATAGTGACTTTTATATGAGCTCGGCCACTATATTAAAAATTGCCACACAAACCTGTTTTGCTATCAAAATTTTGTTATTTTGACCACATGAACATTGGAATTGTCCTTTTTCCTGTATTTTTGCAGGACTTAATTTTGACCATCGCAAAATGATTAGATCTTTGCTATCGTTGCTAACTGTTGTGGTCTCACTAGTAAGCGTTTGGTGGAAAAGGGGTGGATTATTGTCCAGCCCATTCATTGCTTTACATAGCAGATCTGAAAGTTGTATGGCTGTAGCTTTCTGAAGCTATCTGGTTTTGCTGGATAAGAAAACATTTTAAACTGGATGACTAGTTTTTCTTTGTCACCCGTCTTTATGGACAAGGTGTTTTTTTTAAATTAGCGAAATGAGTTGCACTTTTTTTATATCCTTTTTTTATATACAGTTGAAGTCAGAATTAGTAGCCCTCCTAAATTATTAGCTCCCTCTCAAATTTTTTTCCCCAATATCTTTTTTCAACACATTTCTAAACATAATAGTTTTATAACTATTTTTTTATCTTTGCCATGATGACAGTACATAATGTTTAACTAGATATTTTCAAGATGATAGTATTCAGCTTAAAGTGGCATTTAAAGGCTTAATTAGGGTAATTAGGGTAACTAGGCAAGTCATATTATTAATCATTAATATTAATCATTCTTACTTTTCATTCAATGCGAACTGTCGTAGTTTATTAAAGACGCAAACCCCTCACTGCAGCATAGTGATTTTATGATCGTTTTTTTAAGCTCAAAAGTGGTTGATCTGTTCGGTAAAATATTTGCTAGCATGTCACTGCATCACAAACAACTAAAAATATTACAAAAAGCTTTAATTAAAGCAATCTCCACTGTGTTGAGCACATCTTTTCCTGTTAAACTGAACAGTCGCATCATTGATGATGGAAGCATGCTCAGGTTCAGAAGGTAAAATGCAGTGAGTGCAAGCCATCGGGGGAGAGGGGAGGGGGGACAAGTGCGCTTTTATTCTGGCCGAAATAAAACAAATACACTTTCTCCAGAAAAAAGTAATTATATCTTAGTATGGGAAAAACTAAAAAAATCCTTCTTCTCTTAAACGACATTTGGGAAATATTTGAAAAAGAACAAAATTCACTGGAGGGCTAATCATTTTATTTCAACTGTATATAATTTTCACATTTTCTGCACTCTAGCAAAATATTGTGTGTGGCTACGTGTCATCGCTGCTGTCAAATCGACTTCAACTACACAAAATCTAGTTTGCTTTGTCAACTCACCTGCTGGTTTTGCTGTTAGCCGGAGTCTCTTAATCCAAATAACGCTGCTCTCATTACCGAGAGAATGACTGCAGTGCTGTCACACTAAGCAATGCATTCCAAACAGTGTAAGGAATGGGCTGGTAGCTGCAGCATTCGCTTAAGCCTGATTAATGGAGCTGCCTCAACTGAGCTCAAGTCATTAAAGTACCATTGGATTTAATAAGTCTCTCTCTCTCTTTCTCTCTCTCTCTCACACACACACAGCTATCACTTGAACCTGTTCTGTTCCCTTTATCATTTCTCTGGCACACTCTAAGCCACTGGCTCTCACCTGGGAGTCTTAGATTGAGCTACAGAGATGTCTACAGGAGATATACTGTGTTGTCAGTGTTGTTGATTCTTGATGTATAAAATTCTTGGTCCAAAAACTACACACTGGCTGAGCCCCACAAGTAAAACCCATCATTTTGTTTTTATGTAGGATCGTTGCAACATAAAAAAAGAAGTAATATTCTTTATGGGAATGCGAAATTCTTGAGGAATTTGAAATGTAATCATTGTTTTTGTATTGTCAGGGTCTGGAGGTGATTGAGTCCACCAACCTGAAATACTTCACCAAGGAGATGACCGCTGAGTTCTACGCTCTCAAGGGCATGTTCCTAGCACAGATCAATAAGTAAGAGTTGATCCCTGGCTTTGTTCATCTTCTCTCCTTCTCTGCCTGTCACTTTGATTCTTCTCTTTATCATCCTCATTCGCTGTTTCTTTGTCTTTAATTGACACGGCTCTCGTTATCTTTTGTTTTGCGCACACATCTGATTCTTGCTGACAATAAAGAATCGGGAACGGCGGGATCATTAAGAGCTCAGTTTTTAAAATGAACAATTTTGACAAAGAGTCATTATGGAGAAGAAGGATAAACATCTGTGTGCGCGCCTATGTGTTTGTGCAGCTAATCTGAAACTTTAGGCCAATAATGAGGTCAGAACAGTCGTTAACAGTCAATATGAGAGTATGATGAGTAATTAACCTTTTATAGCATGTCTGCAGTGGAGGATAATGACACTGAACTCATGATGAGTAATTATCTTCTGTCATACTGATATTGACTGGCATTTTCACAATTCGCTCGGCTTTTACTGATGAAAAACTCATATAAGGATTGGTTAACGTCTTAGAGTGCTTCAGATGTGTTTGTACTGCAGGCAAGCCTTGTATTTTTACTCCCTGTGATATATTAACAAACACGTAGGGATGGGTATAGTTTGGGGTTATTTTGATACCGGTGCTAAATCGATACTTTTAAAACGGTACCAATGCCTGAACCAATACTATTGAGCCACAAAATTCTTTGACAAAAAAAAGTAATCATTTTAATTGAACATTGTAATTAAAGTTTAAAGTATACATCAATTCATATTTTATATATTGAATTGCTTTAATATATTTATTTTGGGGCGAGGCATTGGCGCAGTAGGTAGTGCTGTCGCCTCACAGCAAGAAGGTCGCTTGGTCGCTGGTTCGAACCTCGGCTCAGTTGCTGTTTCTGTGTGGAGTTTGCATGTTCTCCATGCCTTCGCGTGGGTTTCCTCCGGGTGCTCCGGTTTCCCCCCCAGTCCCAAGACATGCAGTACTGGAAGGGCATCCGCTGCGTAAAAACTTGCTGGATAAGTTGGCGGTTCATTCCGCTGTGGCGACCCCGGATTAATAAAGGGACTAAGCCGACAAGAAAATGAATGAATGAATATTTATTTTGATCACTGGTTTGTTAACATGAATGCAAGATTTACATTATGCAGTTAACATTACATTAGCTTATTACTGACCTGTGGAAAGGCTGTCATCAAAATCAGGGAACGCTTTTTTTCTAGGGTTGGGGCAGTAGTATGTAATATTATTAATGTGTTTTCATGAGCTGCTTTTTAATGTTTCTTTCATGACTTCCTTTTACATGTTACAGCAAACAGATCGATTAACGTCATTGCGCTCTCCAACGTTTCCTCGACAGAGTATTATATCATTTATTACATTACCCAATAAATTGTATTTTTTAACATTTACCCCCACCCCTACCATAAACCCAACCATCACAGTACTGTAAAAATATCAATTATTGTAATACAGTATCGCAAAAATGATGCTATATTGAAGTGCAAATCCACAGCTGTACCACAATGGCACTGGGTTTCGTTACCAGCTCGACTTACTGTAAAAGGATCCAAAGATCAAGTTATTGTCAGTATTAATGAACATTATTACATTTTATTAAATTTCTTTTAAATTTTCCTGACTTTGTTTTGGAGGCCTCCAACAGTAGGTTTACATCCACCCAAGGCTAAAAAAACTCTTATTTCAGTATGTATTTATATATTATTATTATTATTATTATTATTATTATTATTATTATTATTATTATTTTTTTTTTTTATTATTATTTTTTTTATGTTTCAGTATCACCTAAATTCAACTGTACTGTAAAAAGTGCCTCAAACTGTTTGTTCTCTTTAAAAAGTTCTTGCTAGCAGGGATACAGTTGCATCCTGAAGTTAACAAGAATTATTTATATTATTTATTAAATTACACAATAATTGTATATTATGAACGTCTACCTGAAAGTAATATAAAATAGTAATGTTGAACAGTGTCACAAAAATTATGCTATATTGATGTGTGTATCTACAGCTGTATCACTTCTAGAGCTCTTTAAAGCTGTCCTTTCCAAGAGGCTTCTCTGCCCTGATGTGTTTTCAATGGTCCACACAACAGTACAGTGTTTCTGCTTTCACACTAGCACTTTCACTCCGCACCTGGGTTCGTTTCACGTCAAAGCTCGGTACGTTTGTGTGAACGATATCTTCTGAACTCGGGTGCGCACCTGTGAACTGTACATGAGTCAGAAGAGGTGGTCTGGGGTACGGTTTGTGCGAACTCTGGTCCAGTTCACTTCTAGTATGAAGGCATTCGTACCAAATAACAGAAGTAAACTGAGAAAAAAAACAACCTAAAAGGTGGCAAGGGGGGGACAATCAAACTTGGGTACAGTCCAAGCAATTGAACCAAATGTGAAAGAACCCTGTCAACGATGAAAGGCCCATTGCCTTGTCTTCATTATAAAAAGCTTCTTTAACCTCAGCGACTGTACATGGTAAATGCTTAGGTTATTAATGTAGACAAAGCAAACCAAATTATCCGGTAGACACCATTGGCTGGTATTATGCTAATATAATGCGTGATTTATTGCTGATGTTTATGTGTATTTTGTGAGTAAAGCTGGTTGTAGTATATCTCTAGCATGTGTGTTCAGAAGGACTGATGTTTGCTACACAGAGTTGTTGTACACTGATAAGCTACACAAAATTGTGTAGAAAATGTTCGTATTTAATTTGGCAACAATGAAATCAAGATAATCATTCTGTGATAATGTTTGTGTAGCTTCTCAGTGAACTAGAGTGCTGTTTAGTAAAGGCTGCTCAATCCATAAGCATGTGGAAATACCACATGCAATGTTTTTACTCCAAACTTGCTTGATCTTTTCAGTCGAGTGTTTTCCATCCAATGAGTCAAAGATAATAACGTCGTCAGTTCCTTATAAAATTGCACCAAATATCAAAAATGACTTTTGGAGGCATGAGACACTTTTGAGAGGTAATAATACTTAAAACCAAATACTTAATGACCAAAACAGCATTTCAGATGTTATACAATATGGTCGGCCTGCTGGTTTATTCATTAAAGCTCTCCATTGCAACCCCGTTCCGAAAGATATCAAAAAAATGTTTTTCATGTTTATATAACCCTATAACCCATCCCTAACCCTAACCCTAAAACAACATCACATGAATTATTCTGTAAATGTATTTCCATTGTAGTTTATGCACATTTTTAATAAAAAGTTTTTTTTTACGTTTTTAAAAATAGTTTTTCATACTTAGTTGCGCACAAAAGTTTACTTTTTTTGCACATTTCCATTTTCATTAAGCATTATTTAATGCAACAGTTCAAAATATGCATAAAAATAGGTGGATGGAAACCGTGCATTCCTAACAAGATATGCATAATATATGCATATTACGTACAGTAGAACAGTATTGTTAGTAAAACTGTAATACATGTTTTGTCATTTCAGAATCAGGTCTGTTTTTTGGCAGGCTGTATTTGTTGAGCACTTGCTGACATTTTTCATTCTCAAACAGCTACGTTAGATAAGATGTATTCAAAATAGCACAATGGGGCACTTAAAAAAATGAATATATCCAGACCAAAACAGAGCATCGTGTGATTATCTGTTAAACAGGTATTGATAATGACCTTCTTTTTTTTTTTGCACCATCATTGCTCTGTATAGACCCTGCTCCTTTCCTTATCATGGGTGAATTGATGTCAAGCCCAGAGCCCTGCACAGGGTTGGAATAGCTTATTAAATACACATTGTGAATAATTAACTCAATAGCAATTTGTGAAATCTCTGTGATCAGCAGAAGTTTCCCCCAGCCTCAGCAGGGCCTAATGTAATCATTACATTTTCACTCTCTATGAATATTAACGTAGGGACTTGGTAAAGCAGCAGAGCTGTCAGAGGAAGATGTTTGACACTTGACTGGGCGTGGGGACTTATGTGCTCTCCAGGCCCGGTTCTCAGCAAAGGCCACAAGCAGAAACATATAATACATGTCCAGGACTGACGAGACGCTTCAGTGGATTTGGCATCCCCAGAGTCCCATTCCAATCAAGTGTAATTCTGTTGCTTGCCACATACTCATTAAAAATTCCCATTATATGTGATTGGTTTAGTAGGTGTGTCATAGGGTGACATTTAGAGATGGTGATGGTAAGGACTAGGCTTCAAGCTCAGATTATAAGTCCCATCCTGTGCTTTCAGTCCCCTATAAAGCCCTTTACAAGCCTTTCTCAACTTCTGTTCTTAAACTGCTTCTATAAAGGGTCCTAGAATAGAATAAATTCTCAAAGCCCTAAAATGGCTGATGAAACCAAATATTGGATCCAGTCAGCTAATTTTGGTTAGTTGCTGGTCAACTGGCCAAAAGGCTCGAACCAGCGGCCTTATTGCTGTGAGGCGACAGCACTACCTACTGCGCCAATGCGTCGCCTTAGATGATTTCAAGCTAAACAGTTCATTGATCGTATACTACGTGCCTAAAGCATTCGCTTAATGCCATCTCATTTTTGGCGGAAGGGGCATTTAGTAGCTTTTGCATCTGAACTCTTTAGATATTCAGTTATGACCAGTACTTACAAAAAATATATGCTCACTCTGATTATTCTTCCAGTTTACTTATATTCTTTACTTTCTTAAAATTTGAAAAGACTCTGATGATCAGAACTGACAAATTTCTCTGCTTGTTTGATTTGAGCTGTTTTCTTTTCCTCCAGGTCAGAGGAGGCAAACAAGGCCTTCTCTGCTGCAGTCCAGATGCATGATGTTCTGGTTAAAGCCTGGGCTATGTGGGGCGACTACCTGGAGAACATCTTTGTCAAAGATCGCCAGCCTCACCTTGGTGTCTCCGCCATCACCTGTTACCTACACGCATGCCGCCATCAGAATGAGAGCAAGTCTCGCAAATACCTGGCCAAGGTAAGAACTCCACTCTCTTGCTGACCTCATCCAGGTTTATCCACAACTTGGAATTTTCCTTTCTTCTTGTCCACCAAATGACATTTAGTTTTCTACTCAAGGTAAAAAGTCATCTATATATCATAGAGAGTAAGTTTGATTTAAATCATAGGTCTCAATCTGAATTCCTGGAGGGCCGCAACTCTGCACAGTTTTGCTCCAACCCTAATCCAACACAGCTGATCCAACTAATCAAGGTGTTCAAGACTACTACAGACTATTGAACAGGTTTCAGTTGGAGGTGGTTGGAGAACCAGAGCTGCAGCCCTCCAGGAATTTGTTCAAGACTATTGCTTTAAACAGAAATGTATGATAGTTCTTTGATATATTGCAAAAGGGTATATGCTGAGCTAGTGTTGTTCCCGTGCTGATAAACTTCCAGTTACCTGTTATTGTTAGTTTTTCCATTTTATACGATTCCTTTTACAGCATCGATGTTGTAATGTAATTAAACTACAATCAGTTAAATAGGCATTCGTTTATTTGCTCAAGCGTCAAACAAGACAAAAACCCGTTTACTCGCACACGTCTGTCAGAATTGGCAGACTAGTGCAGAAGCTTCGTTGAATATACTGGGGTAAAATAAATGTCTATATTTTAAAGACATGGTGAGGGAAAATGTAATTTAGTGCAGTGCTTCTTTTACAATCTGAGACCCATTTTACATCGGATATCACTCAGCCAGTGGAGATTCACTGGCCAGGAGCTGATTTTAAAAGAAAACAGACCTTAAACGCTCCGTTTTTGCAATTGCAAACAGTTCACCGGAAGCGCTTAACCCAGACTACGGGTAAATTACAAGTCCTATTACCATACTTCAACATATACCGATGAGAAAAGACATCTGCTTAAACCTCCACAGAATCATTAAATTTCTCCAAGTCTTGATTTAGTTTTAGTTTAGTTTTTTTTTTCTTGCCTTATACTATTTGCTATTGTTGTGAATTTGAAGAAGCGACAAAACTAGGAAGATCCTTTGATGAATGAGTTCCTATTAAGGGATTTAAAACACCCGACAAATCTCCATGGTTTTGACGCTTCTACAAATTCACAACACAAGTTTATCAACAAAGGGTTTTTTTTGGCCTAAGAGTATCACCTAAAGACAAAGGCAGAGGCATTAAAAACCCTGCCTGTAGCATTTGCATCACTTTGGCTCAGCCAATAGTCAAGAAGACTAAGGTTTAATGTCCTTATGGCTGGGCTGTTACAGTTTTGAATGAAGTCATTTAGGCCGTACTCCGGGCCAAAGCACACTTGTCCCCCCTCCCGTCTCCCCCGACGGCCCGCACTCACACCACAAACGGGGTTCGGCACGCTTCCGTCATCGCTGCTGCGCTGTTCAGTGAGAAGCACTCTCTCACTCAGCAACACAGTGGAGATTTCTCTAGTTATATAGTTTTAGTCGTTTGATATGCCGTCAAATATTTTGCCAAACAGTACTTGGGGATGCAGGGACACGCAGTCAGATATTTCGCCAAACAGATCCGCCACTTTTGGCGCTCATAAACAATCATAAAGCTCTCGTGCTGCAGAAATAAGGAGGTCTGCTGAAGGCGTGCAGCTGTCGTGCTGTGAGGAGTTTGCGAATTTAATAAACTACGGCAGTTTGCGTTCATTGAACAGTAAGAATGATTTATAAATCCATAGGAAACCCTTAAAAGTCACGTCTCGCTTCCAGTTTCGCGCTTTGGTGCGTTTTGCACTCACACACAAGCGTACCGCGCCAAAGCCCAAGTGAACCGGGCTCAGGCACACCTCTTTCAACCGGGCCAGGTCCGGCCAAGAGAAACCGAGCTTGAGCCCGATTAAGCGCACTCACACTTCTCAAACGATCCGGGAGACGGGCCTGGGCACGGTACGGATGGCATAGTGTGAGTAGGCCCATAGTTAAAAACAAAAGAGTATATCTTTTAAGTTATATGTAGATTCCTGTTCATTTGGAACTAGATTATATAAATTAAAAAAATAAAGTCTAGGGTTATTTATATTTTGTGGTATTTTTGGTGAATGTAGCATTTTATTTCAAACGTTAATATCAATTATATTCTCAGATTTAGAATCAATAGGTTCTTTGCATGTTGTTAGCAGCAGCATTGGAATTGATGTCACAGAGAAGCTTACACAAACAGCCACATGATAACAGATCCTCGCCATTGACGTTTTTCACAGTTTGTAAATAAGGCACCATGCTTGCAATTTGCTGTCATGACTGCCCGAGTTGATTCAAGCCGATCCATACTTGTGGAAATCCACAGTGAGAATGCTGAGGTTAAAGCAGCTCCTCATCTGGGAAGGTAACTTACAGAGTAGAGCTGTTTCACCTCTCTATTTTTCAAGCTGTCTAGCAGTGGAAGTGTAAACTCAATGATGTGCTGGAGCATCAACACTGATAGCTTCCCTGCTCTCGGATCGACCATCAGTCGCTTTTAAGTTGTCAACAAGTGCCTCACCAGTATGAAGTCAAAACTGAAAATTGGTCTCTATAAAATATTATAACAAAACTACACCTACAAATCAATCAAACATATTTTATTGTAATCTGTACTTTTGTGAAATAATAAATGGCTGGAAACTGAAACGCCTGGTTTTAGGCCACAATAATTCATTCGTATGGTGTAGGGCCTCCTTTTGTGGCCATTACAGCAACAATTTGTCAATTTGAAAATGACAGATAAAAGTCCTGCACAGTGGCCAGAGGGAATTTGAGCCATTCTTCTTGCAGAATAGTGGCCAGGTGACTTTGTGGTGCAAGTGGAGGAAACCGTTTCCTGACTCTCTTGTAACTGGCTCAATAATATTTAGACCTGGTGACTGTGCTGGCCATGGAAGATGTTTAATTTCACTTTCATGTTCATCAAACCACTTTGTCACCAAGCTTGCTGTGTGTATTCAGTGCTTCCCACAGGTTTGAAATATACTTGCCGATGTAGCCGGATTGAAACACACCTTTTACCCACAACACATGGTGACAAAGAAAGTGATTTTTAACAGTATTTAAATTAATTAAATAAACATTGTTAGTGGTTTGAAATTTTTTAAGACTAAAATAAAACGTAAAAACATAAAAAAAGAAAACCACAGGTCTCTGCAGAGCACTTGAGATTGACAGTTCTTGTGCACACATGGCAATAAGTGGGAAACGTGTTGGGTGAGAGGAGATCTTCCACTAGTTAATCGATCGGATGTTTGGCTATTGGGCAGATGCAAAAATAGTGTGAAAGGAGGATAATAATAAAAAATAAACGTCACCAAATATACTTAAGCGGCCGTTATTATACCTGGGCGGCCAGCCCAAGTTAAGTCTATGTGTGGGGAGCACTAGTTTTAGTGCATTATCATCCTCATACATGGAACCACCTTCAGGATACAATGTTTAAACCATGGGGTGCACATGGTACTCCAGACTAATTTGGTGGTCCTTGACAGTGACGGCCTATGGAATGCCATGATTTTGCAGCTCAAACCATTACTGATCCACCCCTATGCTTCACTCTGGTCATGCAAGTCTGGGTTTTACGCTTCTTTTGACAGTGAACGTGGACTTATCATAGAAGAATACAGGTTTCACATTGTCCAAAGCCAAAGAATTTTGGTGTTGGCAACATTTAAATCAACTTTACGCATTGGCACATGTGAGCAAATGTTTGGTCATAGCAGCCTAGCCATGTATATTGGCCATCTATTGTAGAGCTCCCGACGAACAAATTTGGTGGAAACAGGAGATTTGAGGTGCACATTTATTTTTATTTATTTTTTATAATTTTTTATTTTGAAAACATGAATAATCATATAATTTTCTTTGTATTTGCTATAACAGTTTTTCGAAAGACAATCGGAAGCAGCAAAAATTTGTATCTGCAGGTCAAATTCTGAATTTTAATTCAGCCAAGAAAATTGCAATCAGTACATCTCTATATTAAACATGTTTAGTTATAATTTTTGATAATGTTGGTAACCTGTAACACAAACCCGAGACAGCAGTATAAAGCAATAAAACATCCAATGAGCATTTGCATAATTCCTGATCAGAGGAAAGCAAGACCTTCTGATCAATGGCTTACAGTATCATACAGTGTAATCTAGACAACAACATGTGCTTAGTGATTTACTTGTCAAAAACAGGCAAACATGGTTGGCAGAGATGCACAGAGCATGTCATAATGGGATACCATCTTATTTTTGACAAGCCTGTAATTAGTTTTACCATTAAACCCATTTACCATAATGCACAGGCAAACTTGCCGCTCATTTGTGGTCCAGTAAACCCATTCTGCTTTGATGGCTTTGTTTAATGGGGAGGCATATCCATCACCACACGCCATTTCTGAATTAATGCAGCTGCAACGACGAGATGCCCCCCATTCAGACCGATGAACCTCCAATGATGGATGTAATTATATTATTAGACCTGATGATAGGCTTTGTATGGCTACTATATACATGGCGGTCTGCTCTCTGTCGAGTACTGTACACTAGATCAAACAGCTCCATTTAGCTCTTCCTCCGCCCCCCCTCCCGTCTTGGTTTTGAACACTTTAGCTCGTGTCTGGAGTGCTGCTGGCCACTGAAGCTTTCGAAACGGTGGCGTAGTTTACACGTGATTAATGAGAGTAGCTGCTTGCTGATTATCAGTAATTATCCGTAAGCCGTGTGGTCTGGCCCGTCCAGCATTTAATGTCTCCATCAGGCCTCCAGCGCCTGTACCAGAGCCACACCAACAATAGCGGGGACAGGCAGCAGCTGATGGTGGGAAAAAGGCTGTTGGGATGATTTTACAAGCCATTAAATCCTTGAGTAGCTATTTCATGGAGCTGATGGCCTCATCTTCAATCGCTGACACAGATTTACTTTAAAATGAAAGTGTTACCTATGCAGTCACATGGCTTGATGAAGGTTTCAGCTAAACCCACTGTTTTTGAATGTTTGAGTTAAGTTTGACTTGAAGGACACTTGACTCTTCAAATTTTCTTCACTGGTGTGTGTTTATATGAGAAGTACTGTGCACAGATATACAAGGAGAAAACGATTTTGCATTTGAGTGAGCATGTAAGAAAGTTATTTAAATAAATGATTGCTGCTTTGAATGCTGGACGACATGGATGGTGTATGCGATTTTTATATGTATATAAACTGTTTAGCCTTGTTAGTCAATTTTAAAACAAAAGTACACTGAAGATAAAAATATAGAAGATTTAAAAATCTGAAAAATTAGTATATATTTGAACATACAAATTTAAATCAAAACATATGTCATTATCATATGTGTTTCTTTGTTAAATAAATCAAATAAGAACTATTAACTTCAATCGTTAGTGTTGTTGCAGTTTGAGGGGAGCTGTTTTTTTTATCTTAATCATGAATATTTGTAACTTTTTAATCATATAAAAATTATTTAATGTAAAGAAATTAATTGTTTTTTGTTATGAAAAATGGATTAAACTTATAATTTTGTGTGTATATGCTGTAAAATACAGTTGTTAGAAGTGAATTTGGAATCAGCCATGAAAATTGCAATTGGTGCCTCTCTATATTAATCTATGTTTTGTTATAGTTTCAATGATGTTGATATTGTCTAACCCAAAACTGAAATAAATTATTGCATCCATGGATGATATATAGACTATTTATATGTAAGGATATTTTTTTTAACCTTGTTAGTCAATTTAAGCTCTTAACTGTTACCGTCTCACCAACAAGACAATTAAGTTGACATCATTTGCTAATAATGACAATCTATATAGTTGGAAAAGTCTAATACTAAGAAAGGTCAAAGAAATATATAGCTTCCATACCTAGTGAGTGATTTTTGATATTACTGAGTAAAACCTATTTATTAATTTGCAAGAATCTTAAATCATTACTTTGCTACAGCAATCCACATGTACAATTTCTTGATGTTTTCTAGAGGCTAAATTTACAAATATTGTCAACAGTATGAAAACACATACTTACAAAAATAATAATACAGTTTATATTCCTTCAATACAAAATCTCTCTGAGCTCATTTTTTGAGATTTGAAATATAGTTGTTGTTTTTTTCCGCAGACATTTAGCTTTAATTTTCTGTTCATTTTAGGTTGAAATATTTTTTTCTGAAATATTTTATGCATTATAGTAACATATACATTTAATGTTTCCTTATTTTCATAAATATAAACAGACATATCCCTTTTTTATCTAACTTTTTGCTGTAATCAGATTTAAAAAAAAAAAAAAATGAGACCAATCTTAAATATGTGCACCAAAGCATTGAAGATTGGCTATCATTTAGGTTGAACATATCATTTTCAAGTCTAAAAAAAGAGAAAACAGTTTAAGGGGTTAAAAAAGTACATAGAAGGTCCATGGAGGGCAAAAGTATATATATATATATATATATATATATATATATATATATATATATATATATATATATATATATATATATATATATATACAAATAAATATTTAAAAAAAGTTTTGTTTTATTGCATTTGTATTGTTTTTAATGGATTTCATAGGACTTTTTTGTCCTTTAAGTCATGTGTGTGAATGTTTTTTGTACCCTATGTTAACTATATTAAGGAAGGGAAAAAAGGGTGAAATATTAGAATTGACCAATACCAAAATGTAAAAAGACTCCCCAAGGACTCAGAAGAGTTAATTAAAATAATAAAATATTAATGTGACAATAAACAGATTTTTACCTAGTGTTTGTAGCATTTTGATATTTTAAAGATAAACGTACATTTGAAAATGATTGTCTGTCATCCTCAGGTGCTGTGGCTGTTGAGTTTTGATGATAAGAACACCTTGGCTGATGCTGTGGACAAGTACTGCATTGGAGTGCCTCCTATCCAGTGGCTGGCCTGGATCCCACAGCTCCTCACATGTCTGGTGGGCTCAGAAGGAAAGCCCCTCCTCAACCTCATCAGTCAGGTAGGATTCTTCACTACATTCCCTTTTCCTTGCAGCACATTCATTCTTTATAGATCTGTCTAATCAAGATGAGTTTTTTTTTGCCGATGTCTTCAATAAAAGACAGCCTGTTGTCAATCGCCCTTTTGTCAGATTCATAGTTCAACCAGCTCCCTTTTGAATCATTCATGCGAAGCATTGTTACTGGGTTTATATCAAACACTCTCCAACTGAGGGAACAGAACTGCCAATTAAACACCAGGCTAATTTGCCCTCCTTGATGGAGTATTATTTCCAAGCAATTTAAAAAGCTCCTGAACTTCAAAGAGAAAACAGCAGCTCCAGGGGCCTAAACAGAGAGGGAGAAAAAAAAGGAGATCTGTGTACTTAACCCATGTGTTAAAAAAAATCCCATGCTCATACCAATCTGGTTTTGCATTCAGCTCGACCACCTCATTCCTCACGTACACACATGCCAGACCAGCGACTTCTAATCTCTTCGTTTCAGCGATGACGCACCCGTGCAATGGAAATGCTTCACTTTGAGATTAAGTACACTTGAGTCCCTGATAAGCACCCAATGAAATGGATATGTTTGCACGCCATAATCTCAATTAATGGACTTGTCAAGGCTGCTTTAGGGATGACAAGTCTCCTTGTTGAAGGATCTCTGGGTCTGATCGAAGGCGCCGATGACGAGCAAAGGGTAGACGTTTTGTAAAACCTCTTTTGATTTTCAAGTTTTGGAATCTCAGGCGAACGAAGCACCTTTATCTCATGTTGTGAATTATTTAGCTGTGCTCCAGTTGGCGGGATGTTTTAAAAAACGTTTGGTGAAATATTGATGAAGGTGAGCTGCGGGGTGCCTCGAGATGAAACCAAAGCGAGGGAAAACTTAACACCTTTATGCACACAGACAAGCCGTCACATGCCTGCGCACACACCCCAAAATATGATGAGGCTTTTTCAATTTTAGGCGCGATCTCTTCCCCTCGTTCATTTTTAATGCGATACTTAACAAGCTCTTAACAGAAGGCTGTTTTGATGTAAAAGCCCATCTGGACTCCGAGGTGTCTCTTTACACCTAAAGGCCAGGCTGCTTTCTGACGAAGATCGTGTTTCCAGTCTAATGGGCTGCTGGAGTTGAGAGACCTAAGAGGGGCTGCGGGCGCTTCTAGAAACAGCGCTGTGTCTGCCGCCTCCATATTTGTCTTCACCGCCCCCTTCACACTCATGCGGACAACATTCACACCCCTAACGAGTATCACAGTGCCAGAGGAGGGAGAGAAGAGGAGCAAGTTGATAAGCATGTTTTAGGGAACTATTACTTAACAATAAACTGATTCAAAGATTGGGTTATGAGCAGGGCCTGACAGAATATGCTAATATCTTTGGCTATTTCTGCACAGAATTTTGTATAATTATCTATATGGAATTTATTTGGAATGATTCTTAGAGTACACAAACTAAAAACTTGCTCTGACATGTTTTTAAGTTTTGCATTGCAAATCTAATAAGATCTATTTGTTTGGTAACAGGATATCTTCGAGGTCTTAAAGTCTCAAACCTCAAAAGCAAAATTTTAGGCCTGAAAAAGTCTTAAATTTGCTAAAATATTGTGTTGTAATCTTTAATCTTTTTTTAACAGGTCTTAATTTTCCTTTGTTCATGTATAGCTACTCAATCTGGCCATTAACACCCATACAATCACCAACAATCCCATTTTCAATAAAACGTTTCACTTTTTATTTACAACAGCGTTTTTCCTTACAGTAACGTTTGTTTCAAAGTTCTCCAATTATTTACTGCTGAGGATACTGACCTGACCTATATATTTTTATTATTAAATTATAATTATTATCATTGTAAACTGAAGTAATTGACAGCTTTCTTTTGTTCTATTTTTGGAAAGGGTTGTAGGGTTTGTGTATGAATGTATTTGAAACTTAATTAAAAAATTCAAACTAAATTATTATTCTTATTATTGTATTGTTAACTGCATTAAATTTGAATAGTTTTTTGATTGAGCAAGTGAAAATTTTCTCTAACTGGGATATTCAAGAAAAAAAAACTTCTTTGCATTTAGCCCTGTATAAATCTAAAATGTAATTCATAGTGTCTTAAAATGTCTTTAAAAGTCTTAAATTTAACTTAATTTAACGAAGCAAGTATCTTATATGATACATCTAAAAGACAAACAATATAACTTGATTCATATGAAGATTTGCATACTAGTCAACAATATTACTGAAACTAATATATAAAACTGAATACATATATTTTTACACATTTATCAATAAACAGACTTGATGACGGGTTAAAAAATCTGTGGATTTCTGTGTGGACAGATTTTGTGTGGGTTTAGTTATGTGGGACATTGCTGTGTTTGATCGATTTAAAGAATTAAGGCTGTAGGATGGCTTTTTAAAATAAAAGATGTGAAACGGGACTGCTAAGGTAAATGTACATGCAGGGAGAGTAGTGTAACTACAGGTGTTAATTGTGTATGTATTTGTAAATATTTTGTATAATACTTGTTGAAAGCAAAACTATTAGTCCTCCTCTGAAATTGTAATACTTTTTCAAATATTTACCAAGTGCTGTTTAGAGGCTGGTTTATACTAGTTTTCTTGAGACTGTGATGTCATCACTGTGTTTGTGGAGGTTCACTGTGGGTGCCCGCAACATGATTTCAGCTTGCAGAGCGCATTAAATTTTTTGAGACTCCAGTGAACAGTTCACGGCGCCGCATTTTATTTGAGTCCATGCGTGATCATAGGGATAACCAGATGAACAATAAATCTTGGCTAGATATTGCAACAGTGGGAAAAGTTTTTGTACTTTTTTTTAAGTTGAGGGATAACATTGTTAAAACCAAAAAAGAGGCCAGGGCAAAAGTTAGACCCAGGTGGTTTTAATACACAGTTACAGAGCATGTTTCCCACCTTTCATAGGTTTTACCCTAATGTGTATGTTACAATTTTGAATTTAAAACTATTTAATAGTTAGAACGCTAAAACGAATTAACAAATTATTTCTTTGATAACAGTTTATCGGTTTACAATATACTAATGCCCTGTTTTTCGGCTTTATTGGTGACAATGATCAGCAATGTTGAACCATTATTGCCTTTTTAGCATATAAGTAGGACACAAAGCCAGAAAGTAATGTGTGAATTGTGGAGTGGGCTAAATACATAAAAAAAAAAAAAAACGGTTAGTATTAAGTGTGCTTTTCTTGTGCTTTTAATCTTCCCATAATAAAAAAATTGCTAAGCAACCCATTTTCTGTTGTCGTGCATATTTTAATAAATTTTAATAGGTAGAACTGTCCGAGATAAGAAAAAAGCAAGTGATGCATCAAAGTTTGAATTAAAAAAATCTTTATAGTCATTAAAATAATTTATGAAAATATTTAGAATAATTAGTTTAAAAATCTTGAATGATATTAATGATATGATGTAGTTCTGGAAATTACCTACTTTTATGTTTATCTGTCTGATTTTATGGTCGGTCTCTTTTGACCGCTTCCTGTTAATATCAGAACGACAAACACATCAAGTATAAAAGCCTTGTGCGTTTCGTCAGGTCCGCAATGTAGCACCAGGCAAAAGTATAGATCAGTCTTATCGGAGCAAGGACGTTTTCACAGTATTTATTTTAATATTTTTTGTTCTGAAGAAAGACCTAATTCTTTTAGTTTGGCTGGAATAAAAGCAGTTCTTCTTTTCCGTTTGTTTTTTTTTTTAAAAAGATGCATTATAATAAGTGAAAAAAGTACACATATTGCACTTTGTGTGGTATATATTCATTTACTGTATATGTAGGCTCCTCACTTAATTCTAAATCAAGTCGCTGTTATCAAATTTTGTGTACAATGTAAAACATAAATAAAAAGTAAACAAAAAACAATAAATTTTTTAAATGAAAATAAAACACTTGGGGAAAAAAACAGTTTTTGCTGCCCGTGTACCAGTGATGTTGGTTATGATAAGTACGCTTTTGGGCTGTAGGATTAAACAGCCTGAACCTGCTCTGTGTGATGCTGTTCAAGGACACAGCAAATCTCCAAAAGAGAGAAAGTGAACATTCAGTCTTGACAAGCTTTTAGCGAGTGTCATAGTGAGCCATGGTTTTAATCTGCCCTTGATGTTTGTCCATCTCATTGCTTTCCCCCTACGGTTTCATTTTCAAAAGCCTGCGCTATCACAGAGAAGTTTCAAAACATGTCAGCACAACGTTTCTCTCTTTCTCTCTGACCCGAGCCCACAGGGACGATCTGAAATGTAATCTGCCACTGTTTCTTTTAGGTGGGACGTGTCTACCCTCAAGCGGTGTACTTTCCCATCCGAACCCTGTACCTGACGCTGAAAATCGAGCAGAGGGAGCGCTACAAGAGTGGTACGGCTACAGTCTTTTTCAGAACATTCTCAACTAAACAATAAAAAGTCCCACAAAAGCAGGGCTGTGCGATTTTTCTGTCTGATAATGCAATTTTGACTCAATATTCTCAGTTCATTTCAATAAAAGGTTAACTGTCTATTTATAAGTATTCATTAAATGTCTGTGTAAATGTATTCTATATACAGTGTGTAATTATATATTTTATATGCATTAAAGGTGCATTAGGTCACTTTCATTTTTGTTGTGCTGGTTGAAAATCTTTTCTCATTCCAATAGTAATGATTAAAGTAAATGTGTACACGCTTGCTGTGTTTACATGCACACGAGAGAGAAAGCAGTAAAAACAAATGATCAATCAAAACTTTTTAAAATTCTGAATATTGTTGAATCTTTGAGTCATATTCACGCAGGAGGAACGATGACACCATGGCTGAAGTATTTCTTTTAGAAAGTAATGTTATGTTTTAAAACTCTTTTAGTCGTGCAAAGCTTGTGTAGATTTTGTTGTTTTACAAATGGGTTATATATATATAAGTTGGTTTTATATTCACATCACATTGGTTAATTTTTGAACAATGACAACCTTTGACACGCTCCATATATTGTTTAACATGCTGCTCGGTTTATTCGATATGAAATAGCCTATAAGTATGGCTTAATAGCATTTGAGCATGGCTTATTAATAAGTGGAATTCCTGCACCTGCCGGCCAACCACTAAACATACAGTAGTGGCTTTAGGACAAAGTACATGAGGGAGTGAGATCAGCGATCTATGTATACATGAAATATTGCACATTAAGACAAGTTTTGCTTTTCTAACTGCCGAATGACATGATCTAGTGCAGTGGTCACCAAACTTGTTCCTGGAGGGCCAGTGTCCTGCAGATTTTAGCTCCAACTCTAATCAAACACACCTGAACAAGCTAGTTATGGTACTATGATACTTACTAGGTATACTTAAAACATCCAGGCAGGTGTGTTAAAGCAAGTTGGAGCTAAACCCTGCAGGGACACTGGCCCTCCAGGATCGAGATTGGTGACCCCAGATCTAGTGGCTCTCAGTCATCTATAATGTGTGCGTTCATGATTTCAGGAGGCGTGACTTTGGAGGGCAGGGAAGGGATTGTGTTTCATAAATTTTAGGCAGATCACCTACTGCACCTTTGAAGCCCGTGTGCTTATTTTTACTTTATTTTTATTTTTTAAAAGATATAAGCTCTATATATGTGATAATTGTTTTGAAAATAAGATTTCAAGTATTACCAAAACTGTCAGTAACCATTTTATAGATACAGATCAGTTAGTTGTGCGAGACTTTGTCATTCTACATAAAAAAGGCACTTCTATGCCTAGTTTTACTTATTACTTTACAATGATATTTGTTTGCTATTTAATGGTGAGCGGTATGTGCGATTTGAGCTATTTCGATTGGGCAGATCGCGAGTGTGCTCATTCAGTTTTCTGATTTAAAGAGGACTTTATTATACAGAGATGCCCAAAGTTGGCCCATTGTAACCTTTAATTTTGCCCACCATTCCATCTGAAAAGTGAGTAAGAAGGATAGAGAGGGATGAGGCGAATACCTTTAAAACAGGTCATTTCTAATTTGTTGCAATCTTTTTTCGTTTATTTTTTGCTGGACTACAATAAAAGCAAACTGAAATAGTGTTCTAATTAAATATTGTAAATAAATCAGATTTTAAAAATGTAATTAATGTCACTCGATGGAAAGAGAACTATGCAGAAGACAGCGGTGAGCGAATCAAGGCAAAATAGTGTAACTTCATTCAGTCGTAAATGACATTGTTTTAGTTTTTACTGTAATATGTTCATTATGAAATGATGCTGTTAACATAAAGCAATGTATTCTAGTTATTTTTAAATGTTATTTAATATATTGGGAAATGAACCATGGCTACTATAGTTACATTCGGCCCACAACCCTTAATCAAGTGTGATTTTTTGGCTGTTCATAAGAAATAGTTTGGGCACCGCTGACATAGAGGATATGTTTATATCACTATTTGCAATTGACAACTTTTCAAGTCACAATAATGATTGCATTACTCTTTTTCGCACAGCCCTATAAAGAACTCAACTTCTTCCCTTGATGAACCTTTGTTTCTATCTTTTTCCTCAGACTCCGGTCAGCAACAGCCCAGTTCGGCAGCTGCCCAGACGCACTCCGCATCTGACCCGGGTCCCATTCGTGCCACGGCTCCCATGTGGCGCTGCAGTCGGATCATGCACATGCAGCGCGAGCTTCATCCCACCCTGCTCTCCTCTCTGGAGGGCATTGTTGACCAGATGGTCTGGTTCAGGGAGAACTGGCACGAGGAGGTGAGCGGTTTTAAAGTTTTTGTATTCCAGAAGCAACCGGTTTCCTCTTAAAGCACATCAGCTCCGAACACAAGTTAAACATGACATGAATGCGTTTTCTGTCCGCTTTGCTTACATTCTTTAGTCTCACGCCGCATGCTCTCGCACACGTAGCTGTTTTCAGAGAGCCGCCTGACCAGATGAAAGCTGACAGAGGGGAACGATTGGGGCTCAGTGAGGCTGAAAAGTGGTTTTGCGGTGCAGGTGGACATTGGCGCTCCAGTGCTAATCGGGCTTTGGCGAGGGGCTCTTCATGATTGATGGGTGAGGGGAGGGGGAGTGTAAGCTGAACGTGGGGAGATTGGATTGCTGTGACAGGGGTGATGTTTCGAGACTGGACAGGGACGCAAGAGCACCGCTCCTGTGGGACACTTTGGCGAGAAACAGCAGAAGAAGAGGACGGGAAAGGGCAAGAGAAGAAAGTTTAGCAAGGAGAACTGGAGGATGAAAGAAATTGGCATTGAGAGAGCTCAGTGAAGGAAAACGTGGGTTTAATTTTGCAGACATTGATGAAGTGTAGTCGCAGACTAAATTAGTCTGTTAATGGCGATCTTCTTCATTTGAAGCCTAAGCTTAATCTCTGCTGCTGAAGCTGGTAGAGGCGGGCTTTTACTGATCTCTCTGGTGAACATCTCTGCCTCTGAAGGATTTCTAGCATTATCAAAATGAAAATTGGATTGAATGTGTGGGAATGGTGTTATCCTTCATGGTAAATTGATAAAGACTGGTTAACTATTCATCCTTGTCTCTTGGTGTCTCATCTTTTCCTCGTTTCTTTATTGCAGGTTCTACGGCAGCTCCAGCAGGGTTTGGCTAAATGTTACTCGGTGGCGTTTGAAAAAAGTGGAGCTGTATCCGATGCTAAAATCACTCCACATACACTCAACTTTGTGAAAAAGCTGGTCAGCACATTCGGCGTAGGCCTGGAGAATGTCTCTAATGTGTCCACCATGTTCTCCAGTGCCGCCTCGGAGTCCCTGGCCCGCCGAGCTCAAGCCACCGCTCAAGACCCAGTGTTCCAGAAGATGAAGGGCCAGTTTACAACAGGTCAGAACACACACATTTTACTTCATCTTTTAGCAAAGGGCCATTTTTACGTTGTCATTTATGAAATGAAACTTAATGTAACCCTGTTTAACTATGAGGATGTAGGTTGGGAATTTTCAGACAGGATGTTCCTGAAGCACTGTAAAACCTAGTACATCAGGGAGCATAAAAACTGTAGAGATTTAATTTAATACTTTTTTTGTCAAGAAATCTGTTATTTTACGCACATTTGTTATTTAATTGTTCTTTTTTCAGATCTTTTAATTAATATTTTGGTCAATAAAACAACAACTTCAAAAATATGTTAAAAACAGAGACAAATTGTCTTTGCTCCAAAAGAGGCCTCCTCCCCACTGCACCATTTCCATACAATATATTATGCACATTTTTATCTGTTTTACATCATGTCATGATACATACATACATACAATACAAGTAGATAAAAGTTTCCTTATATGTTCACTCATTTATCGTACATATATACTCACACAATGAGTCACAATAGGCTTAGCAAATATACAATAAAGAAATAGAATAATTTTAATAGAAATGAAAATTAAATAAAATTGAGGAAAAGGAAAAAATATGAGAAATAATTAAACAGTGGTCAGGCTGCAATTATTAAGTTTGCATCCATTTGCTCTATTTATGTCAGCACTGGCTGCAAAACTAGATAAAAGTTTTGACTGCAAATTTTTGGTGGAGTACCAAATCTTCTCCAGTATAAGATGGTACATAAGATCCCTAATCCAATGATTAAAAGTTGGAGGAAATTTGTACTTCCATTTGAGCTGTATAAGATGTCTAGTTATTAATGTTGATAATGTTATTGTATGTTATTAAAAAACATACTTTTGGTATTATTGTCTAAACTGGGATCTGTAATTAAACCAAATGTTCCTAAAATAGGGCAAGGGTCAATTGATACATGCAAAATATTTGAAAAGAAATTCAATTTTAATTGCCAGAACTTTGTAATTTTAGAACATGATCAAAATGTGTGTGTGATTAGCTATCTGTAATTCACATCTATTACATAAGGGATTTATAATTGGTGAAAATTTAGCTAATTTTGCTTTTGTCCAATGTAGGCGATGGACCCCTTTAAACTGAACAGTTGTATGTCGCAAACAAATTGAAGTTGAGTGAATCTTATTTATAATGTCTTGCCGAATTTCCGCGGAGAGAATCTACTCAAGTTCACTTTCCCATTGTTGTTTCGACTAACTGAAATTAGATTTTGTGAGAAAATAGAGTAAATCACACCTATATTACCTTTAAGAACTGGGTTGGTTTTTAAAATGGTGTCAAGTAATGTTTCTGTAGGTAAAGTCTGAAAGTCTACTGTTTTAGAAATCATAAAACTACGGATCTCAAAAAAAAAAGAAAAAAAGTTTGGGGGATATGTTATTTAATTGTTTTATTAGAAATTACGCCTCAGGTTTTGTTGATTTTTGTGCTTTTATTTACTCTGCCTCATGTTGGTCCAAACCCCTGAGAAATGCATTCATCTCTGGAGTACAAATTAAGATATTCTAGATGAAATCTGAGAGCTCTCTCATACACAGAAACTCTTACACAGTTTTAAGCAATGGGCCTAGCTCATTCAAAGTCTAGAAAAGTACCAAAAATCTAGACTCCTCAAAACTAGTCTATATGCTTTCAGTTGTTCAATAAAAATATTATGAAGCTAGAGGAATACATTTGTGTGCATATAAAACCAAAATAATGCCATTAATCAACAGTTTCTCCTCAGTGTCAGTATAGGACAGGGGTGGTCAGCCCTGTTCCTGGAGAGCCAGCTTTCTGCAGATTTCAGTTGCAACCCATATCAAACACACCTGCCTGTAATTATCACATGGTGTTCAGGTCCTAATTAATTGGTTCAGGTCTGTTTGATATGGGTAGCAACTGAAATCTGCAGGAAGGTAGCTCTCCAGGAACAAGGTTGGCCACCCTTGGTATAGGACATGCGGTCATGTGAACACTGTGCTCTGTAGTATACCTCAGATGCGCCTATACTTAGTTTCAAACAGAAGAAGTCACATATGGCCATCAAGCGTACACATCAGTGCATCATTTGTCTTTAAGTGTAGTTTTAAATTAATTACCACAGATAAAATCATTTAAACCTACTTTGAGACTGAGCTGTCACACGTGGACTTCTCACAGAAGTGTCGGCCGAAGTGCACAGTGCACTTAAATGTTCACATCCCCTGTGCACAATTACACGTACACGCGCTCTTGTCTCTGTTCCGCACAACCACTTCAGCTGAGAGTTAACCACAGGCCTCTTCACCAGACCGACTCAGAGAATAATTGGCTCTGTGAACCATGTGATTAGATTTAATGGGAAGATGACTATGGGCAGGACTGTGTGTGCTTGTATTAAAAGTGCTGTTGACTAAAGAAGTGACATAGCTTTAAATCAACATACTTAGCAAACAGAACATTACACTTGCCTATCATACACTACAAAAACAAAACAATAAGTGCACACAATTTTAGTTGTAATTTATGATGTTTTCTTAATGTTTTTCATTTGTTTAGTTTAATCACTTTAAGGTGGAAGTGTGTAGTTTTTGTCATTTCTCATGTCAGGCTAGACTGCAAATACATTTTTTATAAATCTTTCTTTCATTGATCAGCCAAACCGTTTTCCTCTACTCATTCCTCTAGTTCATTTATGTTTTCACATTTCTTTGAAGTTTATACAATCTTTTTTGCATTGTATGCTGGTGGTCATATCAATATCAGCTGATAAATACTATTTTGAATGATAACTGCCGATAGCAAAATAAGGCATCTTTTAATTGTGCATTTTTTTCACTGATTGAACCATTCACATTCATGCTGCCCATCTCAGTTTTATTATTTTACTGATATTTTTATGTTGGTCAATGTTAGGTTAGTTTGTTACTTTATTTATGCATTGTTTTTTTGTCATGCTGTAGATTTTATATATATATATATATATATATATATAAGTTAGTTGACCATCGGACTTGGGTGTAATGCATTACTATTCTAATTGCATCTTTGAGGAAAGCAGTAATGTAATCAACTTACACAAATTTAAAATGTAATTCAATACAGTTACTAAAGTCAGTGTAATTGCGTTACTTTTAATACAAACATAAATTTTAGAAGAAAAAAATTCCTCTTTTAAATCACGTTTTCGGCTGCAATGTCAGTTAATAACCATCCACTTTTAAATTGCTGGAGAATGCAAGCTGAAATAGCTGCTGTCAAGAGCGGTTGCTTCTCGCTACTCGCTAGCAACTTGTTCAACCACTTCACCAGAAAGCGTTTTATTACAATACTTGTTACCAAGGAGGACACCGGCACCCAAAAGCTAAACAGGCTAATTCGAATTTTTGTGCAGAATCGGGAGTGAATATTGTGTGCACACATATTGGGAGCGCATATTCTGTGCTCTTGCATTTCCCAGGCACACCTAGTTGAAAACCGCAAGTCACTTGACAAGAACTGACCGATCAACTTCATACTTTGTATGAAATATACACTTTTAGGTAAACTAATTACCTTAGACAAACACAGAACAACCAAACACTGCAGTGCATTCTCATACTATGGATGTCAATGGTTACAGGTATACAGCATTCTTCTAAATGTCTTCTTTTGTGTTAAAAAAAAGACAAACAGGTTTGGAACACGTGAATAATTTGAGAATTTTATGTTTTGGAAGATCTCTCTATCTTTTGAATATGTCTAGCTGTTGTGATTAACCCATTGTAATTTTTTAAGTGAAAATTACATTACTGAAAGAGCTGCAGTTTGTTTAGTATTTTTATAGTTATATTTTATATGTTTTAAAAGGAATTTGAAAATCTGAATATTTTTTACATGAAGTAATTAGTAATGTTATTAAATTGTAATACTCCAGTAGTCTTAATTTGTAAACTATTACTTTTTTAAAGTAAATTACCTTACACTATTGACCATAGAAAAGAATATTTAATAAATAAAGTTCAGAGATCAATTCAAATTTTTCTGAAGTTAAGGTTTTAAAACAAAAAAACTGTTGTTTGCTTTGTTTCCCTTCAGTTTTTGCAATCATGCAGAAAAATATACTTATCAGCCTTTATATCTCTTCAAAAAACAAAACGTTATTGTCATCAGTAAAAAAAACCTTATTGGTGCATCCTTGATTCCTTTAAATCAGTCCGCTGTTTTTCTAAGCAGCAATCAAATGCTGTATTTATTTATTTATTTTTCTGTGACTGTGTACCTTTTAATCCCAAATGTCCTTCACCCCCCTCGAGATGTTTGTTTAAAATCTCTCTGAGTAGGGGAGAAGTTGGCACAGCTCTTTCCTGAGGCCAGTTTTTTGTACACATTGCCCGACAGTAACCTTCCAGTACCCCCGGTGTAAACCTGGCTCTAGGAAAACAGAGCATGTGTGATCCGAGGCGTATGTTAAAACAAACTCCCCCTCAGCTGTCCTCGGCTCAGGAGAGCAGAATATGTTTAAACTTCCCTTCCCTGTCCACCTCCAGTCTCTCCACCTCAGTAAACCTTGAATCCTGGAGCTAGTGCTCTCGTTTGCCTCATATGAAGCTCTATCCGGAGGCCTGTGTGTGTGTATTCATGGCCTTAGAGGACTGTTAAGGTTGTAAGGGTGTAAAACAGATGTTGCAGTGCCAGCTGTCTCTGAGCAGTGAGGCATGGCCAGTGCACCCTGAGCCTCTCTTTTTGCTTTTGCTACTGGGAATGAGTTTTAGAAGGGAACCAGCAAAGCGCACAGCCCTCTTCGTTTATTCCCTGCATCCTTCTGTCCTTTTCCTCAGGAGTTTCTGCTGCAGAGCTCTCTTTATTTTGACACACACACTAAGCACCATTCATCAAGAACCCTTTAATCAAGCCACAAGCAAGCCAACCGCATGTGTTAATTGTTTATCAGATGTGATCTGCCCATTTTTGGGCTGATAATGTAGCCCAATTTTATTTCGCAAATTAGCAAATTTCATAGATCCAGATACTGTATACAGGGCCTAAAAAAATATCTTCTATGCACCAAATGCAAGTAAAAACCAAGTGTTCACAAGTATTTATAGCAGTGTCAGTCACGAGGTAAAATTTTATGTGAATTAAAACGCAATGCAGTGAGAATTACAGTCAGTTTTCAATTGTTCAGTTTTAGTATCTGGCTGGATCATGTCCGCTGTTGACCAATCAGGTTTGATTTACCCCTTCATACTTGTACTTTCCCCCTTGTCTCTGCATTCATTAGATAATGTATATGTGTATTCGATAAAACCCAAATGATAAAGCATAAATATGAAGTGTTCTATATCCGATTATTTTAAAGGACAGTAATGTCCTGGTACAGCGAGGACAGAATTAATAGATAAGTACATAGGGCTGTTGTGGGTTTCATGCTTTAGGACTGGGTTTTCAAAACGCAGTGTGCATCTGCTTGGGGGTTGAATTTAGTTCACTGCCAAATACAAGCTTGTGAATGAAAATGGTCATCTTAATGTTTTTTCTCGTTAAAACTGGTTTGTCGAAAATGAAAGTGAACAGTTTGAGAGACGTACTCCATGCAAGTTTTTAAAGTGTGAGTGGCAGAAAACCCTTGCGTTAGGAGACTGTTCAATGGAGAAATATCTTCAATTTCAATTACCAGTTTCCAAAAAAAAATTAAAAGGCAGGAAATGTAATTAATGATAAATATCAATTATTAGTAATTAGTAACCTATGTCTATTTGAACTTTTTTAAACTATAGTATTTTAGTAATGGGGAGACCAGAATGTGTCTATGGTCAAAAGCCCTTATAGTCAATAGTCCTATGAGGATGAGAGAAAATGGGAATGTGTGTGAAAACAAGAGTGCTGGATTGACTGTCAGTGTCTGCCTTTCAATCAATTAAATGAATTAATTCACTATTCAAAGAAACTGAAGAAAAAATTAAGTTTACAAACCCATTCATCTAAGATTTTTTTTCTTGAAAGTGAGGCAATGAGAAACAAAAATAAAAACATTGAAAATACGATTAATGTAGTTATTGAGGTTTGTCAAAAAGTTTAGGCCCTGTAATAAAAAAAAAATGGTATTACTTTAATTTCATGGTCCCTTCTCCACATTTCATTGACTAAGGGCCTACTCACACTATGCTATCCGAACCGTGCCCAGGCCCGTTTTCCGAATCGTTTGAGAAGTGCTCTGAACAGTGCTTGAGAGTGCTCTGAATAGGGCTCACTGAAAACGTGACTTTTCCGGGAATGTTTCATGTGGATTTATCAATCAGTCTTACTGTTTAATAAATGCAAACTGTCGTAGATTATTAAAGACGCAAACCCCTCACTGCATGTCAGCTGCACCTTTAGCAAACCTCCTAATTTCTGCAGCACAAGGACTTTTTGATTGTTTATAAGCGTCATAAGTGGCCTAACCTTAGCGATCTCCACTTTGATGAGCGAATGCGCTTACTGAACAGCGCATCATCGATAACGTAAGCATGCTCAGGCCCAAATGTAATTTAAGCGAGCTGTTGGGGAAGACGGTAGTGGGGACAAGCGTGCTTCGGCCCGGTTCAAGGCAACTTTGTATATAGTGTGAGTACGCCCAAAAGTTACATTGCATCTACATACCAACTAATTCTCAATAGAGTATTAGGACCTGTTTACTCTGCCAGTTAAATGTGACTCAATTCAAATTTTTGGTTCATATGTGACGCAGATCAGATCGGTTCTATGACTGTGTAAACACAAATAAAATGCATACATTTGCTTATTAATTTGCATAATCGGTTTCAGGCCTCCTTCATATGTGGAAATAAATCACATATAAATTGCATAAGTGATAACACGACTATCATGTAAGCAGGCAGATCAGATTTATTGAGGCATTCCATTTTGTATGTCATTAAACTTGCGACATTGTGGTACTTCTTCGCAGTTTAATGATGTAGAAGTAAGATCGTGTATGGAGACGCCGACGCGGTAAACAACTACAACAGAGAAAACAAGGAGGAAAATGGTCAGTCGCCACAATTTGCTCCCAAAAGACCCGAGATCTCTCGTATCCACAAATTCTTCTGAATGGTGGAGGACACCATATATAAACCATAGGCGCAAGCTGCGGACGACCCTTTCCCTCCTCATCCGCCTCAAAATCATTTTAAAGTTGGGCGAACTTTTCGCAGAGCTAAAAGAAAGACATTTTCTTCCATCATGGCTAGTGTGGCGCAGATGCTAGAGCTCACCTTTACGCATGTGCGATGTTGTAAATTGTATGGCAAGTGTAAACGCATGAATCGCATATAGGTCACAATTAAAGACTGTGTAAACAAAAAAAATCATATATAGGCAACAAATCGGAATTGGGCATCAAAACCTGACAGTGTAAGCTGGGCCTAAGTAGATTGTTTACTTAATGTCTGCTGACACTGCTCCACCAGCAGACATTCCAATGACTATAAGAAACTTTGCAACTACATGTCAGCGTAGAGTAATCCTAACTCGACCTTACTGTCTACTAAAACTCTGAGAATCAGTTACCATATAATTTCAATGTAACAAAATCAAATCAACAAAATGTGTTAAAGGAACCATCAAAATATAGTGATACCAAAATATTAGTTCACTTTTTAGTTTTATTGGACGTTAAAATCTTACCATGTTTAAAGACCTATGAGGCCGATCACAGTATTTTTTGCAATGAGAGGCGCTTTTTAAAAATGATTTACAAATGGCCACAAGCATTTTGCGTCCCTTTTTTTTTTTCACCCTGCGCGCCTCGTGTTTTAACCGTCTGCTGTGCCTCGCTTTTTTGCTGTTGTGCACCGTGCGCTCGCAGTTGAAAAAAATAAACTCTGAGTTGAAAAAGAGCATCATGTCAGTTGCTGTTTCATTCTCCAATCAAATGAAAGTAGAGGCGGGGTTTCCGTTGAGGCGACTGCAGTGTTTGTGTTGTCAAGACAACTAGGGAGACTTTTGAAGATGGTGGAGAGACTAGTGGTCGCTGTTTTTAAATTATGCGGTGCTGTATGAATCACAAATCTTGAATATCACAATATTATAAAATTTTTAAATTATATTATTGTCAACAACAACATTCTCAAACAATACGCAGCTAATGCAGTCCTTGCCTAGTGACGTAAAAAGCACACAGAGCTTCTTTTTTTCTCGTCAACAAAAAAGGCAGTGAGAGGCGCCCAATGCGTTCAGTGTGATCGGCCCCTAATTATTACATTCTAAAGGTATTGTGAACAGCATTATGATCATTTCTGTTTTATTAATAATAATTTTATCACTATTTGTTTCTGTGGTCCTACTAACTTTTAAACCTGTCACAAATCCTCAAACTATCTTTGTTTTACTTTTCTGATAATTGCCAATTTATAAACATCATCAAAAAGCTTCAAATCCAAATCAAATAAAATGATAGCAGTACTTCAGTATTACACACCTTTATTGAAAAAATATTGATTGAAAATGATGTGAGCCATAATGTCGTTTCTTAGCATTTTTACAGAGTACTGTATAACACCAGTGATAGTACTGCAGTGTAGAATAGGGGTTTGAGTATTTTCCGAAACGTGTGTTTTACCGTGCTGGGGTTATGCAGTTCTCAAGCGCTGCCGTCTGCATTGATCCAAAGCGGGAGCGTGTCTGCAGGGCCGAGGCTGTTTCAGGGCTCCTGTTGTGCTGTACACTGTGTTCACTCAGGCATTTCAGTGATGGAATTTAAAGTAGAGAATTCACCGGAGACTGCTGCACAGCGAGCGGTGCGGGCAGACGGCCGATGGGGGGGTGTATTTTTAGCGCTTGGCCACCTCCACCACCCGAGCATTATTAGGTGCAGAAAACTTCCGCCTTCGGTGTATCTCATTCACAGGTCAGAGAGCAGAGACTTTGTTTTCTGCAGCAGTGGGGATCTCAAATCCCTTTAGAGTTGAGCTGATCCTGGGTCATTTAGACGGCTGCAACTGAGCGCACAGAGCTCCCCATCCATACTCGCTGCTGCATTTATCAGAAAAGAACCTGCGCTGCCCAGGAGGCGCCGTTATCTGAAAAAGCCCTCGCTTCGGGGCACCGCCGCTGCAGGGGATTGTCTGTTCATTTTTTTCTAAATTGATTACGCCAGGGCTACTGCTGCGCGTAGCCGGGCTTTTCAAGTCAAAGCTTTTTCCTAATGCTCTCTGGTCATTAAGCACCTAAACAGTCTCTCAGAAAGAGTGGGAGATTACGGAGCGTGTCTGATTTCATAAGACATCATCTTATGCAGGGTGTGGCAGCCACGTTGCTCACGGCGGTTCACTGCTAATCAAAGTGTCACACGGGACATTGACGATATTGCGAGTGTCACGCAAGCAGTGAGCGTTTCTTAAATGGGCTTTCATTATGTGTGGCAGCCACATCTCACTGACTTTGACATGAGTGGCAGCTCAATGCAAGATGCTTCTTTTGAATTAAAGCCTCTTCTGCCAAAGCTTTAATTACACCAAGAGGTTTTTTTTTTTTCCTCTTAAATGTCTAAGATTAAACGGAGAGCCTGTTCTGTATCTGCGCTCTGTGCTTTTATTAATGTGGCACAACAGAAGTATGAAAGTGGAGCAGCTTTTAGCCTATTTGATGAAGACGTTCTGGCCCGGAGGTTGTCTCTAAAATTGGGAACGTGGCTTGCATTCCGACCATACCTTTAGTGTCTGCTCTCCAACATAATGCGCAATGTCATTTAGAAGTTGCATTGAGCAGTTAATCCTTTTTTTCCCCCTCTCATGAACTTTGATGTTATCAGCACCTTCACGTCGCAAGGGAAACCTGGGAGGAAGTGCACCACTTCTGTTTCCCTGATCCAAAGATAACGTCTTCTCCTTTCTCAGTCTCTTTCACACACACTGTCAGTTTTCCGCCACGTCTGCCTCTTTCACACATCAAGTTTTTGCATCCGACTGTTTTTATTCCATCGTCTTTTGTTTGTTTAAAGCTCTTCTGTTTCACTGTACCTCATAACTCTTTCCATACACAGATTTTGACTTCAGCGTTCCCGGCTCCATGAAGCTGCACAATCTTATTTCAAAGTTGAAGAAGTGGATCAAGATCCTGGAGGCCAAGACAAAGCAGCTGCCCAAGTTCTTCCTTATAGAGGAGAAGTGTCGTTTCCTTAGCAACTTCTCGGCTCAGACTGCTGAAGTGGAGATCCCGGGAGAGTTCCTCATGCCCAAACCCACACACTATTACATCAAGATTGCCAGGTAACAATCAATACACGCTAGGGAAGGGGTTGTGCTGCTCGACTGATCATCAGGTCAGCCAATAACTGACTAGTCGATCTGTCGTAGGGAAGCCATGAATAATGGCGTTCTTTCCTTACCTGATGTACTTCGTTCATAAATGTTTTATTTATGTTTTGTTTAAAATTTGTTATAGACTAGGGTTGAAAGATGAATTAGATTTGATATAATATTGCAATATTATAAAACATGATTTTTTTAACCATTATTAATTACACAAAAGTAATGAGTTGGTCATACTATATAATCATTTATTGTCTGTCTTTGTTAAATGCATATACAGTAGATAGATATAAAATAGCAATATTGGTGAAGTAAAAATTGCTTAAAGCCCTGGTCACACTAAGCCGAGATCAAAGAATCTAGTGGTGATATAAACAGACTGTGTTGTCGCTTCACGTTGGCTGTTTTTTCCCTTTTCTACCCAAAAGCTGTGAGTAAACACTAAATGGCAGGGTTTCCCAGGGGTCTTAATCTAAATTTTAAGCCTTAAAAAGACTTATATTCACTGTTCTTGGACTTATATTTTTACACAGGTCTTTTTTTTTTCTTCGATGTCTATGTAACACTATCCTCTTGTGCTCATTTAAATTCGTCTTTGTTGTTCTGTTGTTGTAGTTCTTTGTAGTTCTATTTGCTAGTCCAATTGAACCTCTAAATGCCATCTAAAATTTTCCTCTAAAATGAGCAGTTTTATCAAGCTCCTATGTATATGTTTAGTAAGATCACTTTTATGGCAAAAAAAAAAAATCATTTTCCTGATCTCTAAAGTGAAATATCTCAACATAAACAAAGGAGGCTGAGAATTGTTTTTTAAATTTTTGATGGAAATTTCAAATGGCACTTAAAGGTTTTTATATCTGAACTCTTCAAATGTAATTAGCTGAATTTCAACTACAATTGAGACAAACATACAAGGTAATGTTGATTAGAGAAAATGTATGAAACGCAAAGAAAAAAAAAAGCCTGGCAAAAGCCCACCAATGGCTCGATGGTACCCATTGGCCAACAATCCACTCAGTGTTTTTCTGCCTTAAGATAATTTTATTAATTTGGTCAGCCCCCTTAGGCTGGACAAATTAGTTGATTAGTCATCATTGCAACCCAATTTAAATATTTCAAATGTTTAACTTCACGCAAGGGGTTTTTGATTGAAAGTTTTTTTTGTTTTTTTTTAAATCCTGCCGTTGGAGTTGTAAGCTAGACTCCAGCTGAGACCCTAATTTTCAGTAATTTGTTCATCACGTAGCCATCATTCGCTCTCTCACACCCTCTTACTTTACCCCCTAAGGTTCATGCCCAGGGTGGAGATTGTTCAAAAGCACAACACAGCTGCTCGACGCCTCTACATCCGCGGGCACAACGGCAAGATCTATCCGTACTTGGTGATGAATGACGCATGTTTGACAGAGTCCCGCAGAGAAGAGCGTGTGCTGCAACTCTTGCGGCTACTCAACCCCTGCCTGGAGAAGAGAAAAGAGACCACCAAGAGGCACCTCTTTTTCACAGGTAATTCAGCAACAGCATGGATCATCCACAAATCTTCCATTCTTCCCAAAATGGCACTGACAGGAGCTATTTATGTCAGTGGTTTAAACATGACCTTTTAGCTGAATGAACAATGTTTTTTACATTTATTAAATAAATACTAAATCAAAATAAAATAAACATTAGAATAAATCAAATACATTCTGCTTTGTACACTTAAGCTTTTTGTGCAGAATGTTGCTGTTTGGACAAAAATAACCAGGCAAATTTACATAAGTTTACTCTAAAGTGTATTTCGGAACATTTTAATTTTAGTCCTTTGAATTTTCTTCAAGGTGCACATAACGTTATGCTGAGGTAAAATAGTTATCACTTAAGAGTAAGTTGTGTTAGTAGTAGGTTGTCATCATGACCAGGGGATGCTGATCTAGTATACTAATAGCATAGCCACAGCCATATCACCCTGCAGACCTGTTACTTACTGAAGCTAAGCAGGGCTGAGCCTGGTCAGTACCTGGATGGGTGACCACATGGGAATACTAGGTTGCTATTGGAAGTGGTTTGTGTGAGACCAGCAGTAGACGCTTAAACTGTGGCATGTGTGAGTCCTAATGCCCCAGTAAAAGTGAAAAGGACACTATACTGTTTATGGGTTTAAAATAGTATGGGTTTAAAACTGGTATCAGGGCCGATTTGTAATTTTGGCTTCCCAGTCATACCCATCTACTAAATTGGCTGGATCACTCTCTCTACTCCAATAGCTGGTGTGTGGAAAGCGGACTGACACCTTTGTTTTGTGGCTGCCGTCACGTTATCCAAGTGGATGCTGCACACTAGTGGTGGTGTGGAGAGACCCCCTCTCATGATTGGAAGCGCTTTGGGTGTATGGCTATACATGATAAGTGCTCTGTATAACTACACACATTAAATTACATACTTGTACATAAGCTCATTATTCCTCAAATCTTCACATGCACAGAAATAACCAACAATTTGAATGTTTTATTACTTTTGACATAAGATTGTGTATTTGATATTTGATGTGAATGAAAACTGCCTTTCGACAGCAGGATTTTAGTATGTGATTTGTGTCTGTGTGCTTAAATGTACATGTGGACTTTAAACACATGAAGATGTTTTATTTGTTTTTTAGTATCTGAGGCACAAGCTATAAAGGGACAACCATATTCTATGAATGGGGTGGAGAGCCACAGCTTATTTGCTTTTTAAGGTTCAAGACACCCTGGAGTACTTTTTTTGAGAACAGATTTGTGCGCGTTAAGCATCCATTTAGACAACATTAGCACTTGTCAGCTTTAATTGTGGGGAAAACTCGATAATTTTGAGCTTTTGTCAGCTTTCCGGTTTTAAAATAATTTTTGTGACAGGATCAAAATCGGTGACGTAGCGCGAATCTGCTAGTGGAGTGATGATGCGTCAGTATCTCATTATTATCCATAGCTGGGTTTATTATTCATGAGAGCACATGCTTTCTGAAGGCAAGGCAGACCTGCTTTGCTGTGAGACCCAATGACTGGGTGAGACAACGTCCGTGCACGGCACGGGTCGTATGTGTTTGTTTCCACAATCCACTGGGTTTGTTGCAAGGTTTTCCATGCGATGCTGTCAGGGCCCATGCAGCAAAGCTGTTGGTTTGCAGCAAGCATTTTCAACTGTAGATCTGTACGAGAATTGGAGAATGGCGAACACTGTCTTTTATTAGTTGAGTTTGTTACCATTCAGACACATCACCTATATCCATGCTGCCATGTTTGCCTATGTTTAAAATCCCCTGAATTACCGGAAGGGTTAATGGTTGAAATAGACAGGGCAAAATACCTGCAGCACTGCTATCCACTGTGTCTGCATTCAGACCTGGGGATTAAGGAGGAAAGAAGTCCTCCTCATTTATAGTGTTTATATAAACATGGTTATTTTTTATAATAAAATAACAAATTGTGGTTATGAGTATATGAAATTACGAATAACAAATGTAGCAGGACATTAACTTACTGGTTATTTCTTTGCATTGCATGGAAACTATAAAATCATGGTCTCCTTATGGTTTGTGTCTCATTTTTGAGCCAACTGACAACAGGTGTTCGTTCCCCTCCTTATCCCCTGCTCTGCTGGCCACCCCCACTCCTCCCTCTGCTCATAGCGCTCCACACCCATCTTGGAGCATTTTTTTAAAACATTTGGAGGTACACTTTAACCAAAAGAGGGCAGTTTCATGGCCTTTTAAAGAGATGTAAAAGAAAACAGCACATGTTTACTACTACCCAAAAGGAAGTGTATAATGAATACGGTATAAATAAAGTATTTTAAACAGACACTTTCTTGTGACACTGAATTTATACTGTATTTTGTAAATGACCCCTTTAAAAATACATCAATTTTACAATAAACTCTATCCTCTAGCTAGGCCTAATTTGAACTGCTGCATGCATGCATTCTGATCTGCCCCATTTGAATGCTGTCCATTTGCTCTCAATGCTGGACTCAATGGCCTAGTTGCTCTGAGACAGATTGGGGGAGATGGAGAATAGAGGAATAGAGAGTGAAGCAAGATTGAGGTGAAAAGTACCAAAAAGCTGTGCAGTGGTAACAGTCGAAGAAAGAGAGGGGACTGGAGCAGAATGAATAAAAATGAGGTTGCTCTTCTCCCTGTGGAGGCTGGGGGAGGAAGATCCAAATTGTATTTCCTGTGATAGACACATTAAAGGTCAGAGGTCAACAGTGCCACCTTTAAGCTTTAAATGAAAAATCATGGCTTGTTTTTTGTCCTTTTCTAAACTGCAAAGATAACAGTTTGAGTTTATGCTGCAGTGGAATTAATAATCATTAAATATTTAGGTTAAAGAACGCCAGGCTGCTTAATATGCAAATTCTCTTTTTATCATGCATTAATGCCTCTTACTAAAATTATTTATTCGATGTGTATGGATGTTCCCAGTGGTCGTGTGACATGCTTTTCTTCTTACTCCACAGAGCCTTGTTTTTTTTCAGGCTCTCAGTTTTCAGGCTCTCAATTTGTCTTGTTTAAAAAGGATATGACTCTGTTAATGGAGCGATTGTATAAACAACTCTGTGAAAACATTTAGAGGTATTTTAGGTTGTCTTTCAGGTTAACAGTGCTTTTTCAAAGCCAAGTAGAATCCATTAGATGCTATTTAAGAATAGCTGCTGAAAGTTTATAGCCGGTGGGATTTTGAATTGCATCATATACCAGTGAAGTACATCCTCCTAAAATCTGTTCTCTTCTCAGTCCCAAGGGTGGTGGCGGTGTCTCCTCAAATGCGGTTAGTAGAGGACAATCCATCGTCTCTGTCTCTGGTGGAAATCTACAAGCAGCGCTGTGCTAAGAAGGGCATTGAGCACGACAACCCCATTTCCCGCTATTATGACCGGCTTGCCACTGTTCAGGCGAGAGGAACACAGGCCAGCCATCAGGTATACCATATAATGATGACTGTTTTACAAGGGTCATAAGATGAGTACACTCAAAAAAGGATGTGTTTTGTTTGTTCAAAGTATTTAATTAAAATGAGCTGGAACAACACAATTCCTAAGGCTTTTTTTTTGCAACAACTTAATTGTTTATGTTCAATCCACCTAAAATTGTTAAAACTTATGAGTTAAGTTAATTCCTTCATGTTGACCCAAAATAAATCGATGTGGAACTATAACTATACACTTAAAATATCATTTTTTTGCTGTTTATAAATATTTTACTATATTATGCCACTGTGTTGAAGTGGCAGTTCACCCCAAACTAGGGTAAATTAACCTTTTAACAAGGAAGTTTCATAAAATTATTATATCTAGTCATCAACTATATTTGTATCTTGTTATTTTATGTTTGAGGCCTTTTATGGTAGGATCACCTAAGCTAAACATGTCTGCATTGATAACAGGAATTAGAAGAAAGGAAATACATATTTAAGTAGTGTAATGTTATAATGCAGTGTCTTATATATTAATTATATATGAAGATAACATTTACCTATAGAAATAACCTATATACATGCTGATAGAAATAATTGAACAATAATAAACCACACTGATGTGCAGTATGACGTGATGGCAGATTCAAGCACACAGCTTCAACCTAATTATTAATTTGTTTAGGTTTATCATTTTAATAAGAGAACAAAACCAATCAACTTCAGGTAATCAAAAAATAATTTTAAACCGATGCATTAGAGCTGGAGTGTCACACTCAGTTCCTGGAGGGTCGCAGCCCTGCACAGTTTAGTTTCAACCCTGCTACAAAACACTTAACAGAAGGTTTAAAACAAGCCTGAATGACTCAATTAGTTTGATCAGGTGTTTTTAATTAGGGTTAAAGCTAAACAGGGGCTGTTTCTAAAAATGGGTTCTTCAGTGTTCTTGCGTCCATGAGTTCTCGTGTAACGTCATCATTACCTGCTAAAGTTTGGTTCCAATACCCTAGACTGCATTAACAGAGGATGCGTGAAAGTTCCCGGATGTGTTCTTGATATCGAGGATGCATCGATGCAGCTAGGGAAGTCTCAGTAGTCAAACCGCAGCATTTTATATAGATTTATTATTAAAGTTGAGATAAAACTCAGGAGATTCCCTAAATGAAACTGTTAAAGTAAACATCGACACGAAAATCTTTATAAAGGCATAGACGCATTAAAATTTGTATTAAACTTTTAAGTTTTATTAAAGTTTTATTTGTATTGTACAAAGTTTATTTGTAAGCTCTTTATGCATAGTATATATTGGGAAAAAGGTGAAAAACAATAAAATTGTTGTATGAATGCTGTAATATTTAAATCATTTTGCAATTAAAACCCGTGAAGGTCATGCGACCATCAGGAAGAAACAGGGAGGAACGCAGCATCTCATTTTTCACTGGATGCATTTTCTGTTCTCACAGCCTCTCGAGTTTATTCATCCAAGGTAACTTGGCAAGAACGCTCTTTACAAGAACACGAGTCCATTCTCTTTGTTCTTGGAATTAAGAACCAGCCAGGATGGAGCTGTGGCCCTACAGGAACTGAGTTTGACATTTGTGCATTAGATAAATTAGAACATTTACTAGTAGGCTAAACATCTAAATATGATTGTGCATTATGTTTTGAAAGCTGTCAGATGTTGTGCAGACTCAGGATTCACGACTTATTTCTATCAGATTCTCTATCACTCATGGCATTCAGTGCTTCTAATATCTTTAACATCCACGAATGTCATTTTAATCCTTGTGACTTTATATGATAACCTCTAATTTAATGAGTGAACAGTGTTTGCTAGCAACATACAAAGTTAAACATCAACAGCACATAAATTCAGGTTTTATAAAGCAGGTCAGTTTGGCCTGCACTTTAGGTATGAATGGCCAGTTTTTTTATCTGGTTTTATTTTTACACCAGAAAATTATAAATCAGACAATTTTAGTCAATGACTGGGAAGACCTTTTTTTATTGTAGATCTGTTATGTACATTTGTGAAGAAGAAGACTCTAGGGCGGGTTTAGTGTTATTCATAGTGTACTGGGTCAGATTTAATATGTAAAGATTTTTTGCCAATTTTTTTATTTTATATAGATGCATTATAATGTGGAGGCATTATCTAAACTGAGAATTTGGGGGGAAATGAGAGTGATACTTTTTGGGAGAAAATTATTTTTATTAATTGTTCCTCCTATCTCGTAAAATGTTCAATGATTATTTATTCTTTCTTCTTTTTTAACCATTTTTCTGTGTTTTAAGGTCCTGCGTGACATTCTGAAGGAGGTTCAGGGTAACATGGTTCCACGCAGCATGTTAAAGGAATGGGCGCTGCACACTTTCCCCAATGCCACAGACTATTGGACCTTCCGCAAAATGTTCACCATCCAGCTTGCTCTAATTGGCCTAGCGGAGTTCATGCTGCATCTGAACCGCCTCAATCCAGAGATGCTGCAGATCGCACAGGTATATCAAGAAACTGATCTCGTACCTGACACTAACTCTCATTCCTCAAATCATACACACGTCCAATAAGTCCAAGGATATTTGGTGGATCAGTTTTTGCCAGCCACTTTACAGCTTCTCTTATGATTGTTTGTTCTTTGATGTACAGTTTTGTGCAAGTACTGCTCCGTAGAGTAAATTTGAAAGTCTTTTATTAAAAATGATCCACAAACAATCACCTCATCCTACGATTGTAATCTGCCATTATCTGACAGGCAGAGGAATTGTTGGCTAAGTGGATATAGTAAGCCCCCTTGCTGCCGGTTCCACTCTACAGATCTCATTAGGCACTGGGAGATTCACAACGGCAGGCAGAGCGGACAAGCAGAGATGTGCTGTCTTTGTCTCTCCCTCTCTCTCTCTTAATAACACACACACACACACACACACACACACCCTTATCACTTCTAGAATGGCACTCCTTTGACTTGAGATATTAAGTGTGCATGGTCTAAAAACTGAGCTGGAGTCGTCTTTTAAAACGTTCCTATTGTTTGTAGATATTTTGAGTGACATTTTATCATTATTAAATCATCAATTCACACGGTTATATATTGTTAGATCTCTTGAGCATGTTATCTGTTAAACACTTGAATCGTGATGACAACGCTCTACATCAAGGGCATCAGAAGGCAGATGGAGAATTATATTTGTTCATATGCTGAAATGCTGACACAGACCACAGTGGGTGTAGGATCAATACATCCACACATTTTTGTGGTCTGATGTCTACATCGCTATCCAGTATTTCCAGAGTGCTATAGATTAGCTGTTGTCTTATGTTGGTCCCACATGAGCAAAAAAAAAAGCTTCTTACCTAAATTTGATTTTGCTTTGTTTTCTTGGATAGACGCCAATAGCTTGGGCAGGGTATCTGCAGGGTCTTTAAAGAAGACTTAAATCTTAAAGCTAAATTTTAAGTCTTAAAAAGACTACTGAAATATTGTGTTGTTTGTTTCAAGTTTTTTAACAGGTCATAATTTTCCTTGGTATATGTATACTCAATCTGGCCATTAAAACCTACAGTATACAATTACCAACAATCCCAATCTTTTGACTTTTTAATTAAAATAGTATTTAATTACTTTTCTTACAGTTACATTTGCTTAAAAGTTCTCACTTTATTTGCTGCTGAGGATACTGACCTCACCTATATTTTTATTATTAAACTATTATTATTATGTGAGGCAATGGCGCAGTAGGTAGTGCTGTCGCCTCACAGCAAAAAGGTCGCTGAGTCGCTGGTTCGAACCTCGACTCAGTTGGTGTTTCTGTGTGGAGCATGTTCTCCCTGCCTTTGCGTGGGTTTCCTCCGGATGCTCCGGTTTCCCCTACAGTTCAAAGACATGCGGTACAAGTGAGTTGAATAGGCTAAATTGCCCGTATTGAATGTGTGTGTGTTTGGATGTTTCCCAGAGATGGGTTGCTGCTGTAAGGGCATCCGCTGCATAAAAAACTTGCTGGATAAGTTGGCGGTTCATTCTGCTGTGGTGACCACGGATTAATAAAGGGACTAAGCCGACAAGAAAATTAATAAATGAATATTATTATTATTTTATTTAATTACAACAATTGTTAATAGGGAAAGTAAAAATCTTTACCATCTGGGATATCCGAAAAAAAAATCCTTGACATTTAGCTCTGAATAAGTCTAAAATGTCCTTCATAATGGACTTAAAAATGTCTTAAGTCTTAAATCTGCAAAAACCCTGTTGGTGCCACCTAATATTTGCTCTCTGAAAAATTGTAATTTCTCTGATGCTGAATTTAATTATTTAAAAGTGCCATAGAGTAAAAATCTGGATATTTCTAGCCATGGCTGAATAATAAGTACATGGAAATGACATGCCATGAGCCTCAAACAGGATTGTTTTCATGTAAATCCCATGAGTGTAAAATCCCAGTGAAAAACAGGCCAATCGGAACAAATGTTATGTTGCCCACGGGATCATTAATATGCATGCCCCAGGCTGAATGGCCATAACTTTTGCTAGTTTCACCCTGAAAATAAGGTATTTAAGCTCTGTTTAAATGTATCTTTTGTTCGTTTAACATGTATGTAATGAAATTGGGGTGACACTTTATTTTGATGGTCTGTTTGTTAAATTTAAGTTATATTGCATCTACATGCCAACTAATTCTCTTTAGATTATAAGTAGACTGTTAGGTTGAGGTTAGGGTTAATGTAAGTTAACATGTACTTGCAAAGTTTCTTGAAGGAGCAGTATCAACAGATATTAAGCAGACAGTCTACTAATACCAAAGCCCCTTTAAGGCTAGTCATTTCACTCAGCAGCCATCTTTGAAATGCCTCTCAGGCAGTATGCTCACGTATTCTGTTTGTATGTGGAAACATTCAAATTCATCTGGTTTAAGCCTCTCTCCCGGAGAATTGTCATTTTATAGTAATCGCTGATTGGCTCCTTTACTAGAAGGCGGGCTTTATTAGCCATATATCAATCGCTGATTGGCTCCTGTACTAGAAGGCAGCCTTAATTAGCTATATATGAATCGCTGATTGGCTCCTGTACTAAAAGGCGGGGCTTCATTTGCCGTATTGACAGTTACACTTTTGCCCATTCTAAGGTATACGAGTGACATGTCTTGTGTATTTTATAGTCTTTGCTAATACTCAATCGGACCATTAACATAAAGTGTTACCGAAATTTGCCTGCACCTCATCATCCTGATTTGTCATTTTCCCTAACAGGACACTGGAAAACTCAATGTTTCATACTTCCGCTTCGATATTAATGATGCTACTGGTGATCTGGACGCCAACCGGCCAGTTCCCTTCAGGCTAACACCCAACATCTCCGAGTTCCTTACCACCATTGGCGTATCTGGACCCCTTACAGCTTCAATGATAGCAGTAGCACGCTGCTTTGCTCAGCCAAACTTCAAGGTACACTTTACTGCGAGCAAGAATCATGACAAATGAGGCTACACGCTTTGTCTCCAAGGCTCTTGACCCACTCTCAATTTGTGTCTCTCCTCAATCAGGTCGATGGCATTTTGAAAGCAGTGCTGCGAGATGAGATCATCGCTTGGCATAAGAAGACGCAGGAGGACACCTCCATGCCTCTGTCCCCAGCTGGACAACCCGAGAACATGGACAGCCAGCAGCTGGTGTCTCTGGTCCAGAAAGCAGTGACGGCCATCATGACCCGCCTACACAACTTAGCGCAGTTTGAGGGAGGCGAGAGTAAAGTAAACACACTAGTAGCAGCTGCCAACAGCCTGGACAACCTTTGCCGTATGGACCCTGCCTGGCATCCTTGGTTGTAGACAGGTTTGTAAAGAGACAGACTTTAGAGCAATGCAATACTGTGAAAGTGAATGTCAATGAGTTTTTCCCACACGTTTTCTTTCATCTTTTTTTTTTTTTAAAGAAAATATCTAGGTTTCTAAAAATAATGTGCAGGCTGTAATTTATATATAAAAAAAGAACAGGATAATGCTTAAGATCTTTAGCGATACACATGCAGCAATTAAAAGCGGCTTTGTTTGGTCGGACAGATGCTATTGTTAAACTGATGAGCTTAGTTAAGTTCTTTTGTTGATATTGTCGGGATTGTCAGCTAAGAAATGTGACAGTACCTTTAGGAAAACACTGTTCCCACAGCCACTGTTTCACACTGGAAGAGGGCGCAGCAGATATAGCAGATTTTATGCAATCCCCATCAAGCTCTCCTTTTACGCCATTTCTCTGTGACTGATGGCAGCCTTTTAGATTTAGTAGTCCAATTTACATGAATCAACACTTAACAATGTGCAGCATGTTATTATTTGTCAGTATGTCATTATTTAAAGATATCTGTGGGCATTTTTTACTTGTACACCGTGTGAAAACGACATTGCATCCCTTAATTGCTGTGTACTTTTCTACAGTTTGTGCAATTTAAAGCCGTCGTGTGTTACTGTCAAACATTAAACATAGATTTGTTTTGCAAAATACTCTGGAAAGGCAAAAACCCATGAGCCTTAAGACTGGGGGAGCTCTCTACTTAGGACATTTTTAGTTAATAATAGCGCGGATGATTTATTTATGTTGTTACCGCTCAAGGATTTTGAGCTTTGTGTTTTTAGGAGTGTCCCAAAGCATTTGTATCCCACTGGTACACCTAAAGGCATTTTTGTATACATTCCCCTGTTTTGTAAAGGTACAGAATATTGTGCCAATATATGAATAGTTACCTCTGCAATGTAAATATGCATTTTGTTTTAATAAAATGCTCTTTTTCAAGAAAAAAAAAAAGTTTTTTTTTTCCTGTGAAGAACTGCACCCTAGCTGTGCTGTGTGTGGATTTATAACCGACCGCATGATTAAGTGTAACGTGTGTCTTTGCGGGTGGTTGATTGAAGGACTCCTTCGGGAAGAATAACCTTGTCTCTCACTGATTGTCTGAAGTACAGGAGAGGACCTGAGTGAAAGCACGCCATGCAGTTGTTTGGGTCAGGTCAGATCTCGATCTGCTTTTCCTTTTTTATTACGTCCCGTCAATATATCTCACTGAGCGCAGTCGTCTCTGAGTTACACATGCTGTCAGCATTGGCTTCAATCCCATAAAGCATCGCTTCACCCCGTACTCTTGCACGGCACAGGTGCTTATCCTTCTTCCTCTGATCTCGCTCCAACCCCTTTCTAACATCAGTCAGGGACCATACGCTCCCACCTTTGTCCTCCTTTTGCCACCAAACAGTCCTGGGGGCTGATGTACAACTGCAGTGTCTGAACATGAAAGAGCTGCGATATTTAACTCTGCATGCGAGAGATGTGTCAGGTCGTCGCTGTGGCTGGGATGCCTCTCGCCGCATTGCCCCTTGATGTCTAGACTGATAGGAGGAGGAGGATGTGGGCAAACTGATTGATGGAGCCCCTCGGGGAGGGCTGTGATTGGCAGACACATGGAGGACAAACAAACACCACCGTCTCTACTGCCGGCACAATGATGGAGACGGAAATGTTCCTTGATGACCACATCTATCGGTTCAAATCCAGGCTGGCATTTTTGAGCAAAGTTGTACGTGTGTTCTTCCATTCAGAGGATGAGTTCTGAATCCTCCTAAACATTGTGCTGTTTTAACAGCGAAACGTAGGAATGATGGGGCTGATAGTACTCAATACTGAATATTAGGAGGGAGGGGGCTGAACTTATTCTTCACTCCAATGAAGGCAGCAATCCGCCTGTCTCTTTGGATTTTTATTATGTCAAGAACCATTCATCAAATCTAATTTTACTCCTAGAGATGTGCAGATCAGCTCAAATGTCACCTGAGTCCGATGCTTCAAACCAATCATCCACCCGCCATGTACCCACATCTCTAATTTTCTCTGATATCCGCATGCATGATTTTTTTTTAAATGAGAGTCTGCAGATTTGTGTCTTTCTCTCAGATATTCAGAAAAAAAAAGTAAAAAATACCAAGGAAATGGATGTAAACTTTTGACTGTTTATAAATTAATTAAAAAAAATTATTCTGGCATTTAGCAAATGTGAATAAGCAAGTAATGACTTCGCAAATAGAGTTATTTAAGTCATCTGGTGAAATTATTTTACAATGTTTATTACAGAGAAAAAAACGATCGTAATGTAAAATTTTTCCAATGTCGTGCAGCCCTAGTTTTAAGCAAAGTTGTTTGGCAAGTGCAGTTCATTCATTACTGTTGAATTACTGCATCCAAATAAATGATTTTTGAAGTGTCATACAGATCATGACCTTGCTTCCCATTATGAGCCGAAAGCTGCAGGCTTACGATAAAATGTTTGGCTACTAAACGCTAAGCTGACCTGAGCAAATGTGTCCAGAGGAATTGTCACCTATAAACCTCAAACATTGCCTCTTGCTTTTTTACACCCTTGACAAATTACAGCATCCTGTCTGAGTCTTATCCTCGATCTAAACCAGCGTGCCTTGAACCGAAGAAAATGTCATTTAACGCCTCTACACAGGATTTGAATTGGGATTGTTTTTGCTGAACAGCAGAATTCTCGTACAGTTGAGCAACTGTTATATTCTGCTGTTACAAATTAATGGCAAAAGTTTTCAAGGTGATGCTCTGTGGTGCAAAACCAGATAAAAGTCATTTCAAGGAGCGCAACCTGCTAGTACCTGAAGCAGCTGAGCTAATCGAGGATAGGTTATGGTCCTGCAACAACCTTTTTGGTGGATTTAAATGAAGCAATATTTATAATTGCAATTGAAGGTGACCTCTGAGAAACTGTGGTTTGTTTATTTCAGGTGTCGTCAGAGCTGCGTCATGCAGAGTGAAGTTTTAACTTGATTGGACACAACTGCCTGTGAGTTTCCAGTAACCCTTGTCTAAGTTTAATTATGGATAAGACTAAGGCCCAATCCCAATTCATTTTTTTTTTTACTTCTTAGCCCTTGAAACAGTGTAAGAAGTGCTTCAAATTTTACCTGAAAGAAATGAGACAGCAATACAACACCAGCACACGTCATCAAATGTGATGACGAGCCTGTACTTTATAATATGAGCTTGATGATTTCGGCTGCTGTAGTTATTCCAGTTGCATTATTTTTTGGTATTTACTTTCAGGAAATCACTAAAGGCAACAATGTCATGTGGCAATACGCCCATAACTGTACTGTGTATTCAGAAGGCAACGGTGTTTCCTCTGAAGTAACCCCAAACAGTGCCACCTGTGGATCTGGTTCTAGCTTGTGGTGAAGAATCACAAATAACGAATGAAATATTAACCGCCAAAAATGCTCTAAGTTAAGACAATTCCAGAACGTATGAAATAAAGTGCTTTTAGCACAATGACATCTATTGCACAAAGAACTAGTACCACCAAACATTTGGACTAATTTAGTCTTAGAAATATAAGCTCTGCACTACGTTTTACAGATTTTCAAGAAAACATACTCAAGGATCATAGTTAGCCCTCATTTAGCACTACTTTTCCTAATGTTAGAATGTGTCACCTTAAACAACTTTTACCTGGTAATACACCACAGAGTATAACCTTGAAAATCTCCATTGGCTTGTTTCCAGGTGTTCTGGGCATTTTGCTCCATTAGTCTGGTCCTTAATTCATCCTTGAATCTTGTTTAGAGTGAAAGTATCAGCATTTTATAGTCCCTTGCAGTATCATTCATTCTTACACAGGAATCTGCTTTTACTGACCAACTGGTTGGAGAAGTGCATAAAGGGTCATTTTGTTTGGCGAGGCTAAACAACACCGCAAAGCTTCTCTGAAATGAACCTCTGCTGAAGTATTAGCTTCATTACCTGAACTTTCCCAGTGTTCCTCCTGAGATCATTCTCTGCAGTTCCTCTGTCTTTGGGTGCTTGTCAGAAACACTTCACGTCCTAAACCAATTAACCAAGCGCTTCTCCGAGTGCCCTGATCTCCTGGCAGGCTGGGAGGAGAGGCTGTTGTGCATCTGACAGGATCTTCCCCTGCTTCTCCTCCCAGTTCGCTGATTTAATTTGTTTGGTAATATGAGGATTGGCGTGTTCAGCCCAGATTCACTGCAAAGTGAAATTGGACAAGGGCATTGGAGCTTCAACATGTAAAACTGTCTCACCTTGACAGCTGGCTGAGTGGACTGAGGATTGCCTGCGGAGATACCTGAAAGGACCACACACACCAATTCATTCCGTCTTCAATAAGGGGATTCAAGGCGGACGACATCATGAAGGAGTAAACCCATGTACTGTTTGTTAAATAGAGAAAGGGACACACTTTGTAAGTATCTTCATCATTTTGGTGGTTGAGCAGTGAACATTTTCTAAATGGCTTGCTATGCATTTCCCTTTTCCGTCAGTTCTGTCAGAGAAAAAAGAAATGAGAGCTTTTTGCATTTTACTTGATCTCCTTTTCACCTCTATAAATATGTCTAGGTGGAGAAACGCTGACACTGTAACTACAACAGATAAGCAACTTATTCAGTCCAAATGTCAGTGAACATCACTTGATTCCAGCCTGTCAGGTCCTCTACAATTCATCATAGATCATGCAACTCTGATTGACATTAATGGATTCCTGTGGGAATTCGTAGAATGCCAAGTATCAAGGTACAGTAATGCATGTAGGTTTTCTTAAAATACCTTTCTCCTGTCCCAGATTATAAAGGAAATAGAAAGAAAAGAAAGAAACAACAATAAGAGCTTTCACACCTGGGCCTGGTTTTTCAAAAGGTTTAATCTGGATAAAATTGATCTGGATTTAGTAATCCTTATTATTCTTATTATCCTTATTATTAATAAATATTCTAAAAACAAAAATGTTTTCCATTGTAATGAATATATACAGTTGAATTCAGAATTAATAGCCCCCCTGAATTATTAGCCGCCCATTTAATCCCCCCATCCCCCCCCCCCCCCCCCCCCCCCCAGTTTCTGTTTAATGGAGAGCTGATTTTTTTCAACACATTTCTAATCATAATAGTTTTATTAACTCATCTCTAATAAATGTTTTATTTAATCTTTGCCATGATGACAGTAAATAATATTTGACTAGATATTTTTCAAGACATTTCTATACAGCTTAAAGTGACATTTAACTGGGTTAATTAGTCAGGTTAGAGTAATTTGGCAAGTTATTGTATAACGATGGTTTGTTCTGTAGTCTGTTAAAAGAAAATATAGCTTAAAGAGACTAACAATTTTGACCCTAAAATGGTTATAAAATAATTAAAAGCTGCTTTTACTCTGCTTTTGCTGAAATAAAACAAATAAGACTTTCTCCAGAAGAAAAAATATTATCAGACATACTGTGAAAATTTCATTGCTCTGTTAAACATCATTTGTAAAACAAACAAACAAACAAATCAAAGGATGGTTAATAATTCTGACTTCAACTGTATATCAGTTAGTGACAGAATAAAATGTATTGTTTTTGGTAAATTTTCACAGCTGTTTGGGGGATTATTTTATGAGGTCAAACTCTTTCTACCTTGCTGTAGGCCTATACTGAAAGGCAGAATATGTTAAAGCTTACCTAATCACTGTAGCCTGATGAATGAACAAATACAGTTAAACCTTATGAATAATTAGGATATCTTGTAAGATACTGCATGAACCAAATATAGTATTGTTTGATCAATTTTTAAAGTTTTTATTACATTTTGGGCATGAAATCCATGCTGAATCCACCCTTATGATGGGATCAGTTTAATCCAGGTTTTTTGGATCAAAGTAATCCAAATCCTATAAAGTGAAAAATCCAAACTAAAGGTTTGATCCGGATAAAAACAAGATTAGATTATGTGATCTAATCCAATTATGTAATCCATTTTTTCTTTTGAAAAACCCATTTTCAAGATTTAATCTTTACACTTTAATCTTAATCTTTAATCTAATCCCTTATCCAATATCCTAGTGGATTACTTTTGAAAAACCGGGCCCTGGGGACCGTTCTTCCTACCTTGCTTAAATGATCTAAGATGATTTGGCAGATCCTGGATCTTTTAATCTTGGTAATCGATCTCTGGCTAATTTGGTACATCAAACAAGTTCGCGAATCAGATTAAAATGTCTGGACGAACTGATCTGAGATCGCTACATGTGTTGTGAAGGACAGATCTATCGATCCTCGAAATCATGATCAGCAATGCAACAATTGCCTGACAGTACAGCAGCGTAATGACATCATCCGATTAATATTTAATTATCCATGTGAGCAAAATTATATAAAATGCATAGTAAACGGTTTGTTAAATATGAGCTGCAGGTTTTACACTTTCATGTGTCAAGAGTATTCATCATGTATTCCAATGCATATTAATGTATTTAGTTCAACATTTAGAGAAGATTTTTTATTATAGTAGCCTAGGCCTAATCAAGTTTTTTTAAATCGGTGTCAGGAATAACAGTATAAATTAATTTTGCATCAAAAAAGCATTTTGATATAGGTAAGGTGTCAATCACCGGCATATTAGCAGACAAAACACGTGCATGACTGCATAAATTATTAGGCCTATCTTTTTTTTTTTTTAAGTTGAATATTGTGCATGTACGCATTTAAAGATATTTATTTACTATTTTCCCAAGTGTATATAACTACTGTAAGAAATTATGAGCATTTGGTACATACTTTCAGTATTATCTTTGCTTGAACTGACCCGATCTAATCCTGTTCATATGAAATGAGCCTACTTCCGAGCTGGTTTGAGCTACCAGAACTGTTGCTATGACAACAACTCTTGGATTAGTTTTAAAGAACTAAACAATCCTGGATCATGTCAAATTGTCAATATCCAAATCCAGCTAATTGAGTAATCCATGTACAAAGAACAGGCCCCAAAACACTTTGATAGTTCCTAGAACTCTTAGTTGTGGTACTGCAGGAACTGGGAAGAATTTTACTTGTAGGAATGCCTTTTTGTGTTTTTATTACACACAAAGAAAAATGTTAGCAGCATATACCTTTTTGCCCTTGTATAGGCATTGTGTTGGATTATTATATAGCACGACTATGACTGCATTATATTACTGTTATCGATAACCCACCACACAATGAAAACGCAGCTATAGATGTCTGCCAAGAGTGAATGTGTAAGTTGAGGTTGTAAATGCAACCAGTCCTTGAGGGAAAATTTTATTTCTTAAGAGGCTTTTCTGGCTGCTTGTTCTTATAAACAAGTTCCGATGTATAACTGCTAGATCCAAAAGCCACTAATAATAATTATTTGGTCTCAGCAACATTGATTCACTCAACCAATAGCATAAATGTGGCCTAGCTATCTTGTTATTTTGACGAATAGCAGATGGGGGAATAATTACGCAGACCTGGCTGAAATCAGTCATTAGTTTGGCATTCACTAGAGTCGCTGTAAAGGCTAATTTTTTACTTTTGTGTTAAGTCCATGTGGTAGGTGCGGCATAGCCTTTGCACAGCCACATACACTTGAGCATACCCTGGCGTACGACTTTAAAAATATTTTACTTCCTGTCCTGATCAAGCAGAAGCATCTGGCTCTCCCTCGTGAAGCCAATACGGAAATAATTGAAATAGCAATTCATCGAAATTCTGCTAGGCCTGGCTCATGCGTTTAATTTATATTCAATTATATTAAGTCTCCTTGATTAAGGCCATGGCCACTTGACTGGCAGCTAGGTCTCGCTGGTCGCCATCATGTCACCACATCTGATTCCAGCGGATTAGCCACTAAACTCGGCATATACATCGTGTTTTTGTTTTGTTTTATGTGGCTTTATACAGTCAGTTGCCTTTTGGAATTATTTTCTACAATTATCAGATAATATGGCATGCTGTGTGCACCTAATTGTGCTCACAAACTATTAATGTGGCCTTCATTTTCCGGGTGAGTGAAATTCTTATATACTATATCTATAAAATATCTATAAATGTATTTCTTTTATCATTTATAATTTTCTTTAGACCTGTAATGTACTCTAGAATCTGACAGATTGATTAGCTGTGGGCTATAGAACAGTCATCTGAAAAGTTGTCATACAAATGCCTGTATTTCATAAATAGCCTTGCACTTAGCAACACAGACTATATTTGAAGTGTTTGGAACTGGAAGTAATAAGCGTTTTTTTTTTTTTTCCTGAATAAAACCGTGTCATAGGAACAAAGCTTAGGATGTATTGCAACAGTGTTTTTAAAAGACTAAATTTATTGATATAGTACACAGCCAAGCACATGGTCAAAACACTAATAAGCTAATGAAGGTAATGTGCAGGTAATTAAATATTAAACATTTCTCCCAATGAAAAGCCTGTCTAAGCAAAATGCTAGCAGGCATCTGTTTCTCCGCCTCATTGGCTTTTTTCGGGTACCCCAGTTGGCGTGATGACCCGTGAACAAAAAGGCTCGTAGCTTCATTTGCACTCTTTAGAAAACTATAAGTGACATCACAGATACTTTGGGACCAGAATGTAAAAAAATTAACAATGACAGAGAGCAAGAGCTGTGATTGCTTGGTTTTGTATTGATGAGGAGTATAGAGCTGTGGGAGCAGCTATTTTTAACTAGTATTTAACAAACCGGATTTAACGTCTACAAACCGGGACTGATGTGTCGTCTTTTATAATTGTACTGACACACGGCTTTGATAATGAAGATGGTAAAATTAATTCATTACAAACATGCACTGTTTTAAAAGAACGTTTGAAACTCATTCCTGTTCACATTTGATGATCACAGTGAGCTGAACGAATCTTTTATTCCCAGTTGCTTTGCGCACGTCCTGTGTTGTGGATATGATTATCCGAATGACTATGAAGACATGTTAATACATGGCTGTCAATAAAATCAGTGGGCAGGGAAACCACACTCCTACGTCATGTTGCGGTGGGCCTCAAAATGGCAGCGATTTGGATCCTATTTTAACATCAGAAAAATTTAAAAAATAGATTTATTATGTTTATATCACTCTAATATGGCTGTGGACACACTTAACCTACACAATTATGTCCAAACAGCTTAGAAAAGATGATTTTCATCATAGGTGACCTTTAAAGATTTCTTACCAAAAGCTATTGAAGTCATCTGGTAAAATTGCATTCATATCGCAATACATATCGCAGAAAAACAAAACATGGCAATGTCAGATTTTTCCAATATCGAGCAGCACAAGTGCAGGATGAGTCATTCACATTTGTCTGTTTCCAAAAAAAGGAATATTTTAAACTGAAAATTCCGTGTTTAGGAATACAGAATATTTTAAATGACACTTGAATGTGATCTCAGCAAAGACAAGGTAAGTAACAAGAATTTGTTCACAAATATCTTTTTGTGTAATATTACCATCATTAATGCAATGCAAATGAAAGTGGGAAATGACTGAATAAAATGATAATATCCAGCTGGTGGGTTAATTAGATAAAGTACATTAAGCCGTGCACTGCCATGTTCTTTAGCACTGCAGTGCTGCAGACATAATTCCCAGGATCTCTGCCTAGCTGTCCTGAGAGACCGACACCAGGAGCATCTTAAGTCCGGCTCATTTCCACCTCCAGTGAAGGGAAACGGCTCCTTAAGGTGTGTGTATGAGGTGTAGCCCTCAGGGAAGATAGCTGATCTCAGCCAATCACAGCACCCTGCAGATAGACACAATCCTTTTGGGAACTCGGCTTGGAGACTTTATTTTTTAATATCAGAGTCATAAAGTAAAGCTAATAGCTGTTTTCATTTATTCATTCATTTTCTTTTCGGCTTAGTCCCTTTATTAATCAGGGGTTACCACAGTGGAATGAACCACTTATGAACAACTTATCCAGCATATGTTTTACACAGCGGATGCCCTTCCAGCCACAACTCAACACTGGGAAACACCCATACACACTCAATTACACACACACGGCCAATTTAGCTTACCCAATTCACCTATAGCACATGTTGTTAGACTTGTGGGGGTAACCGGAGCTCTCGAAGGAAACCCACGTGAACACTCCACACAGAAATGCCAACTGACCCAGCCAAGGCTGGAACCAGCGACCTTCTTGCTGTGAGGTGATTGTGTCACCGTAGTGCCCATTTTAAAGATTTTAAATCCATTTTTAAGTATTTTTAACAGTTTTATGGCAATTCGTGATCTGTTTATGATTTGGAAAATTACTGAGTGTTGTGTTTACAGGTTTCTGTCTCTCTCTCTCTCTCTCTCACTCTCTTTCTCTCTCTATCTCTCTCTCTCTCTCTTTTCCACTGCACAGGCCCTACCCTAATTATGCAGACAACATGCCCTGGAATTGGCTGGAAAGGGCGTCTTTAAAAAAAAAAGGGGGAATAGGCAAGGAGCTAGAGAGAGAGAAGACATTTTTTTGGCATTTCGTGTTGTAGAAAAATTATAGGTAACTATTTATTTTTATGGTCCATTTCAGTATTAGTAGACTGTCTGCTTAATATCTATTGATACTGCTCCTTCAGCAGAAATTTTATTGATTATAAGAAACTTTGCAAGTATATGTCAACTTACACGATTCATAACCCTAACCTCAACCCTAATCTAACAGTCTACTTATATAATCTAATGAGAATTAGTTGGCATGTAGATCCAATATAGCTTAAATTCAACAAATGGACCATCAAAAGAAAACGTGACCAAATTATATAGTTGCAATTGTTATTTTGATTGTGTATTCCTGTTTTCGTGTGTGTGTAAATTTTGACTTTTGTTTTTTGTTTATCCTTCCATTGGTGTTAAAAAAGACAAATAATGGACCTGACTCCAAGGGTTTTTAAAAGTGGTTTTTCGGTGTCCAGCGTTTTTTTATGTTACATCCTTGACCCTAGACCAGGGTCATAACACTGGGTTATACTTATAAATTTGTAGGATTTGTTTGTACATTTTTATAGGTAAATTACCGGTTCGTAAACATACAGAATGCGGTACAGAGTTTGTTTTTGTATTAGAGATATTATATTATTTACCTAATGCTTTCAGCATATTATAACAGCTTGTCACCCAGTGATAAGCACAGTTATTCTGCAAAATAATCGTTAAAGTAAGCAGCGTTCGTCTGACAGGTCCATTTGCGATAGCACCCTACCAAAGGATATTGGATAAGACGAATTGGGCAAGCATCCAGCCTAAAATATACAACTATCTCACTGAAACTCCAAGTGATTTTACAAGAGAGAAGTTAAAGGTCTACAAGTCTTTGGATACCACCAGTTTTGTTCTGTGTGGTCATGTGCAAGAAATAATGTTCCATGATTGCCAGATTCAAAACTTTGTTGTGCTAAAAACCGAGGTTCTGCCTAGCCAAAGACAAGGAAAGACGTAACCTTACAAGGCCTGTGTAATCGTCAACAAGCAGAACAACTGCATTCTGAAAGTGAACTTACATTTTTACATTTCATTCTAAGCATTCAGTGTCCACAGTTTAATTCACCATATTTAACTGTTTTTGCTGAAATCATTGCTGCAATCATAAATGTGTAATGTGTATGATTCAGCATAGCGTGAACTTACCTGATATGAAATGAAATCTGCAGAGTCAAGCATTTTTAATGGGGTCCTCACTCCATTTAGCTCTTCTGATGGCTGTTAGCCAAAGATGTCTGCAGTTGGCATTAAAAGCAGTTTGGTGTACGGTAAAATTTAAGTTTTCTATTTTTAGACTTTTGATTTTGGCATCCAACCGCACAACACAACATGTTTGCTATTGCAACCGGTCTTTTTTTGCAACCGCTATGAGCAGTTGAACCCATGTGATGTCATGTGTGACTTAGATTGGTAATTCCCCTATAGGATCTGCTAATGAGCGATTGTTATTTCTATGGTCCAGCTTTCATGCTTCCATTGAATTAGCTACTAACTTTCCAAAACTAAGCTTTTCTTTGAGATATTGATTGAATATTCTCCCATATCATTGGAACAAATCTGAGTAAAACAATAAAAACCTGATAACTTCTCTATGATTGTTGACTCTGAGTTTGGAATGATGTTGATCTAAACTTATTATACTGTTCAGAATTGCTAACCTTTTGTACGTTGCTTCAAAACAACAGATTTAATATGGTTAGTTATGATAAAATGCTGCTTTATTCTTGTAATGTGTTATGCTAAGCGCTGTAAAAGCTCTGGATGGGGCCAAATGGCTCTTTTCTGCCATCCTGCTGTATCAGCAGCACAGCGGCGTGTCGTCACCCGACCGTCTGACGCTTCCGTATCCTGGGATTACAGTCTTAATGAAACATTCCCTGCACCATTTCTCTTTATGGCCTATAATGATTATTAAACAGGGCCGTGGCGCTATCAGGAAAGCACAATAAAAGCTAATGATGTAGCCAAAGCTTTAGCCAAGCTTCATCAAAACACATGATATTTCTGCGTTGGGAATCTCTGATTAAATATTTAATTACAGATTTCATACTTCAATGCACCGAGGACCATTCAAGTAGATTTGTTTTTCTTTGGGTGTTTGTTCGACTGAGGTTATTTATAGTACTTCAGAGATGCGGTGAGTCAGTGCGTTCGCTTTATATGTTTATTGCTCAGATTGGTATGTCCCGTCTAGTTCTGCACAGCTAAACCATTTTGTCATGCAGAGAAAAAATTCAAATTACACAACAATGCACAGCCGTACTTCTACGCTGGTAGAATGTTAGCTTCTATGCATAAAGAGGATCTCGATTTATCCTGCTATTTGATTTCCATAAAACAAACATCACACTACATCATAGCAGCACTTGCTGATTTCTCCATATGCATAAACCATTAGCTTCCATTACAAGCAATGTGTTCAAGCTAATGAGCGAAGCATCTCTCCCCAGAGAGAAAAACAAACAACAGGAAAATCAACCAAATCTAGTTTACAAAGCAAATCCTCCTCCTCCACAGAGACCGGCTGCTCTTTACAATCTGGCAGACGCCGCTCTAGACTGCCAATATTTGTATGAATTGTGAGTTCAAAGGCCTTGGATTTGTTTTGAGAGGCTTTTACACCTAATAACATGTTTAATATCATTTTTCAATCATAGTACTCAATTTCCAGGGACTGTAAATTATCAATGTGATTTAAATCTTTGCCAAAACATTTGTTGTGCACCACCTACTACTGCAGTGTGCTTAACATTACTAATCTAGTAAATAAATGGCTCTTTAAAGGGATAGTTCACCTAAAAATGAAAAAGATGAAACAAACGTATTGGATTCTCGTGGTATTTATTTGGTTGTGTACAGAGAACTGGATAAAAATAATACTTTATTTATCAAAATATATCCCTGTAAATTAGGGGTGTCACAATTAATTGTTTCTTCGATGCACTGCAATGCAGACATGGACAATTTGGTATTCGTTCAGTAAAAGGGAAATTACCAACTTACGTCAAACATGACATCACACGGATTCAACCACGCATACCAGTTGCAAAAAAAAAATGCCCGGTTGCAACAGCAAACATTTTGTGTTGTCCGGTAGGATGCCAAGAATCAAAAACTTACGTTTTACCATACACCACTCTGCTTTTAATGACAACCGCAGACGTCATAAGAGCTGAATGGAGTGAGAACCTAATAAAAATGCTCGACTCTGCAGTTCTCAATTTATATTAGGTTTGTTCATGCTATGCTGAATCATACACATTACTCGTTTTTGATTGCAGCAATGATTTCAGCAAAAACAGTTAAATATGGTGAATAAAACTGTAGACACTGAATGCTTAGAATGAAATTTAAAAATGTAAGTTCACATACCCTGCCGTACAGGTGCAGTTCGCTGTCAGAATGCAGTTGTTTTGCTTGTTGATTATTACCCAGGAGTTTCGTCGTCTTTCCTTGTCTTTGGCTAGGCAGAACCTCGGTTTTTAGCACTGCAAAGTTTTGAATCTGGTAATCATGGAACATTATTTCTTGCACATGACCACACAGAACAAAATTGTAGGCATCCAAGAACTTGTAGGTCTTTAACTTCTCTCATAGAAAAACACTTGGATCTTCAATGAGATAGTTTTGTATTTCAACCTGGATGCTTGACCATTTCTTCTTTTCCAATATCCATTGGCAGGGGTGTTATCGCAAATGGACTTGTCAGACAAACGCCACTCACTTTAATTTTCATTTTAGTTTTGCAGAATAACCCTGCTTATCATTGGGTGACAAACTGTTATAATATGCTGAAAGCATTATGTAAATAATATATATAAAATATAATCAATGCAACTTATCTCTAATACAACAACAAACTCTGTACCTCATCAGATATAAATTTCTCGCTGTAAAAGCTAGCACTCCCGGTTTTTGTCTGCAACCTCGATGTGTTTGCATTCTGAATGTTTACAAACTAGTAATTCACATATATATCAAAAAACATTTTTTACGTATTGACTTCATTAGTCTCATATGCTCTCACAGTAGAATATGATGAGGGAGAATAAAAAGACGTTCCAACTGCTTAAAGGCAGATTACTGTGCACAATTTAGTGCATGTAAGTTTGCTGGACAGTCTTTCACTGACACTGAAGAACAGCGGAAGGAGTCGCCGCTATTTTACTGCTAGGTAGAATATGAAAGCTGCTAAGCTCCATCTCTCTCTCTCTCTCTCTCTCTCTCTCTCTCTCTCTCTCTCTTTCTTTCTCACTTTATACCTTTGAACTGCTGGCGTGTTTGTAAGGTAACTTTTCCTCTCCTCTCGGCTGTTAAAACGATTGTTGTGGATCCAGAAACAAGCGTGCGTGTAGAGTGAGTTTATTATACCGCATCTGCTCTTCATTCTCTTCATGTTACTTGTTGGCTAACACTGTTTTACAGCCAATCGCAGCCCTTTGTGTTGAGCAGGTTAAGGCAATAGCAGCATCAGAAATCGCATGCTTCCATACTATATAGTACGCTAAAATCAGTAAGTGAGCCGAGTAGTAAATCCAAATTTATAGAATTTGAGAATCAGTTTGCGAGAAGTACTGGGATGACCTACTACTTGGGTGAGATTCTGAAGTGTACATCGGATGGACACGATGCTATCCTTGAATGCGAGTGAAGCAAAGACTATAGAATAGACAAGACATGTCACACATTTAGTTTTGAATGGAAAGAAGTGTAATGGTCAATATGGCTAATGAAGCCCCGCCCTCTAGTACAAGAGCCCATCAGCGATCACTATTCTGATATGAGTTTCTGCAGATTTTGTGTCTCTAATGTTAATAAATAAAACTAAAGAGACAGTTTAATTTCATTGGTGGTTCCTAATATGAAATTTAATCATAAGCTTGGCTAGCAACTTTAGACCATTTGATGTTTTCCCATTCAGACAGAATGCCTGAGCATATTCCCCGAGAGGCGTTTCAATAATGGCTGAGTGAATTTACTCTCCTTGAAGCGACATAACTGATGCGTATAGGTCCCGTGATCGTGGTAAAATGGCGGATGTAGTACGTCCGAATTCCATTTATACTGCATACTGTAGAGATCATATTCTTCTAATAGCTGAGTAGTACGTTTAAATTAAAATGCAGTACCTACTGAGTAGTAGGCAGATTCAGATGCAGCAAACGACCAATCATAGGCATGTAAGAACACATTCGACAACACAGAAAGCAAGCGTTGTAATATTTACATTAGTTTATTTGCTATAAAAATGCTCATGTTATCTTTTGTGCATGTATTTGAGCTTTGTTTAATACATTCAAATTAGGTTCATAATAATAAATTATACATTTTCTTTGAGCAGGTTAAGTTATAGGTACAGTTCATATATCTTACTGCTTACATTAAAGAGCAAAATTGTATTACAAGTAATATATAAATACACAGTAAAAATTTGTTTAATTTACGTTTTATTATTTTTTTTCGGCTGAAAAAACCTCGCAAAATAGCAGCTGGAAAATACAGAAATGTATCGTAATATAACTGGCGTTAAATTAGAGAAATTTACAATGATATAACCAACGTTAAATTACAGAGATTTCCTTAATTTAAAAAATACTGGTAAATTTAAGTCATTTAACATTTGTTATTTTACAATAAATTTCTTTAATTTAACGACTATCATTTAACTTTTTTCATCACCTCAGCTGCCGTACAAAAAAGTAAAATAACACATTTTGTTACAGTGTGTATATTAATACAATTTTCTTGTATTGAGAAGAAAAAATATATAATTCTGGATAGAAAGCATCGTCAATGCAACGTGAAGCACCGAGATATCGAATTCAACCAAATCAATTGCATGATAATTGTAACCAAACCGAACCCTGAGACAAGTGTAGGTTCACATCTCTACTCTAAACAGTATGAAAAGAAGCAAAAGTTGTTATACTGTCAATACCTTTTACAATACTGCATCGTTTTACGTTAAAGCTACAGTGAAATGTATTCACGTATGTTTCACAAAAATGTAGACTGAAGCACTTATTTCCAATAAGCCTGTTGCTCTTTTTCCTTCGTGATTATTTTTTATCTTTAATCAAAAGCACATTATCTTGAACTCTATTTTGAGGTGAGTTCACAGTGTTCTGTTCATCTTCTCTTTGTATTCTGAACACTAGAGCAATATTTAACATCTCCATAATATTGCTGAAGAAAGACTCGGCCTAAGTTTTGGGCTTATTCATGGCCTGCTGAAAGTAATTTGTTAATTCTAATAAGTTTTCTTTTGCTATTCAGTGGTTGAACAGTGAGAGGAAATAACACTGTCTCACTGTATCCAGTTTCTGTAACTTCTTAACATTTATACGACTCTAACTTTTGTGCAGATTTAGAAAACCACATAAAACCTTAACAAATAAAGTAGTTTCCGTCCCATTGTTCAACAAAATAAAATTGGTCCTCCACAGTAAATGAGTTTCTCCTCAGAGCAGCAGACAACACAACAACAACAACAAACTCTGTCATGTTATCTTGAGTCTGTATTGGTATCTGATGTTTATATGAGAAACCCATCGTTAGTTCTCGGAGGTAAACTTAAAATATCATTTTGACGATGGATTTTCTCTCAGCTTTTTCTAGAATTATTAAACGTTTGAGGTCATTTGATTGCAGTCAGTAGTCCAGTTATTAAATCCCTTCATATGTTTAAGGTGTCATAGAATTTAAATATGGGCTGAATAATAAGAATTCAGTACATGGAAATGAAATACCATGAGACTCAAACATAATTTCATTTTCTTGTGTAAATCCTGTGTTTATAATTCTGGTGAGAAACAGGTCAATCAGAACAAAACACAGACTGTGACTGTGTCCAAAAGGAATCATTAATAAGCAGTGTTTGATTTTTCCAAGTTTCCTAGTGAGATTACAACAATTGTTACCCTCCTCAACATGCTGCAAGCATAATGTAGCTCATTACTATATTTTCTATGTATGTAGTACTCCTATTTCGAAAGTGTAGGAAGTAAACAGCCATTTAAAACTGTGGAGAATGTTGTCTTATCTGTTTACAGCTTATCAGAATTTAAAATTATGTAAGGAATTACTACTCCAAGTTATACATCAAACATAGATATAAGGGTTATTTAACTTTATTTGTTGTCGGTCTAATATAAATATTGAAATTTTCAGTGTATGTTTTTAATGAAGCAACAGATGATCATAAACCGCTTACTAGAAGTGTTTAATGCACGTTTATATATCATGTCATATCACACATACTGAGATTCTTGATAGATCCATGCTTTTATGTTGTTGATGCCAAATTCTGAACCTTCCGAATGTTGCAGCAGTAATCGAGACTCATCAGACCAGGCAACGTTTTTCCCATATTCTATTGTCCAATTTTGGTGAGCCTGTGCAAACTTTATCCTCAGTTTCTTGTTCTTAGCAGACAGGATTGACACCCAATGTGGTCTTCTGCTGCTGTAGCCCATCTGCCTCAAGGTTTGACATGTTGTGCATTCAGAGATGCTCTTCTGCATACTTCTATTGTAATGAGTGGTTATTTGAGTTACTGTTGCCTTTCTATCAGCTCAAACCAGTCTGGCCATTCTCCTCTGACCTCTGGCATCAACAAGAACTGCCACTCACTGGATATTTCCTCTTTTCCGGACCAGTCTCTGGAAAACCCTAGAGATGGTTGTGCGCGAAAATCTTAGTACATCAGCAGTTCCTGAAATGCTCAGACCAGCCCGTCTGGCACCTACAACCATGCCATGTTCGAAGTCACTTCGAAATCACTTTTCTTTTCCATACTGATGCTCGGTTTGAACTGCAGCAGATCGTCCTGACCATGTCTACATGACTAAATGCTCTAACGAGCAGTTGGGCAGGTGTACCTTATAAAGTGGCCGGTGAGTGTATATGCATTTTATGTAAATATTCTTCAACACTTTTTTCCCACATCCTACTTATTTGCATGATGATTCTACTATAGTAGATCATCATACACTTTGCCTGTTAACATTTGCACAAAATTGCATATCTATGCTCAGATTGGGTCTCTGTAAAAAACTGAGTTGTTTTGCCTCCTCAAGAATAAGCATCACATTCACACTATAATTATTGTAAAGGCCTGATGATGTATCAAATTTATTTGTAAAAATGCAAAACTTTTTTTTTTTTTGTCTAAAGATTCAATAATATGTTCCAGTGCAGCAGCATTCAAATACCAAGCTGTACACGGTTAATAATCAAGCTTGAAAATACTGCTTGAAATAATGTTTCTGCATCCTTAAGCTGTAAAATTGATAATAAAAAAGTCCTCTGTTGTTAGAGAACGCAATGTCATATCAAATTATGGATTATTCTTATAAGCATTTGCCTTGTGATTGATTAGCGCTTATGATTATTATGTTCAATAGAGCAGAGGGAACAATAGAGCTTACATGAATGCATAAAAAATTGGTGATTCTCTTTCCCGTGCTCCGGTTTGAATTGGAAAGTACGTCTGCTTCTATTTTCATCAGCAGGCTAATGTAATGTCATGACTAATATTATCCCCATTGACATGACAGACACAATTTATTTCTTAATACTCTCAGAGGGAAGCGAGCTCAGCGGTGCTTTTCCATCTCACTGATAGCCATCAAACTGCGGCCCTCATTTCAAACAGGGCTCCGCCGTCACACTGCTATGAGAAAAGGAGGCCTTTCATTCACACTATGTCTCTCCTCTGTCCACCCGATCGCCTGGAGAAAAGTCACACAACACGATTTAACTTTGTTGTCCATTACAGCGGCATGACATCTATTAACAAAAAGGCAGATGCATCTCGGTGACGCATTGCAAATGTAATGGGATCCTGACTGATCGGCATCGTAAATTATATCTGCGGCCAAGTGATTATTGCAGATGTTCCAATACCTTGAGCCGTAGAGCTCATACATCATTAACTTTTTCGCTTACCAACCACTGTTGCTAGGGGGTTTCTAAAGTCATTTTGATTTGTTGCATTTTTTTATAATTGAACTTGAATATCACATGCTGAAAAGGAACTTGACTAATCAATCTAACCCTCTTCGGTGACTTTCTGTTGAAGGAAGCGTTTCTTGTCTTTTCTGACTTGTCATACAATAGCAGCTTTTAGATATTGTTCTGTTTTTGTTATGTGTAGAGCAAACAAGCTTAAAACCTAGAACTAAGCTTTTTTTTTAAGCTGTCGACTTGTAACAATGAGTGTTTAAGAAACAAAAGTAGAGCGCAGCATGTCATATTGAAGATCTGAAAAAGTGCCCGCTGCAGAGAATCATAATCGGCGACAGGAAACATTCCTTATTTTAACTATGTCAAAGAATTTCAGTGCCCTACATGAACCTGATACGAGGAGATATAAAGAGAAACTAAACGGTATTAGTCTTTGACAGTCTCTTCTTCCTTAGCTTCCTTTTGTTGGACTAAATGATCCAACAACAATATGGAAATACTTCAAAGTGCCCCTATTATGGGTTTTTGAAAATGACCTTCCATGCTGTGTGTAACAAGTGAAGTGAAGTGAAATATTCAGTGATAGTGAAATATAAGTGAAGTGAAATATTCAGCTAAGGCTTAAATTTGAAATGTGCCGTGTTTAAAACTATTGATTCATTTATAAAAGAGTCGACTCAGAGGGGTTCAAATTAACTGTCACAAGAACAAATCTTTAGCCGCGTCGGCGTGACGTCAATTCGAAATGCGCAGACACGGTAAAAAAAGAAAAAGAAGACAAACACTGTAGCAGATCCCGGCTGAATCATGTCGATTTTCTGTGTATCTACATAGTTAGCTCTTTATATTCTCATATTGCATCTAAAACCATGCTGAAAATGCGGTGTGTGCCGATTTGTTTACGGATTTAAATGCATTTGTGAGTTTGTGATCCACTGCCGTTTGTCATTGCTATGGCCACCATCAGCTGTTCCTACACACGTGTGCATTTGGTGGTCAAATTTCAATATAGTTTAGCCATTGCCACAGTGTGAATTAATACTGAATGTGTGTCATGGTTAAGAATAGAACAATGTGCTGCTGTTTAACTGCATTGCTTTTATGCACTCCTGCATTGGGCTCACACATACACTCAACCCAAGCTCATTCTGGAAACAAAGCCCCGCGGACGTTTCTGGAGACCGCGATTTACGTTACCGGAGGTACATACGGCCGCGTTTAGTTTTTTTCGAGCGAACGCTGCGGGGCGGTGTGGCGCCGCTCTGCTTCTCCTCTTCACGCTCGCCGGCAGACGGCTCGCCTCCGAGTGGAGGGCTTTCCCAATGCAACCAGTTTGTCCGCTTAGCTCACAGCGTTGCGTCGACGGAGCGGAGCCCCCGGAGGAGGAGGAGGAGCCGGCAGCGGGGACGACGACCGGGATCGAGTCCGGGGAACAGCGGTTTCAGAAATCGTAATCGGTAAGATGATAAACAGAATCCAAAAAATAAGGGCGAGGACGCGGCGGGATCCGAAAACGCGGTCGAAGTTGAAGACGAGGGCTTTTGCTTTTATTTTCTGGACGGCTTTTGCAAACCGTCGCTTGGGTTTAGGGAAGGAGGAGGAGGAGGAAGAGGAGGGCGGCCGGGTCAGCCGATCCGGCGGCTGTTCGTGCGAGAACTGCGCGGGCGCGAACGGCGCGCGCTCCCGAGAGGCGCCTGAGACGCGAAAAAGCGCTCACAGCAGCCTCATTTTGGAGCTTTTTCATACAGATACTTTACTTTGTTCCACTGCATGAACTATTTAGATTATCATTTTTATTGAACAACTCAAAATTCAGTATTGCAGATTTTTAATATAATGTGGTCATTATTGGACATTGATCCCGAGATCTGATCTGCCATAACTGCAGTAAAGTATGCTCCAGTCAAAAATGCTGGATAGTTCAGTAATGAAACTCTATTATGTCTCTCTGGGATAAGCAATTGTTCTTTTAAACAAATTCACCAGCATGGACCATGCCACACTTTGAGCTAGACTTTATTGTAGGGATGAACGGGATGGTAAGGGAACAGTGGGATGAAGGGGAAAGGGCATAAGAGGATAAACAGTTAAACAGGTAGGTAGCTTGATCGGCCATCCTAACATCCATATCATCCTGCAGCCCAAGATCGGTTACTCATTGAAGCTAAGCAGGACTGAGCCTGGTCAATACCTGAATGGGAGATCACATGGGAAAACTAGGTGGCTGTTGGAAGTGGTGTTAAAGAGTCCAGCAGGGGACGCTCAACCCGAGGTATGTGTGAGTCCCAATGCCCCAGTAAAAGTAAAATGAGATGTTAAGCCGAGGTCCTGACTCTCTGTGATCATTAAAAATCTCATGGCACTTCTCATAAAGAGTAGGGGTGTAACCCCGGTGCCCTGGCCAAATTTCCTCTATCGACCTTTACTGATCATGGCCTCCCAATCATCCCTATCCACAGAATTGGCTCTATTACTGTCTCTCCCCTCCCCCAATAGCTGGTGTGTGATGAGCGCACTGGTGCAGTTGTCCTGTGGCTGCCGTCCTATCATCCAAGTGGATGCTGCACACTGATGGTGGGGTGGAGAAACCCCCTCATTATTGTGAAGCGCTTTGGGCGTATGGCCATACTCAATAAATGTGCTATATAAATACATGATGCCCAGAGGCTCAGAGTGGGGTCTCTGTAATTTTTTGGTGAAGTGATTGAACCCCCAATTCAACCTAAGAGGAAAGAGAGGGTTCTGGGATTGTTAATGGGAAGCAAAAAAAAAAAAAAAAAGAGGGGGTGAGGGTGGGTTCAAAAGAGTGAGAAGAACAGTGCTAGAGAGCTGCTCTGCCTTAAATAAGTTTTTTAGGAAGTAGGTGATTGGTTAAAGAGACAAAGTGAGGCCTGGTTTCACTGTCAAACCTTTGCTAACAAATTACTTCATTATATAAAATGAAGCAATCAGCATTGATAATATTGCTTTTAATATTTAAGTTACTTTATATTAACTGCTATTCATTCATTCATTTTCTTTTCGGCTTAGTCCCTTTATTAATCCGGGGTCGCCACAGCAGAATGAACCGCCAACTTAACCAGCACATATTTTACGCAGCAGATGACCTTCCAGCTGCAACCCATCTCTGGGAAACATCCATACACACTCATTCACTACCGACAATTAAGCTTACCCAATTCACCTGTTCCACATGTCTTTGGACTGTGGGGGAAACGGGAGCACCCAGAGGAAACTCACTCGAACGCAGGGAGAACATGCAAACTCCACACAGAAATGCCAACTGACCCAGCTGAGACTGGAACCAGCGACCTTCTTGCCTACTGCACCACTGCGTAAAAATACTAGTTTGAATATAAATAAAAGCAATGTCAAATTTGATGTTATATTGTGGGCCGTAATAAGGGTGTATTTTGAGGTGTGCATAAAGTATGAACTGAATTTCTAGCTTTTTTTTTGTTCTTTGAGCATGCGCAGCTACATACAAAGCACTACATCAACTACACCAAAACATTTAGCGCTTATGTCCTGAGATTTTTATAGTGAACACTTAAATCCTCTCCTGCCAGCATTTTTTTTAAAAGTCACCAGCATTTTTAATTGATTTGCACTTCAATTTGACAGCCCTCAGAATATATCTTTTATCAGTATGACCATACAACTGCCATATCAATATATGACCAGATTATTTTATGCATGTGCTCATGCATGTGGGTATATAAAACACATACACCTGTATCACTTCGTACAGATCAACAGGGGTGGATTTTACTTTGGTAATCATTTGAATTTCATATCCAGAAGACCTAGAATTGCTGTAACTGATTCTGTACTTGTGCTTGGACTTCCTTTACTGCAGAGGTGCACAAACTCGGTCCTGGATGCTTGGTGTTGTGCACATTTAGTTTCAACCCCAATTAAAAACAACGGAACCAGCTAATCAAGCTTTCTCTTGGTGTACTGGAAAATTCCAGGCAAACGTGTTGAAGGATGTTAGAGTTAAACTATGCAAGACACCGGCCCTCCATGACTGAGTTTGGACACCCCTGCGTTACAGTATTACACAGTTGAAGATGGTGTTAGTGAGGCCAGTGGTGGGAGCTCAATTTGCGGTCTGTGTGAGCCCTAATGTGTCAGTATAGGGATTGGGACACCATGCTGTCAGTGAGCGCCGTCTTTCAGATGAGACGTTTAACCAAGGTCCTGACTCTCTGTGGTCATTAAAATCCTCTCCATTGGACCATTGCCCATCATGGTCACCCATCCACCAGATTACTGTCTCTCCAGTCCACCAATAGCTGGTGTGTGCTGAGCACAGTGGCGCCCTTGTTCTGTGGCTGCCGTCGCATCATCCAAGTGGATGCTGCACACCGGTGGTGGTGTGGAGAGACCCCCTCATGATTGTGAAGTGCTTTGTGTTAAATGCGTTACTTAGATACACATTATTATTACAGGTAAACCAACAATAGAACAAGATTTACCATAAAAACTTAAATAAATTCATATATTGTACATGTGAACAAAGTCACATTTTCACAAACAAAACATCTGGTAGTTTACCCAAAGATTAAATGGTAACATGCACTTTGAAACCTGTTTTGCAATGGTTTCTTCATGTCTAGGCCCCCAAAACACTTGCGCTATTGTAGTGAGTCAACGGATCGTTCCAGAACCGAACAAGCCACACCATGTTATCCTTAAAAGATTGGTTGGTGCCTAAATGTCTGAGCTTTGATTTCATTTTCAAAGCAATCCACAGGCACCCAGCAAAAGGCAATCCACAGGATAACTAGCCAGTCAACATCACAGTTGCGTGTTAATTAACTTTACACCTTAAAACAATAAGAGGCTCTACAATCAAAAACCCACCAAACCGGTTTTTGAGAAGTACCTTTTGGTTCGCGTGTCCTTTGGCGTCTGCAAGGAATACACATTCTCAGGCAGACACAGAAGCGATCAGAAATGCTTCCAAAGTTTAATGGACATACAGTAAAACTGTGTTTATTTGAGTAATGTATGTTTGCTTTATGTTTCTGTAGGTTTTTGTGTGTACATGTTCCATGTGTTTAACAAAACTGTTATAGATAGTTCTTGAGTAATAGCCCTCAGTGACAAATGAAATCTACAGAATGTTTGTGAAATACTTCATGTTTGGTATCGATTGAAAGCTAGGAACATTTCAAATGCATTGGTTTATATAAAGAAACCATACTATGAAAAGTGTCGATGTTATAAGACTTTATTTTAACCACTATACTATCAAAGCAGCACCCACACCAGGTGTCAACCCGGCCTCCTAGAGGGCAGAATTGGGGTGTGACTCCACCCCGCACCTTATCTGAATGGACAAGTATTGTGTAGACCCAGCCTCTACCAAAGCCTATAAAACTTTGAACAAGGAAATTTCATTGTCTTTTGCCGGTCATCTTTGCCAGTCGTCACCGCCGTCGCTGCCCGTACGTCGCTCTTCTCGTGCTGTGGCCGTTACATCGCCTCGCCGGAAGCCTCGTTACATCACGGAGCAGACCGTGACCTTCACTTGCTGCCGGCTCGACCCCCGATCTGCTTGTGCAACCGCATCAACAACAAGCCATCGGGTCAATATCTCAGAACTCTGAAACTCCGTCATAACTACAGGAACCCAGGAAGGACTTCGAACGCCGCCTTGTCCAACATCCGTATCCCTAGCAACCGACTAAGGAAACCCCTCTTCACCGACAAGGGAATTCCATCACGTCACTGAAGTTGCTACGCTGACCAATCAGCTTCGCCGGGATTTCCCTTTGGACCAGTCAAGGAAACCAAAATTACATCAGAACGCAAGTAGCACAAACAAGGTTTCTACCCATTACTGAATCTGGTGTGAATTATGTTTAAGTAGTAAAGAATAGCGAAATTCTCTGCTTTTACGGTTTCTCTCAGGTTGCAATGCTAAGAACTTAGCAAAGGCTAGAAGTTAAATCCACTCAGCCAAAACTCTCCTCAAACTGCTTGTGCGTGTGTGTATGTATGGGCATTTGTTTGTTTTACGTAGATTAGTACTTTGTGTTATGGAGTAGCAATAAACTTTTGTTTCGTTTTAAGATCCGTGTTGGTGTGTTGTGTGCTTTATAAGTTAATGCCTCAGCTTCAGATACTGCTACCTTGCTCATTAAATAATTAGATACTGTTTTTTATATTGTTATTGTTGGCCACGTAATAATATAATACAGAATTGCTTTACACTAAACGTTCTATTTGCTGGACAAATACTTAAGTTAAGTGTAAGCTTTAAATAATTCTATGTGAATCATGTTCGAATCTTTGATTCGAATCCCCAAAGTTTAAACATGATTTAAACCAAAGAGCTGATTCTTACACTATGTAAATGAACAGCCAAAATGTATAAAAATGTGTGTGTGTTTTTTTAATGGGAGTGTGTAAACATAATGATGACAGAAACTCCATTTCTGTGTCAGCTATCCCTTTAACATCTGCAACAAAAGCAAAGTCATTCCCACACGGCTCTTCTGTGCTGAGGCCGACACTTTGAAGCAGGCGAGGGCTAAGAGCTTAAGAGAGATAAAGAAGACCCATCAAGTCTGCTGTGTTCTTTCACATGGGTTGTCCTGAAACTTCATTCCTTTAAGTGTGCTGTTTTAAAGCTAATTAGCTGCTATAATTGCTTTTCATTTCGTCAGCTGTGATTGCCACAACCTGAGTTGTGCTCTTACTGATTTGTTTTAGTCGGAGCAGACAAAAGATTACACCTGAAATTTGCCATTCACTTTCCAACAACAAGCACATAATTCAGGTTCATAATAGTGTTTTGTATTATTTTGTCACTGGAATGAGAGGGAAATTCTCACCAATTGTTACCAGGCACAAAAAGTAATGCTTGTTAAAGAGCTTGACAAAGCCTCCTTCAGTGGATTTTCTTCATGAACAGACAACAATATGCAAATGTCTTCAGCATCATGATTAATGAACTAAATGCCTTTACTGTATCCTTGGCTTCTGTACATCTGCTTCTGCATCAACACTTGGGCTGAAGAGATCCAAATTGTAATTTTATAAGTGCATTTAAAGTATTTTAATGCTGATAAGCCATTACTATTGTTTTTCAGACATGCTTTTTCTCAGCAAACACCACACTTTAAGGGTTTAAATAAAATAAGGGTTTCTGTAAAACAGTGATTGGGAAAGATTTTTCTATCAAAGTACCTGTAAGCACTTTATTTGAAGACCTGTTCATAAGATTATTAACACCCTTCTAATCATGACATTACACATGATTTCATGCATGCTTATGACTACTGCCATAAATTTGTTATTTTAAATGCAAAGATGACTTATGTCAAAATGATAACTTGACATAAGCAAATACATCATAGTCTGTCTTGGAATACAGACAACATTACTTGTCATAAATCTGTCATAAACATGATCGGCCATTGTAGTTATACATAATTATATTAAATTCATTCATTCATTTGTTTTCAGCTTAGTCCCTTTATTAATCAGTGGTCACCACAGTGGAATGAACCGCCAACTTATCCACCATGTGTTTTATGCAGCAGATGGCCTTCCAATCGCAACCCAACACTGGGAAACACCCATACACTCTTACAAAATATGAAGAAAACATTCATTTAAGTCGTACTAACTAACGCAGAGTTACTTTTTAAATGCTAACTTACCGCAATAAAAACAAACGATCACATTTATAACACAGTGATGTACAGTATACAGTGATACAGCAGTCAAGCAGAATCTGCCTTTGACTTGATTTCCTCTCTAAAGATTTTCAGGTGTCAGGTGACATGCACTTTAAAATAAAATCTGATTTAATTTACACCATTAATTGAAACATTTAATTTCAGTTAGCTATAACATTAAATTTGAATTGCCAATCTTAAAACCATTCCTATAATTCTCCCTCTCTTCTCACATGGGATGGCGGGGCAAATCAAAGGTTCCCATGGGCCAATTTTGGGCCCTAGTTCGGGCATCTCTGATCTAGACTGTCCCCAATGTTCTGTTTCAGTTGGAATAAACATACTGAAATAAAAGTATCAGCAACTTCCAAACCATACTGACTTTAATCCACAGTTTCAAATGAACTGACTTACAATTTAGAATAGGAAAAGTAATGTCATCCTAAAAAAGTAATGTTATCCTAAAAAAATCCCACTGAATCAAAAAGAAAAAAAGTCACCTACGGTACATCTTGGGTGGTACTATTATAAGTAATTTAATAGCAATTTTAAAGTTTTAGGTGAACTATCCATTAAACAGCTGTGAAAATCCAGAGTCAGGATAGAAGATTTGTGTCAGACTGACCTGGGCACGGACACCAGCGCATTCATCAAGAAAGATAATGAAGTACATTGAGGTCTAATTTTCGAGATGTTTTATTTCACACCGTGATTGTACCTGCTCGTAAATCCTACTAGATGTGCTCTTCACGTACTTCACAAAGGTCAGGCCCTCCATATGCCTTGCTGTGACGAGCAATGAAGATTAAAAGAAGAAGAGAGACCGAAGCTCTTAATATGTACAGTACACTCTTGCTTCAAAGGGTCAGAGCCATATAATCATCCGCAATAACGTTCTTATCTAGCAAGAACTGTAGTTACACTCGACACTGGGAACAATTGTCAAATTAATCAAGGTGTCAGGTTATGGTAGAACAAATAACCTCATTCGCCGTCTCTGTGATTGGTAGATTGTACCTGGACTCTCTACTGTAGCTATAATTAAACACAGTAATACAGTTGTCAATGTCAATAAATCAATTCTCCCACTCTACAGGAAACAAGAGGTATGGCCTTACCCCTGACTTTTACTAGTAAACATATCTTTTCATTCAGTCCTCATAGTAGATCTGCCCTTAACATAACCTGAACTAAAATAGCTGGGAAAACATACTAATTATATCCTGTTTTGACTGGCCTTGGTTTAGTCCTTAAGTTTGTGAGTAAAATCTCATTTATATGCTGTTGCTTTTTATACTCTATTTACAACACAGCAAATGTTTTGCATTTATTGAGTTGGTATACATGCTCATAATCTCATTTAGGGCTAAAATGTATTCATTCATACCATTTTATATGCCATGTACCCAGTTTGCTCCTAATTTTTAGTAAAATGTTTCAGCATACCACAAAGGTTTTAGTATCCCAGCAGGCACACAAAATCATAAGAAGTTAATGTTGGGTTAGACATGGGTCAAGATGTCAGGGGACCAAAATTCAATGTCTAACTAGCGTCTAAGAACAAGTTAGTTGACAACCAAATATCAACGTAAATTGACAATGTTTTTTGGACGTCAAAACAACGTCAAATTACGTTGATATTTGGTTGATTTTAGGTTGTGTTGTAAAGAGACCAAAATCCAACGTCTGATATATGTCATAGTGATGACGTCCATACAACGTTGAGGTGGAACATGATTAGACGCTGATATTTGATTGATTTTAGATTGGACACTTGACATTGTCGTCGGCCTGACTTTGGGTTCTGATGTCAACCCGATTTTCATTTCCAAACAAAATCCAACAATCCCCAAACATTGGGGTACAACGTCAATATGATGTCATGTTGATGTCCTGTGCCTGCAGTGATGGTTTGTGTTTATGCAAGTGAGACAAGTATGGTGCTAATTGCTGGTACACACAGCTGATATAAACTATCACAATAATAGTAATTAATCATGAATAATACTTATAAACATCATTAATCATGTGAAATAAAGATGAGTAATAATGATTACATGAATAAAAGAAACCCCAAGCAATTTGATATAAGTATATACAACCTCAGAGACGTGCCATCATTTTCCTCTTCAAAGGTTGGTGAGCCCGTTGCAGTCACATTAAAAAACCAACACGTGTCCAAGAATGCTGGTGTTATGGTTTGACTGGTGACTCTTTTCAGATGTAAACTATTCTAATTTGCAGATTGGCACATTCGTCACTTTTTCAGAGCAACAAAACATGCCCATACAGTGCCATTAATCCATTCATTTTCTCTTTGGCTTAGTCCTTTTATTAATCAGGGATTGCCACAACGAAATTAACTGCCAACCTATCCAGCATATGTTTTATGCAGCGGATGCCCTTTCATCTGCAACCCAACACTGGTAAACAACCATACACTCTTGCATTCGCACACATACACTATGGCCTATTTAGTCTGTTCAATTCACTTATACTGCATGTCTTTGGACTGTGGGGGAAACCAGAGCACCGGTAGGAAAGACAGGGAGAACAAGCAAACTCCGCACAGAAATGCCAACTGACCCAGCTGGGGCTCGAACCAGCGACCTTCTTGCTGTGAAAATGTTTAGCGCGAGTTTCAATCAACTTTTCTAACTAAGCTACTCTGGACCACTCATATCAGAGTCGGTATTGATATCTTTATCAGTCAACATATGTTTTGCTTTGGTTGTGGACTCATGTTAGCTTGTTTCCATGTACTCGCGTAAACATGTTTCTACAAACTCTCACGCTGATATATTCTCAAAATAGCTCTAAAAGACAAAGCAATGTTTTATCGCAAATAGTCAAACCATTTTTTTTTTATAGCAGTAGACTCATGTTGACTTGTGCCTTTGTTTACATTATCAAATTGTGTCTACCAAATAAATATTCCTATTACTTGGTGTCAGTGTCATTGTAAACTGTAACGATGTGCACAAATTTGGATGCTGGCCAAAGGTCGGCCTATTTGTGAAAGAAGAGTGAGTTGATCTGGCCTGGTCTCTCTCTTTTTTAACTAGGTGCACATTATTTCCTATTTGCAAAGCGCAAATTTAAGGTTTGTGGAGTCAGCATAATTATCATAGCATCAATATTCTACCTCCTGAAACTTGGAGGAAGTTAACCTTAAGGTTATGAGACCATTCTCTGGTCATTTGGTCATGCTTGAGGGTCAATATTTTACTTCTTAAAATTTGGAGAAAGGTGTGAAGTTAACCTTAAGTTCATGAGACCCTTCTCTGCTTATTTAGGTAATTTGTTGTGTGCAACAGGAGAAAAAGAAAAACATTTCTTACAGGTATAAACACTCACCGGCCACTTTATTAGGTACACCTGTCCTACTGCTCGTTAACGCACATTTCTAATCAGCCAATCACATGGCAGCAACTCAATGCAATTAGACATGCAGGTATGGTCAAAACAATCTGCTCCAGTTTAAATGGAGCACCAGAATGGTGAAAAAAATGATTTAAAGGGCACCTATGGTAAAAAATCTACTTTTCAAGCTGTTTGGACAGATCTGTGTGTTGGTATAGTGTATAGACCGTCATACTGGGGTGATATTAACACACCCAGTCCTTTTTTTTTCAATTTAACTACAAAAAAAGGGTCGGCCAATTGGAGCTGTTTTCAAATCGATCGCACCATTACGTAGGTGTGCGATCCCCCCGCCCACCGAATTGATTGACAGCTGCGCGCATTAACATGTTCCGGTAGTCACGTGTATATGTCAACAAGACCAGACAGACATACGCAAAGCAACCGGGAATAAAAGCTCTGTTCTGTTCGCTAGGATCAGCAATCATCATCAAATATGATTAAGAGTAAGTTTCACATGTTTAAAGTGTTTTAAAACAGAGTATGTGTGTAATTAATTACAGCGATTTACTTCAGCTTTACTTCATCAGCACAGCCGCGTGTCAGAACAATTATAAAAGAAGACGCTTCAATCCCGGTTTGTGGAAGTTAAATCAGGTTTATTTTGTACATTAGCATAACAGATATCCACACAGTACTTGAGGTTAGCCTTAACTAAGCTAAGCACGCTCTGTCTGTCTGCCTGCGTGCCTGCGTGTGTATCTGTGTGTGTGTGTGTGCGCGCGTGCTTTGTAACGATATTGTGTTTGACTCATCAATGCAACTTCACAATACTGATTAGTAAAGGTTAGTTCTTACTGTAGTATCTCACAAACGCTACGTGAGACCTTCTTCCTTTAAGTCTGTCTGTTGTCTGACACAGCTGAGGGAGGAGGCATGTAGAAATAGTGGGCGGGAAAGACTCGGCTTAAAGGACCAGTACGACAAAACCACCCCCTGCTGGAAATCAGTATAAAACAGCATCTTGTAAAAGGTATAATGAAAAATCTGATGGGTATTTTGATCTGAAACTTTATATACACATTCTAGAGACGCAAAAGACTTATATTAAATCTGAAAAAAGGGGTAACCTAGGTGCCCTTTAAGTGACTTTGAATGTGGTATGGTTGTTGGTGCCAGTCAGGCTGGTCTAAGTATTTCAGAAACTTCTGATCTACTGGGATTTTTACGCACAACCATCTCTACGGTTTACAGAGAAGTGTCTAAAGAGAGGAAATATCCAGTTAGTGGCAGTTCTGTGGGCGTAAATACCTTGTTAATGCCAAAGGTCAGAGGAGAATGGCTAGACTGGTTCGAGCTGATAGGAAAGGCTACTGTAACTCAAATAACCATTCGTTACAACCGAGGTATGCAGAAGAGCATCTCTGAATGCACAACACGTCCAACCTTGAGGCAGATGGGCTACAACAGCAAAAACCACACCAAGTGCCACTCCTGTTAGCTAAAAACAGGAAACTGAGGCTACAATTTTCACAGGCTCACCAAAATTTGACAATAAAAGATTGGAAAGGCGTTGCCTGGTCTGATGAGTCTCGATTTTGCTGTGACATTCGGATAATAAGTTCAGAATTTGGTATCAACAACATGAAAGCATGGATTCATCCTGCCTTGTATCAATGGTTCAGGCTGCTGGTGTTGGTGTAATGTTGTAGGGGATATTTTCTTGGCACACTTTGGGCCCATTTGTACCAATTAAGCATCTTCTGATGGATACTTCCAGCAAGATAATCACCATGTCATAAAGCGTGAATCACCTCAGACTGTTTTCTTGAACATGATAATGAGTTCACAGTACTCAAATGGCCTCAACAGTCACCAGATCTCAATCCAATAGAGAACCTTTGTGATGTGGTGAAACAGGAGATTCGTATCATGGATGTGCAGCCGACACCCAGCAGCAACTGAGTGATGCTATCATGTCAATATAGACCAAAATCTGAGGAAGTAGAAGTCCGAAGGTAGTCCTAAAGGCAAAAGGTTGTCTAAGATGTGCCTTATAAAGTGCCTGGAGAGTTGACAGTGGATGCATTGGTAATTTTCTTCCAGAACATTTGTTATGTTTTTGGACATTTCTATTAATCCTTAAACATAGTTCATTGTGGCCTAAAAGAATACAACCATACACATAGATTACACATAGATTGATAATTAGATTCATATTTAGAATTCAAATTTATTATCTTTCTATTCCTAAAGTAGCTAGGTGACCAAACACAAATGAAAATAACTGTTAAATAAAACATTTAGTTTAAATGAAACAAAACATATAGTCTATAAACACTATTTCAAAAACAGAATGCACTCATTTACGCTGTACACTGTGCTTAGATTATATAAACTAAGTACACACTAAAAGATTCTTTTTTTTTTTTCTGTCCTGCTAACCCACGTTTTGGCTGACCTAGGTTTAGCCCAGATGTTTGTGGATAAAATGTATTCACATAATCTAGCTTTTTATACTCGATTTACAATACCACAAGTTTAGCATTCAGCAGCTTGCCTATCTGCTGCATAATCTCATTTAGAGCAAAAAACAGATAATATCTAAAACTTTCCTGCCTGCAAATTTGGCAAGCATCATTTTTGGGAGCACAAAACTGTCGAGGTAAGCCATAAATTTTCCATCCGCTTCTGCCGTTGCAATGTCTCATTTAAATGAACGTACCTGACACACCCTGGCAATTGAGACAAATGAACAGCAAAGACGTGGAAAGTGCGCAAGTGTGTTTGTGAAATGCACCAGTAATGCAGGCGGAGAGAATTTGAGCACAGGTCCTCTGCGAGTGGGTGGTAAATTGACAGCCAGTAGTAATTACTGATCATGGCACTGATAGCCCTGTAGATTAAATCCCAGATTGTTTTCAATCAGCTATTTGCGAATACGCCTTGTCTCATCGGATCTGGAAGGATGCCAGATAATTGGAATTAGAGCTTCAGAGGTGTGTTGCACCATTAAACGGCAGAATCAATCATTGGGATTGGGACACTCGACTCCCACTTCAATTGTTCACATGAGTCATGTTCCGCGGATTAAAAATGAGAGCGGCATTCATAACATTGTAGGCCAGAAACAATATGTGCAATTGTCTGCTGTGCGTGAAAGTGATTTTCTGTACAGTGTTTTATATGATCTGCTCGTTGTCTCTTTATTATATGGCTCGCTCATTATCTTGATCCTATTTTATTGCACAGCTTCATTACAGTCAAGCTCAGCTCTAAAGGTGCTCGCTTTGCTGGTTCTGTCTTGGCCCCAGACATACAGTTGTATCAGGTTAGTGTTAAACAGGAAGAGTGATGAGGTTTTGCTGAGAGACAGCATCTCTATCATGCCAAGAAAGCGTCGTGGCTCCCAGTCGACATCAATGTCAGCGAGAAAAAGAAAACACCGTCAGGGAAACGGATGTCTGACGAATGAGCCCTCAATACTGCTGGTTCACATTAATGCAGAGTCTGCTCGCCATTAGCTCATGTTGGGCCAATTGATTTTTCATTGAGAAATACTGTAAATGTGATTAATGTGTGAACACATTACAGAAAGGAAAAAAACAGTAAGTTTTATTTGATTAGCATAATTTGTAAGAAAAAATACAATTATTCGGGTCTAATTATTAGAATATAATGCAACCATTTTGTACGTGTTTAGATTATTAGGGATCGAGCATCTACGGTGCGTAGACCCTATTGGAATTGCTCCGTTTATTATTATTATTGTTGTCATTATTATCTAGAATGAATCGCAATTTTGAGGGTCTAAACATGTTCGAAAACTCATGAAACTTTGCACACATCCCAGAAGTGGCGAAAATGTACATTTGTTATAGGTTTCGGAAGTAGTAGAAGTGGTAAAAATGTACATTTGTTATAGGTTTCGGAAGTAGTAGAAGTGGTGAAAATGTATGTTTGTCATGAGGTTTAAAGTTAAAGTAGACGTGGCGAAATTTACACTAATAGGTTTCGGAAGTGGGTGTGGCAAAATGGCTTGACAACGCCACCTATGCACTTTTGACGGACTGGCCACCAAGCTATGTTTCACGCACACTTTTTTGCACATGCATCAAACATGCCAAAACCTAAAAAAAAAGTCTCTTGGAGGGAAATCTCAAACCCACCAGGAGTTTTTAACTTCCTCAGCCGAAAAAGCAGAGTTTTTGCCATTTCCAGGCGTTGTTTTTTAACAAACTCCTCCTAGGGATTTTATCAGATTAACACCAAAATTGGGTTTAATCATTGAAAGGCCTTGATGTTAAATTGCGAAGATCTAAAGTTTACGTCGAAGGGGCATGTCTGTGGCGGCCTCACAAACTTTGATGTTTCGCCACTAAACAGGAAATTGTTATAACTCAGGCATGCATTGACTGATCTGCCTCAAAATCCACACGGTCCACTGCCTCTATAACCACACAGTCCTGACCTAAACATGTTTACATGCCATTATCCAGTTACAGTTATAGCTCCCATAGTGAGCCCAGGTGCGAGGTCCCTTTCATCAACCTGAAAAAATATAAAAATGCAGTGCAAAATTATTGTATAATAAAAAAGTTTATTAAAAAATTTTTTCTAAAGGGTGACGCAGTGGCAGAGTAGGTAGAGCTGTTGCAGCAAGACGGTTGCTGGTTTGAGCCTTGGCTAGGTCAGTTGGTATTTTTGCATTGGAGAGTTTGCATTTTCTCCCTACGTTTGCGTGGATTTCCTCAGGGTGCAAAGACATGCGGTACATGTAAGTTGGGTAAGCTAAAATTGTTCATAGTATATGTGTGTGAATGAGAGTGTATGGGTTTTCCCAGTAATGGGTTGCAGCTGGAATGGCATTCGCTCTGAGTAAAACATATGCTGGATAAGTTGACGGTTTATTCCGCTGTGGTGACCCCAGATTAATAAATGGACTAAGCTGAAAAGAAAATGAATGAATATTTTTCTATATATAATATATATGCTTTTATATTTATTTATTTATGTTAAAACAATATATTTTGTCTGATAATTTTTTTATCTTACATCTGATTTCTTTTACACTGTGGAAAACCTGGATAATTGCTGGCTTGACATTTTATTAAATAGAGGAAAATGGTTTTCACTTAAGAAACATTATTAATTTGTTAAATATCCATATAAATTATGAAAGGGAAAAATCAAGAAGCGATTTTATTTGTTTGGAATAAATTTGCATAAATTACAACTACTCCAGTCTAATTAATAGGAAATAATGGAACCATTTTGGGAGAAGGATGTTTTTTCTTTTAATGATGATGATGATGATGATGATGATCATCATCATGCGTGTATGTACGTGTTTGTGATTTGTAGAAAAAAATTATTGTTTGCTCATCATATGTACTGTACCATATATATAAACATACGAGCTGGATTACCCAGTTCTTCACAGTTCAAATAAATGAAGGCCTACTGGTACTTTTCAGACAGGACATTATTTATTATTTATAATTTATGTGAAGGATTTTTTTTCTTACTTAAGAAATAAATCATTGTATTAAATATATGTATACAAAATGAAGGGGAAAACTCAACCGGTTTATTTGTTTAGCATACATTTTGCATAAATTATAACTACTCCATTCCAATTAACAAGAAATCAGATTTGTTTTGTGTGTTATCAGAATAATACTAAATCAGAATTAAAATTAAAGTGTGTATTTATCTACGTATGTTTGTGTGTTTATATCAATATTACATTTATATCCCATGTCATATAATCTTCAATAAATATACAAGCAATAAAAAATAATACAAAAAATACAGAAAGAGTCTTATTGTTACAGTAAAAAAATAACAATAAAGATGACTACTTTTATCTTTATTTGTCTATATAAAAAAGGCATTTAGACATTAACCCCCACATTATTATATTATATTATATTATTTTATATTATATTATATTATATATTCCTCTGTTCTGGTTCTCTAACATGTCGTGAATTTTCCACAGTACAGCACATCCTGCTTTATGCTTGCATGTTATACTTTAAACTATCATTAATTTGTAATAAAATGTATAATTTGATAAAAAAAATTTTTTCATTTGGCTTAGTCCCTTTATTCACCAGGGGTTGCCACAGTGGAATAAACTGCCAACTTATCCAGCATATGTTTTATATAGCAGATGCCCTATCAGCTGCAACCCAGTACTGGGAAACATCCAGTGCTAACAAGGGGCAGACTTAACCAATAAGCGACGTAAGCAGCCTATATTAATCATATAGCTCTGTTATACATTTTCTGTTACATGTTGTAAAGTCTGTCTATAACAGTTATGATTTTCTTGTCATTACTTCTTTTCAAAACTGTGGGATAATGGAATGTTCCGTCTGTACTGCACATGCACAAGGTGTGAGCGCTTCTTCAATCAATACACTGCCAGCCAGTGTTGCCAACTTAGCAACTTTTTAGACCCCCCAACCTAGGGTCAAATTGTCAAATAAGTGACTAGCGAATGTTTTTAGGTGTTACTGGAAATTTTTAGAGACTCTCATGTGTCCACCCTGTACCATTCCTAATGTTACTCTTCGTGATGAGCTGCAGGTGATACCATCGATCTCTCCCCTGCCTCAGAGCTCAAAGGTGGCACAGTGCCACAAAGCCTTCTCTCACACCTGCAGCATTGAGAGCAGATCATTCTTCTGCATATGGTAAAGTCTAGATTGGATTTGCAGCCACCCTTAAGTGTGAAATCCACTTCAGTATAGCAGCATTTTTTATGACACTGTATAACATAAATGATTATTTTTACAGTACTGTGACGGTTGGCGGAGTAGGTAGTGCTGTCACCTCACAGCAAGAAGGTTGGAGGTTCGAGCCTCGGCTAGGTCAGTTGGCCCCATACCTGGAATTGCTTAGAGCCCCTTACTAAGTCCACTCTTGGTGCTAACCACTGAGCCACCGTGTCGCCCTGATTCAATTTTTATTGTTTCAACTTTGTTGATTTAAACTATATCCTACATTAATAAACAGTGACAGGTAATTTCAATGGTATTTGTGATGGTTAAAATAGAGTAAAGGTTGTATACGGTAAAAATAACATCCAAACAACAAACTTCTAAAGGTCTAAAGAAAATCAATGTGGTTAATTGAAAGTAAGTTGTGCATTGTGTGTTGATTTATCACTCATTGATTCTAACTGTACTAACTCTTTATTTAATTTAATTTCATTTAATTTTGCTTTAGCTTATTCCCTTTATTCATCAGGGGTCGCCACAGTGGAATGAACCACCAATTTTTTTTCATTCATTTGTTCATTTTTTTTTTTCGGCATAGTCCCTTTATTAATCCGGGGTCCCCACAACGGAATGAACCGCCAACTAATCCAGCACATGTTTTAAGCAGCGGATGCCCTTCAAGCTGCAACCCATCACTTGGAAATATCCATACACTCAATCACACTCATACACTACGGACAATTTAGCCCACCCAAATCACCTGTACCGCATGTCTTTGGACTGTGGGGGAAACCGGAGCACCCGGAGGAAACCCACTCGAACGCAGGGAGAACATTCTAACTTCACACAGAAACGCCAACTGACCCAGCCGAGGTTAGAACCAGCGACCTTCTTGCTTTGAGGCGACAGCACTACCTACTGCACCACTGCGTCACCCTTGAACTGCCAATTTATTCAGCATATGTTTTACACAGCAGATGCCCTTCCAGCTGCAACCTAGTACAGGGAAAAATCCATACACACTCATTCACGTACATACACTATGGCAAATTTAGTTTATTAAGTTGCCTTATACCGCATGTCTTTGGAATGTTGACACCCACACCAACACGGGGAGAACATGCATACTTCACACAGATATGTCAACTAACCCAGCCATGACTTAAACCAGCGACATTCTTGCTGTGAGACAACAGTGCTAACCACTGAGCCACCGTACCGCCCACACTATTTATTTCAAACAACAATTATTACATCAACGAACAGTTCTATTTGATGCTGTAAATAAAATGGTTTAAATGGGGAAAATGTTTTAGCTGGGTAAAAAGTCCAGTTCTTTGAAAAGCCATGGTTATTAACACTTCAGCATGCATGTTGATAGATTTTTCAGATATTTTCAAATGAATTAGCGTCGCCTCAATGCACTGTAAAAGTGCCTAATTTTGTAATGAGCTTGATTTTATAACAACACTTCACTGCTCCGATCCTGAGGCCTGGGGCGCTAATTAAAACATTGAGCTATTAGCAATAATTCAACTTACAAAGAGATGAAAGCTTATGCAGAGAGGTTTAATAAAACATGTTAGCTTAAGAAATGTTCAATTATGTTGAAGTGAGCTGTCAGAAACACTAAACAGGCTACTGGCCGTGATATATGGTTTTATATTTTCAGCAATATTATGCCACAGTTTTGCTTTAGGGTGTAGGGAAACAATGACATAAAAGTGACTTTCAGTATCAACCAGGGAACCCAGAATGTCTAATTGTGCAAAAATAACAAACACTGATGTCTTTTGTATGGATACATTTTGTGCTTTTAATTAGTTTTATACTGCCACTTTCACAACTCATTTCCTTCAATATGTATATTGTGCTTTTAAATGTGAAAATCAAATGTGGGTTTTTATTGTGTTTGCAATGTTAAAAGTACACTTTGGAAAGTGTGTATTTTAAGTACACTTAAAGGTCATGTTTTTAACTTAAGTGCACATGCCATTAGAAGAAAAATGAGATGAGGTTTTATTCATTCATTCATTTTCCTTCAGCTTAGTCCCTTTATTCCTCAGGGGTTGACAGTGGATTGAACCGCCAACTTACCTAGCATATGTTTTCCAAAGTGAATCCAGCTGCAACCCAGTTATAGGAGCCATATTACTTTTCATTTAATGATAATGTTTATTTGTATACTGATTAGTTTGGGTTTCACAGTGACTAATTATGTTTTGGTCACATGGGCATACCTGGCACCTGCTAGAGCAGTGGTTTCCAAACTTTATGCTGTGTGCACCTATTTTTAATATTTGACACCTGTCAAGCACCCCTTTTTCCGAATGAACTCCACATTTTTAACCATGGGGCTATTGTGACGCAGAAGTTAAACCACGAGATGAGTATACATAGGTTGTAGATAACAATTTGCAATGTGATATTTTTGTTTTCTTTCTCTCAGTGAATTTCTTTTCTTTTAAAAATATGACATGTGAAGTTTACCCGAGATAAATGCATAAAAATAATAAAAGACAAAATTTTTTCGCCATTTCTAACATTTTTTCGCGCACCCCTGGTGGTCAGACTAAGCAGCTATAGGGGTGCACACACGCACCCCAGTTTGAGAACCGCTGTGCTTGAGCAAATAAAGCGTGTGCACACTCACACAGGTGTTAGGAAGAGAGAATGAGAGTGGGGTAGCTGTGGTGTTTGTTGACCGCCGCGGCACACGCAACAACTCTATTTCACTACATGCCACGCTTTGATGCAATAATTAGCCTTTAACGCCGTACGGAACAGGTTTTTAACTCACAGATTGCTGTTTGTTTTGTCATGTTTCAAGTTTATATAAAGATTTGCTACTAACATCTTAGGCTCAGCTTTTCTGTCTCAGCCACCAGTGCGTCATAAATCAAAGGACCCTCACTGCTTCTCTAGCGACTTAAGGAGGAATCTAGAAGTCGCAATACCAGTACAGGGAAACATCCATACACAATCATTCACACACATACACTACGGCCAACTTAGTTTATTTAATTCACCTATACTGCATGAGCACCTGGAGGAAACCTACGTGAACATAAGGAGAACATGCAAACTCCACACAGAAATGGGTTGAACCAGCGACCTTCTTGCTGTGGGGCGACACCATTGCAGTGTTGGCAACTTTTTTCAATAAAATTGCATTGAGCTCTGCCAAAAGACTTAGGGCTCTATTTTGACGGTCCATTCACAAAACGCAAAGCGCACGGCGCAAACACTTTCAGGGCGTGTCAGAATCCATACTTGCTAATTTAAGGACGGCAAAATCCGTTTTGTGCCATGACGCATGGTCTAAAAGGGTTGAGTTTATTTTCTTAATGAGTTATAGATGTGTTTTGAGAATAAACCAATCAGAGTCTCATTTCCCATTACCTTTAAGAGCCATCTGCTTCGCGTCATGAGCGCATTTGCTATTTACAGGACGTAAAGTAAGTTCACTTTCGCTTTTGCTCTCGTGGATAGGGAAGCCTTTACGCACAAACATCAATTAGCCTATAAATAATTAATTTCGTTTGTTAAGCGCAAAGATTTGTTTCAAAACTATTTCTAAATTCAGTTCTAATTTCCAGCAAACAAATAAATTAACATTGATAACTCAGCGTGTTAAAAAAACTGAGTTATTTCCAAATACACCTGCTATGCCCCATACGGTCTAAAACCTGACAGGTGGACAAATCTAAGCTTGTTTTTAATAAAACAAATATAAATATGGATATAATAAATAATACTGCTGATAATAATAACATTATACAAATGCAAATTGAATGAACTGAAAAAGCCTCCTGAGATGAAGAAAATATGAAAGCAGTGGTTTTTAAATTCATGTAGGCTAGAAATTAATATGTTTTATAATATTTTAATCATTTATATTCATATCCTATATATATCCTTATTATATATATCCTTAATATATTATATCTTTTTCATATGTAAGCCAGGCGCACTTTGCGCCAAACAATAGACCAACTTTGTTCTGGTCCAAAGAACAGACTATTTACAGATTCTCAAAATAGCAGCGCGCCAAAACACGCCTGCTTTTTTAAACCAGAACGCCTATAGGCGCATATACGAGGGCAAATGCATTTGCTATTTAAACAGTGTGGCGCAACACCTCAAAATGACCTTTGCGCCGTTGTGAAAGTAGCAAATAGCAATTGCGTTACGTCTTGCGCCACATTACGCCAGGTGTATGATAGGGCCCTAAATGTCACTATATTACATCATACGTCAATTTGCACATTACTGATATCACAATTAAACACACCTGAACCAATTAATTAGGACCTGAACACCACATGATAATTACAGGCAGGTGTGTTTGATATGGGCAGCAACTGAAATCTGCAGGAAGGTAGATCTCCAGGAACCGGATTGAGCACCCCTGGTCTAATCCAATTCAATGATCTATGCTAAGCTAAGCTAAAGGTGCGCCCACCATACCTGTAATTTGGCTGTATGGATTAAAAACTGTTTAACTCTAGGGGACTTCTTAAATAAGCCAATTTTCATAAAAAATGGGGTGTTTCTTTAATAAAGTATACATAAAGATGAATGTAAGTCCCTAAGTGGAAACACATTTTAAATAAACAACAATTTAATCATTTTAACATAAATTATAAATAGGTGTTTTTTTTTTAAAAGAAACAGTTTTATTTAATTTAATTCACATGTTCATGTGTACACATCTAAAACTTAATTTTTAGAATAAATGCTACTTAGTTTGATTTAGCAGTCATTAGCACTGAAAGGTGTAGCTTGCAGTGAGGGCGGTTTAATCGAGGCTCCTGTCCCATGTTAGCAGCACTTCATCAGAGGATACAATTTAATATAGTCTGTAATGAGGGCTGACATGAAATAAATATTAATTAAATGAGATCAAAAAGTGCTCTAGCACTTGCCTTCATTAAATTTTCAGCATCTGCGTAAATCGGGTACACCTCGACTCGGAAAGGGGGTCTGCATGTTGTTTTGCACACATCAACTAATCTGTTTGTGTACGCAAAATGGTGTTACTACAGGCTAATGGCCCAGCAGCCTAGCACCAAATATCAGCTTTCATAGCTCTTATGAATTTTCTATTTGGAAATAAGCTCCACTAGTCACATGAGTGCTATCTGTTTCATCTGTTTCACAAGTGGTATCCATTTCATACGATTCTTATTTTTGATGGCGGTTCCCAGCGGATTACTGATTACCATTCTCGGCATGGATTCTCCATTGTTTATTGATTAGGTGTTCATAAATTGTGAAAATATGGCAACGATGAAGTTGTTAAAAGCATTTTTCGATCGATTACTGTCGGCAAGTGCTAAAGCCAAGGAGAACTTTAAAATGAGTGAGGGTTTTAGTACAAACCCCTGAGTCACACTGAGAGATTACAGGCCGGAGCAGACAGGATTTATTTCCTGTCCCCTTCGGTTGCAATATTGTGTTTTTAAATTGAATATAGTTATGGTAATGTTTTTGATCAAGGATGGTGGGGCTACAGATAATTGAGTTGTTTAGATTAGAAAAAGCATTTCTCCACGCCATTACTGACACGACTGCCTGGACGGCTAGCTCGCACCGCAGCTCGCTCGGCTGTCGCTGTATAGCCGTATAGAAAATAATGTTTGAATTGTAATGCTGTTCCCGTGAGTCAGAGTCATTTGTCTTTGTTCGGTGTGCTTGTGTCTCACTGTGTATCACAGGGAAGATGAATGCGGCTAATAGACTGTGACACAACCATTAACTACAGCTGTAATGAAAGTGTAATAGAATCAAACAGTCATTTCTCTGCAGAGCCCCAGCAGATACAGGTAAACGTCTGAAGACCGGACACAAAGGCCTACGCTTCCTTACTAGATTTCGCCCTTGAACTCCCATCATCCTCGCTGAAACATCAAACAAAAAGCTGCTGACTGATCGTCTTCTTTACATATGAAACAAATCCAGCGACTGCATTATTCTTTCAGGCTTTGACAAAGAACTGAGGTGTTCTTTCATGTGTGATCTCGGGCTTTTGTGAGCTCGTGCCCTTGCTTTGTTGGAAATATTGACTGTAGAGATATTCCCTCGTTTTATGGAGATGTTATGCTCTCGAGTGTCAAGATCATAAAGGACAAAATAATAAGCCCTAGTTATTAAAGGCTGCTGGTCCTCTTTTTTTGGACCTGCAATAACAGAGGTACGGGTTTGTCTGCTGAGCAATTGTGTTGTGAATGGGGAAATAATTCCCTGAACTCATTTGAATTTTTTTGTTCATATCATTTACATGATATCAGTATTTGCAATTACCTCTGGGTTATATTTTTTTGTATTATATGACTATAACTATTTGTATTCTGTTTCATGAGTTCAATTATAACAGCATATACAGAGTTTTCTGTGTTCAAATATAATAGAGGAGGGATTTCCCAATTGGCTGGACAAGGAGACAAATGCTTATTTAAATATTAAAGTAATATTTGCATACAAAAAAATAAAATAAATCGAATTAAAGATACATAGCCAGATATGATTCCGCCTTCAGAGGTGATGCTAGACATTATCTAATCTAGGCTATATCATGGTATTTAGGTTCATTATGTGGCTCTTGTGGAATACTCAATTCTATTTGGTTAATCTAATATTTCCTAATATTCCCCATTGACCATTGCTATACTGAATAAAACCACAGTCAGTCACACTACACTACCTGACAATAGTCTTGTCGTCAATCCCAGTTGTAAAAGCAAGACAATAATTACATGACTTCTAGTTGATCATTTGGAAAAGTGGCAGAGGGTAGATTTTTCTGCATCCCTGTTTGTGCATCCCAATCATCACAAACACTGCAGAAGACCTATTGGTACATGCATGGACCCAAGATTCTCATAGAAATCAGTCAAGTCTGATGAAGGAAAAATCATGGTTTGGGGTTACATTCAGTATGGGGGCATGCGAGAAATCTGATGGCAACATCAACAGCCTGAGCAAATTCTTCAGCAGGATAGGGCTCCTTCTCATAATTCAGCCTCCACATCAAAGTTCCTGAAGGCAAAGAAGATCAAGGTGCTCCAGAACTGGCCAGCCCAGTCACCAGAAATGAACATTATTTAGCACACCTGGAGTAAGAAGCAAGAGGCATTGAAGATAAATCCAAAGAAACTTGATGAAATCTGGGAGTCCTGCAAGAACGCTTTCTTTGCCATTCCAGAAGACTTTATTAATTAGTTATTTGAGTCATTGCAGAGATGTATGGATGCAGTCCTCTAAGCTCATGGGAGTCATACACAATAATAATTATTTAATTTTCCACTGCACCACCTTTATATTCTTTACTGCACTTGAATGGTTAAAAATCAAGGCATTTTTTATTTTATTTTGGTAAAATAAGCCAAATTTAGAGACCTTTGCCTTTCATACACCACTTCTGATACCAAATGATCAACTAGTGAAGATATTATCTGTTCTTCCTAAAACTTGGATAGGCGACAAGACTTTTGACAGGTAATGTACACTTTTTGCTCCATTGTTTTTTATTCAAGTTTCATATTCTTCCAATAAATGTTAAAAAATGAATGAATGTTTTGTTTTTCGTTTTTAAGTCTAACAGCTAGGTGATGCCAAGATGTACAGCAAACCATTTAAATTTTATAGCTAAATAACAGAAACCTTTATTTTAAGATGGAGTTTTTGTATGCCACAATTGAGTCAGAATCAGAAGCCTATCTTCTTAATTGTAAAAAGTTAAATATATTACTAAAATGAGTGGGACTTGATTTTTTTCCATCATGATTTGACCTGATCATTATAATTTTTTGGACTTGAAGTTAACGCAAATGTTCATCACAGAGTCGCTTGTTCGCTGAAATTCAAAGATTTTTTTAATCAAATCAGTTATTTTTTTACTACAAATATTTTGATACTATATATATAAAAAACAAATGATATGGTCATTTTAAAAGCAACCAATGATTCTTTTTTTTTTTTTTTTTTAAGCATTTAAAATGTCTAAATTGATTTTCAAATTTGAATAAAGATGACCTAATGTGTTTGGAACAACAATAAATTTTAAGAGTTTACACTTAGCTCACAATTTATTTATAGCTTGTTTGGTGTGTTGTTCCGGGAGATAGCACTGAGCTCAAGGGATCCTCGAGCCCAGGGCTCCCTCCTTTCGCAATGCAAGGGAAGACTGAGCTTAGGTCGATCTCTAACTTCCCCGCTGCTGAGGCCAAGGTGAACTTCCTGAGAGTAAAACATCAGAAAAAAGATTTAGGCTTATTTTATCTATAATATAGAGCCCATTTGGATGGTGGGAGGAAACCGGGGAACTCGGGGGAAACCCATGCAGACATGGGGAGAACATGCAAACTCTGCACAGAAATACAAGCCGGCCCAGCAAGGACTCTTAACCACCGTGCCACCCATTCTGGATAAAGATGGAAGAAGGGGAGGAGGGGGGTTTCTTCCAGACGAAGATAGTTGTAGAAAGGAAATGAGGATATATATAGGGACTTGGGATCCTTTGATTGAAGGATCATGATTAGCTAATGTGGACCAGCTTGGTCAATCATGAGCACATGCTCCTCTCGAAATTAGTTTAAAATTAAACTTTATGTAAATGACAGAACTATTTTGATGTCTAATTCTAATTACTTTATGGTTCTGATTAAAACTAATGAGTTTCTCTAGAATGCCTAAATTACTTATCAAATCACTGTACTTATCAAATCTGTAAAGTATTCGTAACAAATTAAAAAGTAACATCTAAATAAGTATCTAATATCTTGCATTATTATCTAATTATATTGTTTATTATCAGTATAGGATACATTAGCCTATTTTAGTCCAACCTATAGAGTTATTGACATTATAATCTAAATATATCTAATTAACAATATCTTTGTTGTGTGGTTTATAGGTCTTTTTCATTTATTTATATTTTTAGAATGCTTTATGGGACCTTAATCTCTACTAGTCACACACATGAAGCACAAAACACAGTTAACAGATATTTTTAGTCTTGGAATAAAACAATAATTTACCTTAAATTTCATTCTTGTTATATTTAATCTTTATAGACTTTTTCCTGCATGATCCCTTTCCAATGTTTTGGGCTCAGTTTACATGCATTTGTGCAACACATGCCGATGAAGAACCATGAGTCATGGTTAGCACAAATAAAAGTGACTAATCACTTATAAAATCGTGATACACTTGAGTGACTCTTAGAGAAAAGTGTCAGGTTTTTTTTTTTTTCTGTGATGCATTAAGAGCAAATGACAGCAAATTTGAAATATCTGGCTTACTAATGTCATACAACACCCACATTCTTAAACTGATCATGACTTTGCACTGAATCCTCATGACAGACAGTAATAAACACATTTACAGTACCTTTCGAATGACTCTCTCTCTGCTTGAGCACACAAACATGCAATTGAATAGATCCAGCTATTTATCACAGAGGGGTCTGGTGATGAAATTCCAACTTGAAGATGAATCTCTGATGGTTATATGTCTGGGGAAATAATACAGCTGAATTTAGTGTGATGAAGAAGCTCGGTACACTCTACAATCTAATGATTTTATAACAAAGGATTCACAATGTGCAAACGCATGGTGTTTTAAAACCTCAAAATCAATCTTTCATTGTTTAAAAATGTTTAAAGATGCACCAAACAAAACATAGCTGGTGACTTATTAATCATTACAACACATGATAAACTCCATGGACTGCTATATTTCTCATACAAATCATAAGAAGCTAAAACATAAAAAAAGAAAATCCATGATACATTGAAAAACTTATTGTGAAGGGAATTCTTTTATTTTTAAGAGACGCAAAGCCTTAACATTGCTTGGCTAAAACAAGGCTGAATTTTGAAAAATAATAGCCTAACAATAGTCCACAACTAGACTAGTCTTCAAATACACCCCAGGTAGCAAAGAAGTCTGGCCCAGATTTGGTATAAATCTGGCACAGCAGGTATTCATCCGGCACTGACACACAGCATGTGGGCCAAAAATGGCCCTGGTTTGGCAGAGGTGGCATCGTCTTTAAGGCAGCACACAATACTTGGACCAGATGTTAATTGTAGTATTCGGCTCAGATGGTAATCATTAATATGTGGGCAATGTAAGTTTGGGCTATCTTGACCCACTTTTAAAATGCAATTTTATTATTTTCAAATAAAGAATAATGTTACCAATCAGGTCACTTCAAACACCCATAGCATGCCTAAAGCGCAATGATTCATGGCTTTATCAATTTCATTGCAGTCATGACACACAAACATATAGGGCCCAGTCCAGGCTCAGTTATGAGTTATTATCTTGGCTGAGACTTGGCCCAGATTTGGTCCATGTTTGGCTCTTGTCTGGAAGCCAGACTTGGTCCAGTCCTGTACTGTAATTCACTGCGGCATGTGGGCAAAGCAAAAGCTGATTGTGTGGGCCGGAGCAGGGCCAGAGATATTTTGCTATGTGGGACAGATTAGACCAGGGGTCACCAATCTCGGTTTTAAAATCTGCTGGACACTGGCCCTCCAGGAACAACTTTGGTGATCCCTGGATTAGACAGACTTTACACGCTAGCCCTAGTTAGTTTAGAGTTTACTGACTGCCTAAATTTAGCCTTGTTCTATCCAAGCTGTCTAAGGCTGCTTGCTAGGTCGAGTAGGTTAAACTTACAGATTGGTATACAGTTTGTTTCTGGAATTAAAGTAAAAATACTTGACTTTTAATGTAACGTTACCTAAATAGTGTAGAAATTATCCTTCCATTACTAGTGGTTTGTTTATTTTGCAAGACAAATTTTTATTTAATTTCCAGAACTTGCCTCACAAACGTGACGCATTGACAAACGTGACGCAAAAAAAGTTTTATGCGACCTTCACTGCCAGTAGATCAACATTTTAAACACTGCAAGTTTATATTACTTTTGCAAACAAATAAAAATATGCATTTGAAAAAAATATTATTATAAATATAGTCAGATATTTTATGCAATGAGACAAATTTGCATCTTAGTTACCGTAATTAAGTATTTCATTACACAGTTGCATCATGTCATATAGTAATCTTTACCCTTAAAAAACTGTTGAGCTGAAACAGCACAATTCTTAAGATTTTTTTATGACAACTTATTTGTTTCATTTTTAACCCACTTAAATTTGTCAAAACCAACTAACGTTATTGATTTGTGTTGGGACAACATGAATTAATTGTATGTATTGTGGAACCCTGCATAAATCTACCTGCCTTTAACAGATACACCTGCCTACATTAATAAAATAACGTAGCCTCACAGTGCTATCCCTGCAGGTAGAGGACGTCAACATGATGTCATGTTGACATTGTATCCAAACGGTGTGTTGACGTTGGATTTTGATTGGAAATGAAAATCGGGTTGACGCCAGAACCCAACATCAGTCTGAATCCAATATCCAACGTCCAACCTAAAATCAACCAAATATTAACGTCTAGTCATGTTACACATTGACATTGTAGGGACATTACCACTATGACATCTATAAAACATTGGATTTTGGTCCCTTTCCAACACAACCTAAAATGAATCTCTACCAATAACACTGCTCCTGCAGTACGCTAGCACTTGACTGGGTTCTGTGTTTTATATATTTATATTTATATACGGTCTTATTCTGTAAACAATGTATGTTCTTAACTGTTTGTTCTTAATTGTTTTGTTTTATTTATTTTTAATGTCTGTTTAGACAATGTTGTAGCACCTTTTATGCCCAAGACAAATTTCCTCTCGGGGACAAATAAAGTTAAACCTAAACCTCAACCTAATCAAATATTAATATAATTTGACGTTGTTATTGGACGTTAAAATAACGTTGTCCTTTGATGTTGGCTAGACATTGAATTTTAGTCACCTGGAGTCATGACCTAAATCTAGCCTAATATTAACGTCTTATGATGTTGTGTGCCTAATGGGATAGTTTGTTTAAATGTGATGAAATGAATGTGAGATAAATTACAGATACTTCTAAAATGTACTACAGTAGTGTAACAGTTTTTACTGTCCATTATAGGGTCAAAATGTGAGGTAAAGTACACTTTTTTCCTGAAGGACCATGTATCATGTTTTCATCAGATGCATACAGTTCAGTCCAGTATATAGCAATTTTCAGTTTATAGAGCTGTAAGATAGACGTATCACATCTTTTCAAGTATTGTGGGGTCTACTCGTCAATACCAATCCAATGTGCCAAAAATGGCTGGATTAGGGAATCTTTCTCTGGTTCTTCAAAGGTATTCAAACAATTTTCAAGACCAGCAACTTTAAGGTCTATAACAATTGATTTGTTTGCCATGGGAGCAGACCCATTTAGACTCTTTGGGCCGTGAAATCTTTGTGAGGAATGGGTGTATCAATCAGAAACATGAAGAGATAGAAAGAAATAGAGTGTGGTTTGAGTTTAATATAGACATTGTTTGATGTACCGAATCCCTGCGGTATAAAACAAAGAAAAGAAATACTGCGACTCTCTAGAGGAAGAAGTCTGTCCTTTACCACACTTGTGAAATGCAATAAAAGAGGTTTTCTCTACAGAGCTAATTAACAGAAACCATTCTGGCATAGAGTGCGCTTTTACTACATCTTAAAAAAAAAAAAAAACTATATGTTTTCATTACATTAGAAATATTTCAAATACCATTTAATAAAAAGACATCCCCAGGACACATACTCTTGACTAACAAGCTGAAATGACATGTCAGGTTCAGTCATCACTATGACCTGGAGCTCTGAATTCTCATTCCATCCATCACGTTAAAGAAGAAACTGAGAGAATGGTAAACAAGAAAACTGAAGCTGAAAATACAATTAAATTGTATTGCCTTGACGTTTGTAACCAATTTAAATCGTAAATAGAAAAACAAAGCAATATTTTGATCTAACTTTCAATAGGGTGTCATTGTAAGCTTCATTTATGAGTATGTACAGGTATTTACAGCTACAAAACATACACAGTACACCTTTTCCCATTTTTACTGATGCTAAAAGCTGTGTTTTGCCTTTAGATTTGAGTGGGAACGTAACACATAGGATTTGAACCTTTTGAAACATTGAAACATTACATTTAAAATACAAAACATCTAAATGTAAATTATTGAAATCATATATGCTTTTATTTTAGAGATAAATGATTTAGGTTTTTTTTATCCCCAAATGTAAACATTTTACACTTCATAAACATTATGCAAACTAAATGTTTAAAGCATTTAAAATTGAATAGACAGAATGCCCAAATAAATTACAGCTTTAGTTGCAATGTAACATTAAAAAGACATTTAGTCTCATTCACTAATGAAGTGTACGTTTTTCGTATTTATATAACCCCTTTGAGCTGCTCAAGAAAAAGTTCCCCCTAATAAGCACTGTTCCCAGTAAGTTACAGCAAATGCCACTTTACAGTAAATGTAATGTGTTTACAGTAGCAGGGGCTTGCCACAATTTTATTTTACAGTAAAATAGCCTTACCTTAACTTTTTTTTTATATGGTAAAATGCTCCTTACCACATTTTAATTTAACAGTATGATTATTTTTACAGTACTTTTACTGTAATTTATTTTTTTACAATGAAAAAACATTATTTTTAGTATTTACTATTGAATTTATTAAATTACAAACAAGTGACAAATTTTTTACTATAACTGTCTCGTTTTTGTCTTCAACTACAGTAGCAGAACTTGATTACTTTGATTACAGTAGAATACTGCAAATTATTTATATGCAATAAGTTAATGTAAAAGTTTTAAAATGATCCACTTCTTTTCACATGGATTGACTTTCGGGAGATTTTATCAGTGCATGTCACGTTTATGCTCTGCCTTTATCTATTCATCAATTTTCCTTTTTTCGTTTGCAACACCCTTTTTCCAATGATTCAATTGGTTCCCAAAGGATAAAATAATCCACCACCCTTTGTTTTTTCTCATTCCAGGACAGTTTGAAGTAGATGTACATAACGATGTTTGAAAAAAAGGACAATCTTAATGTGTGCTTCATGCCGAGTTTAACTTATTTAGACTTGTCATATTTCTATACTGCTACTCTCTGATGATCTGATGACTTGAAGTGCTTCTTTTATCTTCACCTTCGCTTTATATTATAATTACATTATTCAACATAAGAGAGTGTTAGAATGTTGAACGATTTCTTAATCATCCTTTGTCATAGCCGTTCTCACTGCTAGTGTGGAATGTTTCATCCTTCTAGAAAGAAAGTCACACGGCTGGTGAAAGTTAAGTATGAAGAATGCTTTATTTTAGTTCAGTTCAGTTTATGTTTCTTTAAGTAATGTAAATGGAACGCTGACAATAGAGGTGCGGATCCAAAAGCAAGTTTATTTAACAGGATTATCAGGCAGGCAATGGTCAACAGGGTCAAACAGATGTATATGGACAATCCAGAGTCATAGTCATTAAACAGGGTCAGTGCAGGCAGCAAGCAACGTAAACAAACAAATGACTGGATCTATAGTCCATGTAATGTTGGATTTGTAGTTCTTTGGAGATCTGCGTGTTTACCTATTAGATCACTGGTGATTGTGACAATTTATATAGCGCTTTTACAATCTAGATTGTTTCAAAGCAGTTTAACATAGAAGTTCTAGTAAAACGAAACCCTGTCAGACCAGTTTTCAGAGTTAAAGTTCAGTTTAGTCCAGTGTGGTTTAATTTTCACTGCTGAAAGTCCAAACTCTGAAGACCAAATCCTTCGATGCGCTAATCCACAAGTCCTAAACCAAGCAAGTCAGTGGCGGCAGTGGTGAGGAACAAACTTCACCAATTAACCAAAATGAAGGAAAAAAAACTTGAGCGAAACCAGGTTCAGTTGGGCACGACCATTTCTCCTCTGGCCAAAACTTCTGCAAAGCTGCAGTCTAGGTGCTAGAGGCTAGAGAACACTTGATTGCAATTGTGGAGAAGCTGCAGGTGTGAGTAGGTCACCGGCAGATATTCAGGCTGGCCCACAGGATCAATTTGGTAACTCGTCTGACTCGTCTCATGCTCCCCACTTCTCCATCTCTACATCTCCGCTCCTGTTGGGTTTTAGTAACCTAACATTGGGTCAAATATGGAAAACTCAATGGTGTGTTTTATTTAAATATTGAATTCACCTTACATTGTTTTATCCCAATAATTGTGTTTCTATTTGAATCATGCAATGTTGGCTTACAACAACCTAACAATAACATTTTAAAATGTCTAAACATTTAGAGAATAATTTGAGAATAAACCAATCAGAGTCTCATCTCCTATTCTCTTTAAGAGCCAGTTAATAAGCGCATTTGCTATTTACATGACGTAAAGTAAGTGTAAGTGGAAAAACGTTCGAGATTACTAAAGTAACCCTTCGTTCCCCGAGGAGGGGAACGGAAGCACTATAAGTGGATTTGATGTACTAATCCACGTATGGGAGGATTCGGTTCAGAAGCCGCTCGTCTGAAAGAGTATTGAACGGGCCAATTAAGAATGAATTGGCAGCGCAAGCCTGCGCAGGTGTGCTGCATAGCCAATTAACTGAGCATATAAGCACACCTGGCGCCAGCAGACGCTATCCTTTTTAAGCTGAAGAGACTTTTAACAGCTAAGGGACAGTCATTATGGCGACGGAGTATAGTGCTTCCGTTCCCCTCCTCGGGGAACGAAGGGTTACTTTAGTAACCTCGAACGATCCCCTTCGGGGGGAACTTCAGCACTATAAGTGGATTTGATGTACTAATCCACGTATGGGAGCCCATTGAAAGCGCCATAATGACCGCACCTTACCAACACCCAACATGAAAGGGCAATCAGGCAAGCGTGACTCACCCAGATAATGAGAGGCGCGTCCTCCAACGTGCCCTTGGCCCTAACTTATCCCACTTCAAAGAAGCTTTACGGAATAGGTATTTTTTTTGGGAGTCGCTAGCGTCTAGATAATTCTAGGAAATACGACAGTACGTTGGGAAGCGTGCCATCCCAGTAAGGAGGACGCTGCGGAGACCATCGGCACCCAATAGGGGAAACAAATGGAATTACATATGGACTAACCCTGAGAAGGGGGAGTGCGCATAAGAAGGTGGTTAGCGGATAGGGAAAGCACGGGTCCACCCAGGGGGGGGAACTTAACCGTGGCAGAAAAGCATATGGGGATCACCAGCGGGGATCGCCCATAGCAGGCACCTATACCCAAAATGCGGGCTGACCAGTGGGCAGACCTACAACGTAATGGGCCAGCAAGTGACTCCTCCGCTGAGCCAGTGCTGGGGGCCTCGGAGGAATCTGCAGGGCTCACCAAATAGGGAACTTTACTGACAGACAGGAGGGTGCACATCTCTCCGTGTTAGGGAAAAAAGGCACCGCAAGCGTGTTACAACACCTACCGGGTTGTTTCCTCAATCACCAAAGGTCCCTAACACCCTTGAGGAAACCGGCTCCACTCGCAGATTATAAAACCTTGCAAATATGTTGGGTGTCGCCCAGCCCGCAGCTCTACAAATGTCTGTTAAAGAAGCGCCGCGCGCACACGCCCACGCCCACGCCCAAGAGAATGCAACGCTCCGAGTGGAGTGCGCACGCACTCCCGGGGGGCGCGGCTGACCTCTGCTCAAATAAGCACATGAAATGGCCTCCACAATCCAGTGGGATAAACGTTGTTTAGACACGGCACTTCCCTGCTGCCGTCCGCCATAACAGACAAAGAGCTGCTCAGAAGATCTAAAGTTCTGAGTAAGGTCCACATAAATGCGCAGGGCGCGAACTGGACAAAGTAAGGACAGGGCTGGGTCTGCCTCCTCCGGGGGCAGCGCTTGCAGGGTTACTACCTGATCTCTAAAGGGAGTGGTAGGAACTTTGGGCACATAACCCGGGCGGGGTCTCAGGATAACGTGAGAAAATCCCGGCCCGAATTCCAGGCACGAGTCACTGACCAAAAATGCCTCCAGGTCCCCGACCCTCTTAATGGAGGCCAACGCGACCAGCAGAGCTGTCTTCAGGGACAGAAATCTTAAAGATACTGTATCGAGTTGCTCGAAGGGATTAAATCGCAGGCTCGTGAGAACGAGGGCGAGATCCCAAGAGGGCGTGAGAGGGGGGCGAGTTGGATTAATTCGCCTAGCGCCTCTGAGGAACCGGATGATGAGGTTATGCTTTCCCACGGTGCCGCCAGCCACCGCGTCATGGTCAACAGAGATGGCGGCAACGTAAACCTTGAGAGTGGAGGGCGACAGCCTACTGTCCAGCTTCTCTTGAAGGAAAGAGAGCACAACACTGATCTGGCAAGATCGGGGGTCTTCTCTGCGAGAGACACACCACTCAGTGAATAGACTCCACTTCAGGGCGTAGGCGCGCCTCGTAGAGGGGGCTCTAGCCTGAGTGATGGTATCAACCACCGCGGGCGGCAGTTTACCTAAGTCTTCCTCGCGTCTATGGACCACACGTGGAGGTTCCAGAGATCGGGGCGAGGGTGCTAGACGGTGCCTTGTCCCTGAGAAAGTAGGTCCTCTCTCAAAGGGATCTGCCATGGGAGGGCCGTCGCGAGGAGGGAGAGCTCTGATATCCAGGTCCGGTTGGGCCAGAGGGGCGCAACTAACAGAACCTGTTCCTCGTCCTCCCTGACCTAGCACATAAACTGCGCGATCAGGCTTACTGTGGGAAACGCATACTTGCGTATGCCCCGAGGCCAGCTGTGGGCCAGTGCATCCGTGCCGAGAGAGCCGTCGGTCAGGGAGTAAAACAACTGGCAATGAGCGTTTTGGGGGAAGCAAACAGATCGATCTGGGCCTCCCCGAATCGTGCCCATATCAGCTGGACAGACTCGGGGTGGAGTCTCCATTCTCCAGATTGAATCTGCTGCCATGAGAGCACATCTGCTGCACGGTTGAGCATACCTGGGATGTGAATGGCGCGCAGCGACTTCAGCCGCGGGTGACTCCAGAGGAGCAGACGGCGGGCGAGCTGAGACATGCGGCGAGAGCGCATACCCCCCATGCGGTTGATATACGCCGCCGCCGCCGTACTGTCCGTCCTGACCAGCACGTGTTGCTGCTCCAGTACCGGAGAAAAACGGCGGAGAGCTGCAGGGGCGCTAGGGCACCCTCCGCGAGTTTGGTGAAGACCCGCGAAGACAGAGAGAGCCCGAAGGGGAGGACCTTGTACTGCCATGCACGACCTTCGAACGCAAACCGCAGAAACTGACGGTGGCGTGGAAGAATGGATACATGAAAATACGCGTTCTTCAGGTATATGGCTGCAAACCAATCCTGAGGACGAACGCATCGGAGGATGCGCCTCTGCAGCAGATCTAGGATTGGCCGTGACCCACCGCTCTTTTTGGGTACGATGAAGTACGGGCTGTAAAACCCGCTCTCCATCTCGGCTGGAGGTACCGGCTCGATTGCACCCTTCGCCAGGAGGGCAGCAATCTCCTCTCGCAAGACAGGGGCGGACAGGGGATTGACCCTGTTGAAATACACGCCCGTGAACCTGGGAGGCCGTTTCGAGAACTGTAGTTCGTACCGAGTCTGATTGTGCGTATGAGCCACCGCGAGGGGCTGGCCCGCGCTAACCAGGCAGGCAGAGCCCTCGCTAATGACGTCATCGCAGCAATCGTTGACGTACCTGCGGAGGGGCAGCGCGGAGCGTGTGTGCTGATCCGGGGAGCGCGAGGGTCCCGCAGAAGAGCTGGAGGAGAGCGATTCGCTCTGGCTCCGCACCCTGACTCCTGAGAGGGGGCTTGGGGGCTGGGAGAAGGGAGACCGTCCCCCCAGTGCCCGAGAGCCGCTGGCGGAGCATGCAAACCCTGCGAGCTGAGAGGCAGCGCGTCCCAGACTGGCAGGGCTTGAGCTGTCACATCCGGGGAAGGGAAAAAATGCTCTTTGTTCGGACTTACCGGACTTAGCGGCGCCTTGGGCAGGAGGGGCTACCGGCTTTTGGCGTGCTCGACGCGCCCGCTTCGCCGGAGGCGGAGGCAGGGGCGGGGCATCGGCCGTTAGCAGGCGCCCTCGGCGAGGAGCAGCGGAAGTGGATGGCTGGGCCGGGTATGGAGTGGGCTTACGGCCCCGCCAATAGATGACATTGCCCTTCGCATCTGACTGCTCCTTCACCGCCTTGAACTCCTGAGTGAATTCACCGACGGTGTCGCCGAACAGGCCAGCCTGGGATATGGGCGAGTCAAGAAAGCGAACTTTGTCAACATCGCGCATATCTGCCAGGGTTACGTTCCTTGACCACAAGTGTGGACATCGTCTTCCCCAGTGCGCACGCGGTGGACTTAGTGGTCCGGAGAGCATAGTCGGTCGCCGTGCGCAGCTCGTGTAACAAGCCTGGGTTAGACCCACCCTCGTGCAGCTCGGCCAGCGCCTGCGCTTGGTAGCGCTGGTAGGTGGCCATTGCGTGCAAGGCGGAAGCTGCCTGGCCCGCAGCCTTGTAAGCTCTAGCTCCGAGGGAGGCAGATAACCTACAGGCTTTGGACGGGAGACGGGGCGGACCGCGCAAAGCGGGGGCGTCACGCGGACAAAGATTGACCGCAATGGCGCGCTCCACCTGCGGGATCGCCTCATACCCCCTGGCAGCTCCACCATCCAGGGTGGTGAGAGCGGAGGCAGACGCAGCGCGGGCAGAGAAAGGTGCCCTCCAGGACTGCGTGAGCCTACTGTGCACTTCCGGGAAGAAGGGGACGAGAGGCTTCGAAGGCTTCGCCTTTTGGTCCTCTTCGTAACACCCATCTAGTCGGTCCGGCCGCGGGGCTGGGGGATGAACCATCTCCAACCCGACAGCCGAAGCAGCCGAGAAAGCACGGCCAACATGTCCGCTTCAGGATCCGTTTTGATGGCGCTCGCTTGCCCAGAGGGGGCGAGCGGGTCCGGATCATCGTCGGACAATGAAAGCCCACCCTCCGATGCCGCGGAGGACATCTGATCTCCGGTGTCAGCGAGCGTGAGAGCTACCATCTGATTAGACGGATCACTCCCAGTACCCGAAGCTTGGATGGAGCGCTTAGAGGAGCGAGAGGTCCGCGAGCCCTTAGGCGGCGGGTTGTCTCTCGCTGGAGCCCTCAGATCTGCCCGAGCGCCCGCTGCAGAACAGGGGGCGACAGGGGTGGCTCGCTCTCTTGCGAAAGCTAACCGTGATCTCAACTGCGCGACGGTCATGGCATCGCAGTGACGACATGGACCGCCCCCGAGCACCACATTAACATGCTGGACCACCAAACATGTAATGCAGTGATCGTGCTCATCATCCGGAGCCAGGAAACCCCCGCAACCAGAAACGCACAGTCGGAGCGCCATCCTGAAAAGGACGTGCTGCACAACTGTGTTGCTCTTTTAGGATGCTTTGCAGCAATACGCACCGCTCTTGGAGGACCGGACCCAAAGGGACGCCAGGCAAGGGAGAAATCCAGCTCGACCGTCTGCCGCTGCGTGGACTCGCTCTGGACTGGGAGACAGTTCGAGACCGTTCGCTCGAAGTGGCTGTAGACAGCAGGAGGAACCCTCATGAACTCGATCAGAAAAGTCTCTGAAGCGAAAAGGATAGCGTCTGCTGGCGCCAGGTGTGCTTATATGCTCAGTTAATTGGCTATGCAGCACACCTGCGCAGGCTTGCGCTGCCAATTCATTCTTAATTGGCCCGTTCAATACTCTTTCAGACGAGCGGCTTCTGAACCGAATCCTCCCATACGTGGATTAGTACATCAAATCCACTTAGAGTGCTGAAGTTCCCCCCGAAGGGGAACTGAGCATTTCACTAGCTGGAAAACAGTTAAACAGAGCATCTGCAGCGCGAGAATGAGAGATAATGCATCTCAAAATATCTACTTTCACTTTCTTTCACTTTACTTTGTGGATAGGGAAACCTTGTATGCACAGATATCCATTAGCCTATACATAATTAATTTAGTTTGTTAAGTGCAAAGATTTGTTTCAAAACTATTTCTAAATGTAGTTCTAATTTCCAGCAAACAAATAAATGAACAATAATAATGAAGTGGGGTCAAAAAACTATTATATCCAAATACACATCCAAATATCCAAATACACATGCTATGCCCCATATGGTCTAAAATCTGACTGGTGTGCAAATCTAAGCTTGTTTTTAATAAACAAATATAAATATGGATATAATAAATAATACTGCTAATAATGATAACATTTTACAAAAGCAAATTTCTATGAATGAACTGAAAAAGCCTCCAGAGATGAAGAAGGCATGAAGGCAGTGGTTTTTAAATTTATGTAGGCTAGAAAATAATGGGTTCTATTTTGACGGTCCATGCGCAGAGCAAACGCTTTCAGGACGTGTCAGAATGCATTTTTTCTAATTTATGGATGGGAAAATCCGCTTTGTGCCGTGGCGCATGGTCTAAAAGGGTTGAGTTTATTTTCTTAATGAGTTATAGGTGTGTTTTGAGAATAAACCAATTAGAGTCTCATCTCCCATTCCCAGAAAACTGTTAAACAGAGCATCTACTGCGTGAGAATGAGAGATAATGGATCACTTTCACTTTCGCTCTTGGGTAGAAAAACCTTTACGCACAGACATCAATTAGTCTATAAATAATTAATTTCGTTTGTTGAGCGAAATATTCGTTTCAAAACTATTTCTAAATTCAGTTCTAATTTCCAGCAAACGAATAAATGAACAATAATAACCAAGTGTGCTCAAAAACCTGAGTTATAGCCTAATACACATGCCATGCCACATATGGTCTAAAACCTGACAGTTGGGCAAACCTAAGCTTGTTTTTTAATAAAACAAATATAAATATGGATATAATAAATAATACTGCTAATAATAATAACATTATACAAAAGCAAATTGTTATGAATGAAATGAAAAAGACTCCCGAGATGAAGAAGGCATAAATACAGTGATTTTTCATATTTATGTAGGCTAGAAAATAGTATGTTTTGTAATATTTTAATCCTTTATATATATATCATATATCTATTCTTATTCTATCCTTTATATAACCTTAATATTTAAATTTTTCATATGTAAATATATTTACCTATTGCTCTCTTGTGCGTATTATGCAGTGTGTAAGCGAGACGCAACTCGTCACCGGAGTTTAGACCGGCTTAGTTTTGGTCAAATGAAAAATCTATTTTAGTTTCTCAAAACAGCAACGCGCCAGCTGTGCATCTCAGAACACCTTCCTTTTTAGAGCAGAACGCCTATGGGCGCACATATGAGCACTAATGCATTTGCTATTTAAACAGCGTAGCTCAACGCCTCAAAACGACTCTTGCTACCAAACAAGTATTGCGCCGCGCCTTGCGCCACATTGCGGTGGGTGTATGATAGGGCCCAATATGTTTTGTAATCCTTTATATTTATATTCTATATGTATCCTTATTATATCTGTTGTAAAATTGGAATCAGTTTTTTATTATTTTTGTCTCTTTTTCTTTTAATCAAACAATTATTTGTATTGGTCATGTAAGGGTCATATATTAACTGAACTTCTAATGTTGTAGGTGAGTGCTGTGCATACTAATTAGCATTTTTGCAGAAGTAGATAGATGCGGGTCCAAAATTAAATTCAGCTCTGCAGAAACTTCCTGTCTGAATAGAGGTGTTAAAACTGAACACAGAACACAGAAAGATGTATACTTTGTTGTTGTGCAGAGAATTCGTAGAAAAAGAGGAAGTATGTCGAAGGTGCTGCCAATGGAGGACTGAACAATGACTGACAAATGACGTTATACCAAAACTGCACCTGTTAGTTGCGGACCTCTTGAATGTAATTCATGTATTGCATTGGGGTAACGTAACCCAGAGCTCTGTCATCGAATTATTCATTTGTATCCAATAAATTACTAAGATTTTTGACATTGAAGAAAAACCTCTCCTGACCTTTTCTCTTGAACACGCATGGAATAGAGAAAGATATTCCAACATATCCTATATATATATATATATCCTTAATATACTAATTATTTTTCATTTGTAAAGATATTTGTATATTGCTTAACATCTTGTGTGTATTAAGCAGTGTGTAAGCGAGGCGCATAACTAATGCGCCTCAGAATACTTTCCTTTTTAGACCAGAACGCCTATGGGTGCACATATGATCGCTAATGCATTTGCTTTTTAAACAGCTTAGCGGAAAACATTAAAATGACTCTTGTGCCAAGCTGAAACTAGCAAATAACAATTGCGTCGCACCTTACGCCACATTGCGCTAGGTGTATGAAAGGGCCCTTAAGTGAGTAAAAAGGTGATTGGAAATTTATCTACTTTGAAATGTCAGTGAGGTGACCAGATTACAGTTCATCTTTTAATAATCATTAAAATATTGATGTCACTATTTAAACAAAGATTTGGTTTAAATGTGAAATAAAGTTCAAGGGCCATTGAAAGCGAAAGGGAAGAGGAGACCTATTTAATACTGAAAAACAACAACTTTGCTACAGTAATTATATCAAGTAACTTGTGACTGAAAAACTTGACTAATAATTATTAAATGTCATTTACTTCTTAAAAATAGAACATCACTACGTCAAGTTACACCACAATTCTTTATTCGACAATATTGCCAGAACTATGCATTTCACAATGTATTTTAACCATCATAACCATTATTATATACAACAGATAACAATTTACACTATAAAAATATCATTTAACAGTTTTCATATTTTATAATTCACAAATTTGCTTTTTATTTTTGGTTATGAATTACATTATGGGATTTTTTAGTAGTTTAGTTTTTAGTAGACATTTAGTAGTTTGAAACATTCATTCATTCATTTTCCTTTGCCCTATTGCCTTTTTTATCAGGGCTTCCGAAAGCGATATGAACCGCCAACTGATCCAGCATAGGTTTCACAAAGCTGATGCCCTTTTAGCTGCAACCCAGTACTGGGAAACACCCATACACTCTTGCATTTACACACATACAGTACACCACAACCAATTTAGTTTATTCAATTCACCTCTAGTGCATATCTTTGGATTGTGGGGGAAACTGGAGCACCTGGAGAAAACCCACATGAACACGGGGAGAACATGCAAACTCCACACTAAAATACCAAACTGGCCCAACCGGGACTCAAACCAGCAATCTTCTTGTATGAGGTGAAAGTACTAACCACCAAGCCACCATGTTTCCTCAGTTTGATACAATATATTGTATAAAATATTGAGAAGTAATATAGAGAGAATTAGGCAGTTTATTACCAGGTTTTTGCACTATAATTTACAACACTAACATAGGAAATATATCATTTCAACTGTCAATAAAAGTAACTTTTTCAAATCTTTTCAAAATTAAAAAGGGCTTGAGGAAAAATCAATGTTCCCTAATGAAATTCAAATGCGTAAATAAATAAAAGAAAACTTCCTTTACAGATTTTTAATACATTCACAGAAGTCATTCTCTAACTAAACATATTGGAATACATGTACCAGGTTGATGCTGGTTGATGCTGAAAGAAACCAACACTCTGAACACTGTGAAATGTGTGTGTGTGGCAGAGGTGGGGGTTGCTAAAGCGATTTGATGAATCACATGTCATCATTTTCCGTCTTGAATTTCAAGCCATAAATCTTCTGATCTCTGTCGCCAGTAATTGTTGCTTCATACCAGTGTCCCAAACCTCAGCCCCTGAACTAAAAACCCAATTACTCTTGCATGAAAGCCAGAGTAATTAGCCTTGACTGATAGGTTACCATACCATTATGCTCCTAATTAGGTCCCTATCAGACCCAATAATATATAATATTGTACTTCAGACTCTACATAATCAACCCGGATGACATAACTCACCGCATAATCATCTGTCTGAGAGAAAGATAAAGCTGTTCACTGATGCTAATGTACTTTTTAAGCAACTCGGTGTTGACAGGGGTTTCCTGTATACTTAAAAAAAAAAAAAGCCAACATTGAATTTACTAAGGATATATTTTTTGACACATGCGCTAAAACGCTAAACATGAGAAAGATGCTTGAGCTTCCATCAAAGGGCAGACCGGAATTAGCAACCGGTTTTACGCCTGCTAACAGCATTGTGTGCTTTGGGGGCACTTAGCAAAATGAGCCCAGGCTAATGTATCTCAAACGCACCCGCCTGGGACACACAAAGTCACTGTCAGACAGATAGCTTTATTAGCGCAGAATTGCAGAAAGGAGAAAATTGATTTAAATTAGGGTTAATAGAACTTGCAGAGAAATCTAAAGCAGCATCCATTAAGTGTCTTTAATTCTCCTTTCATTTTCTCTCTAATCCACCTCCTGGCCTCCAGCCTCTAGCTGCTGACATGGAGGATAATGAGTACTGGCAGGCGTTAATTGCTCCGTCCATTTTACAAAAACCTCATCCTCCAGCCTTGACCATTAGCTCTTCTCTATGAGCGCGAGATAAGGCCGGAATGACTGCGTTTGGGGACGACGACATGTTGGTCATGAAGAACACTGAATTCTGTCTTTCATGGATCCCTCGGGGTTTCTTTACATGGCAGATTTCAGGCTAATTAATATCATTACGGAGCCAGTGACCATAAGTCAGGCACAAGACTATATTCTTTGTTAATGAATTGCACATACTGCATGTGTGGAAGCAGGTAGATGCTGATGATGGGATTTTCTTTCACTTTTTTCCACATATTGCAGTACATTTTGCTTGATATCTTCTGAAGTGTCATCACCATCTGTTCATGTATAAAGGAAAATGCTCGAATTGCAATTTTTGCACTGCTGTTTAAAAGTTTTAAATATAGAAATTTAGATGTTTATTGAGAGTGGATATACTAAAGACATTTTGAAGGCAATGCAAGATTTGTATTTCAAACAAATGGTGCATTTTTAAACTTTCTGTTCTTCAAACGATCCTGAAATAATAATTTAAACAGCACAATTGTTTTTAACAGTGAAAATAATAAAGAATGCATAATTTAATACATCTTACAATCTTGTAAAAAATGCAGGAAAATAAAATATAATAGAAAATTGTTGTAATAATCTTTTAAAATAGTATTACTTACTGTCTTAAAACTTTTGAATGGTACATACTGTATAGTTTAAGTAATTAAAAATTTTAGTCAGTAACTAAATTATTAATTTTAGGTTATGTATTCTGGCTATGTTTTTATTATCTTTGGATTTCATTGGATCTATTTTTTGCAACATAGTTTCATTCTGAAAATATAGCCCTATATATGATTCTGGAGATTGCAAATTATGTAGCCAGAGCTACGTATGGCAGCATTTCGTTATTAAATGAACTCTACGGGGCGTTATGATGCTGCTCCTTTTCTCGCATACCAGCTGACTGATTACTTCCATATGTACGGCTTACTCACTGTTGTCAGGTAGCTCTACACCTACTGTATGTCAACGAACTTGAGACTGCCACAACACGGTCCAGTGAAGAATGGTTCAAGAAAGCAGGTAAGGTAATAAAATAAACAAGTAAATACCAGGGTGAGAATGTGGTAAAATGTGGTTGGATTTAGGGAAGGTGGAGGGTGGGGGGGGTTGGTTGGCTGGTCAGTCAGTTAGTGTACAGCAGCCTCTGGTGGATTTTTACAAGAAGAGCATAGTATTCACAAGAAATTTGAGATCTAAAAAAGTGTACACAGTGGCCCCAGATGGAGTCGTGAAAACAATAAGTGCAAAGAAGAGAACCTCCTGGGACATAATTTGCTCTAACCAGATATGTATATGGGGTACATTTTCAGAATGAGCCTGTGTTGAGTATTTGAATTTCTGTTATAATCATTGTAAAAAAACAAGGACACAATATATATTTTTCATACATGAATCATAAAAATATAAAATGACTAAAATGTTTTATCACATATATAAAACATCTAATTTATCCCTGCATCCTATGAACAAAAAATTACAAACACACCAATATCTATGTTTTAGTAACCAATTTATAGTTTATGATGTAGTTGAAGAGAAATAAATTCTGGAAATGCACATAAAAACATTTTTAAAATCCTAATATAGCAAATACATTTTTAGAAGGAAGCATTCAAAAAAGTGTAAAAAAAATATTAGGGGGAGTCAATTAAATTAAATTCACCTTTATTTGTATAGCGCTTTTACAATGTAGATTGTGTTAAAGCAGCTTCAAATAGAAGATCATTATAAATTGAATCAGTTCAGTTTTCAGAGTTTAAGTTCAGTTCAGTTTAGCTCAGTTTAGTGTGGTTTGCAGTAATAGTCACTACTAGTCCAAACACTGACGAGCAAATCCATCGATGCGCAGCTCTACAAATCCCGAACCATGCAAGCCAGTGGTGACAACGGTGAGAAAAAAACCTCACCAATTGGCGAAAGTGAAGAATTAAAAAACCTCGAGAGAAACCAGACTCAGTTGGGCAGGACCATTTCTCCTTTGGCCAAACGTCTTGTGCAGAGCTGCAGTCTAGGCGCCAGAGGGCTGGAAAGCTGGACCTTAGCAGAAAGCTGGACCTCAGTCAGTAAATCATGGATATTTAATGATTGTGAGCATTTATGTACAGGGCTCATAAAAATCAAGTAGCAGCGACATCCCAGGGCTATTTTTCCAGTTGGGCTACCAAAATTTACCAAAGTGCTGTGCTGCTGGTACGGCAGCAGTAAATCTACTTTGTCACTTCAGAAAAGCTCCAATATAAACAATTACCTCTTAATTAACAGAGTGTTTCAATGTGTGGCACTGAAGCACACAAACACTCGTCACTCACTAGTATCGCAGACACAAAGATTGAAATACAGAAATAGCCTGATCTAAGTTTAAAATTTATTAATCGTACGTGTTTTGTTATATTTAAAATCACTTTAATGTGTCTATAGCAGCATAAACGAAACAAATATTTTGTAAACGCATGTAAAGTTTTTTGTTTTAGGTTAATAAATAATGTGTTTTCTATTTGGGCTACTTAAATTTATATTCAGGCTACCAAAAACTGAAGAGTGCCTGCCCGAGGGCTAACAGGGCTACTATTTTAAAATTTTGCGAGCCCTAATGTAATATAAAATTTAACTAGATTATTAAAGTTTGTTGTGACAAACTTTGAGGCTGGCTTGCGAAAGCCTGTTGGTAATAGTTAATTTAGTTTAAACAGTTTTAAATAGTATGAAAAGATAGATAGATAGATAGATAGATAGATAGATAGATAGATAGATAGATAGATAGATAGATAGATAGATAGATAGATAGATAGATAGATAGATAGATAGATAGATAGATAGATGATGGATGGATGGATGGATGGATGGATGGATGGATGGATGGATGGATGGATGGATGGATGGATGGATGGATGGATGGATGGATGGATGGATGGAAAGATAGACAGACAGACAGACAGACCGACAGACAGACAAACAGACAGACAGACAGACAGACAGATAGATAGATAGATAGATAGATAGATAGATAGATAGATAGATAGATAGATAGATAGATAGATAGATAGATAGATAGATAGAGCCGTGTTCTGTAGATTTTCCTTAATGTTAAGTAAGCATTTCTAGCATGTTAAAGTACTTAGCTAATCATTATTAGCATGTTGCTAGTCATTGCTAGCATGTGAATTATACATGATTTATGGTGTGCTAGCATGAGTCAAACAAGCCAATCCCCGCTTCTCTATGATGCTCTGATGCTGAGATACAGCTGCTGTTCTATTGTTGCTAAGTTAGTCTGTTTTGTTGCTATGGAGTTGATTGACAGCTTAGACTGATGATGTATCAAAGCTTCTTGCTAGTATGAACGGTTAAAAACAACCCCCATGTCTCTATCACACTGCAGAATGAAGATATCAGTCTGGGCCTCTATGATGGCAGTCTATAGGACAGTTGCTAGGGTGCAGTATCTGGTTGTTAGGATGTGGTCAGAAAGTTAAAAGGCCATCAGTGTTGGCTGCTGGCTAGACTAAGTTAAATGAGCCTAGTTAGCAGTCTGTCCGACAGTCTGATGGAGAGTTATGAGGTCACAAAATTTGACCCAATGTAAAGTCAATGACAGTCTTTTGCAGTGGAAGTCTATGGAACAGTTTCTAGGGTCCCAAAAGTGGTTGCTAGGGCATGACCAGAGAGTTTAAAGCTCATCAGTTATTGGCAGTTTGGTAGTATGAGTTGACTGAGTCCAGTTAGACGTCTGTGTGACATTCTGACGCAGAGTTATGAGGTCACAAAGTTTGGTCCAATGTTAAGTCTATGGGATTTTTCCGACAGTCCCGGGACATTTTTCGGAAAACCGAAAGCCGGATCAGTTGGAAAAAAATATAGCAACCCGAGTTAAACCAGTTTGGAGGTCGGATGTGAGTTTTGTAGTCATAGCTCGAAAGCTCTAGGAGGAGATGCGTTTTGTTTTTTAGTTTCAGAAGAAAAATTGGATTTCAGTAGTCTGGCTTGCTACACAAGCCAGCCTAATTACTTATTAGTTAATAATTAGTTACATTTTTTGAATTTGTTCAACTATGAGTAATACGTACAAGTAATATAATTTTCACAGTTATAACTAAAGGGTCTAAATTAATTCCTTTTTGGTGGTAGAATATGTATATTTAACCCTTTAACCGACATTGAAACCACTCACAATGCAAGTTTTTATCCATAGTTGATTGTTAAAACAAAAGACTCGAAATTAGTTTAGAGTGGTACCAGGAGGACAATTCATGTAAAAAATATTGGTTAAAATTGCAAGTGAAAGTTATCGATATAGACCTATGTATAATTCTGAAAAATATACAGTTAAATAAACAACAACAACAACAACAACAACAACAACAGAAAACCCACTAAAATAAATTCCAATTTGAAGAAACGCCTTCATCCTCACAGTAAGCTTCTGGTAAAAAGTGTTGATCTGAATCCAATGTGCAGTTCTCTGAGTGCAGATATGATTACTCTGGGATGTGAAGAGTAATGCGGGGGAACAATAACACAATTCTCTCTAAGGTCTTGAGGAAACCCTCCGCCATCTGCTTCATCCATATGGCTGTTCTATATCAAATGAGATGTTGCTTTTCAAACACAAATATCTCTACTGCTTCTTAACTAATTCTGTGTGGATTTGGAGCTCTGTACTTTTACCACAGACTGCTCAAATAGTTAACGCTGCAGTGGATAATCAGTCCAGACTATTCCTGGTGTGTGCCACATTTGAGTGTAATGCATCAGAATGTAATATTCTGTTTTGGCAATAATCAAAAAACATTTTTTTTTTTACTTAATAGTGTAATAATAATAATAATAATAATAGAAATAAAACCTAACCATTTTTGACACTTTGTAGTTATTGGGTTCAAATTTAGCATACAAAGAGATACAGTTGTCAACCATCCTCTCTAACTTATCCTGAAGGAAGGCAAGCACAACACAGATCGGGCATGTTCGGGGGTCGTCTCTACAAGAAGTTCAGCATTTAGTAAATAGTCTTCACTTTAGGGCTGTGCTTCTCAACCATGTTCCTGGAAGACCACCAGCTCTGCAAATTTTCCAGGCCTCTTTAATCAAACACACCTGATTCAGATCATCAGCTCAAAAGCAAAGGCTGAAAGACCTGCAATGGGTGTTACAGACAAAGGAGACATCCAAAGCATGCAGTGTTGGTGGTCCCCCAGGAACGTGGTCAAGAAACACTGCTTTAGGGTGTAGGCATGGCTTGCAAGCATGGGGTTCCTGGACCACAAGCATGGCCATCACTTCCCAGGACACAAGCACCTGACTTAGAAAGCAAGGTCAGTTGTGTGGAGGTCATCTTTGTTTAGCTTGGTCACCAGTGGTGCATAGAGTGGAGAGGTGACCTAGCCCACAGCAGTGTAGTCTTTGGCCATGAGAGAAACAAAAAAAGCTAAATGGTTTGAGCTGGGGGCATAAGCTTATCCTTCCAGGTGACGTTGGGCTGCAGGCATTGCCGACAATGGACAAAATTGCATTATCCACCTGGGGGATATCTTCACACCTGGGCCATTTGAGGATTTCACTCTTCTCCACATCACCAAATTGGTATGCCTGTTGAGTTGGAGGCTTAACTTTTATGTACCATATTGGTTCCTGGCCCACTGAGGGTGGCAGACTCTACTTTTTCTTGCAACATGACAACTCAACCTGCCGCGATAGACATCTGTAAACCAGAGTCATCACATAAGAGCACAGCCATCCCAGAACATAAAACGACAAACTCATCTGAAGCCTAAACAGGGTGTGCTTAGTACGAGTGGGAGATCCTCAGAGATTTACGTAGGTGGATTAGCCCTGGCTAAAATATTCAGATCTCCCTGAGTGGTCACCGCATTTGTGTGAAGCAGCTGTGGGAGTTTGTGGTTTGCTTGAGCCAGGATCTAAGCATACCAACAGACATGCCTGCTTTGTCACTGTGGGCATGAACTGCTCACGAACGCTGTGTCCTCCAGAACATGCTGGACCCCCAGACAGGAGATACAGCGAACATGACCATTACCAGGTAACAGCTAACCACCCACCATCCATGAACTCGAGGTCAGAACAACATCTTTAAAATATGTTTGCTGATATTTTGTGTTAATTTATCATGATATGATATGTTAAAAAGATTTGTTGCTGTCTTAGAGAAAGCTGCTTTTAAAGGAAACTGCTCTATTAGATGACTGCTCTTTTAGTTGCCAGTGAAACACCAAGGGATAGGAGAGAAGACCCAGCTCAACCGCTGCTTAATGTGGCGGCACACATTCTGGCAGACAAACGAAGAGCTCAGTAGCAGTTGCGATCACTTCAGAGACATGAAGGCTCTGAAGCGAAAAAAGTCTGGCTTGCTTTCCTCCTTATACTCAGCTGATTATAAGCAGCCACACCTGTGAGGAGCTGCATCTGCCAATTCATATGCATTCATTGGACCTTTTTTTACTTTCAGAGTGATTTGGTCAATTTAACATAATTCTGAGTTCCTGGTCTGAAATGGAACCATTGTGTTGGGGAAGCTATAGGAAAAGTAAAACAACAAAGCTACTAGTTACTAAAATGCTTTTGAAAATAAATAGCTACACTATAAGCTATTTAGCTATAAAATAGCTAGTTACATTAAAGCTACTTTTTTCACGATGACATATTAAACATTGGGGAACTTAATTATAAACATTAAAAGTAAAATATTTGGTACAATATCACACCTTCAGTTTTGTTACACATAAAGGTTTTACATTTCTCAATTCAAGAGTTCACACTTATAGCTGATGATTGGTATTAAGCTTGTTTGGCATGCTGTCCCAGTAGAGAGCCCTGATCCTATTCGATTCTTAAGCTCTGGACTTCCACCGGTTATCAGGGCCAGAGGGGAGTTTGAGCTGAGGTAGATCTCAATGAACTCCCCCGACTTATTTCTGACTAAAGACCAATGTGGTTACTTTGAAAATGTAATAGACTACAGATTACAAATTACCCTATTTAAAACATAATAAATAGTGTACCTTTTCGATTACTTTAAAAAAGTAAAGTAACTGATTACATCTGGTTAATTCTTTATTAAGTTTTAAGTTTCTAATGGATATTTTCAACTTAATTATTTTCAAGCATTTATACCACGCAGGTGAGACCTTACAGTAGCTTTGTTTAATGCTAGAATTTCAAAATCTCTCATGTCTTGAATTAAGATTATGTTAATTTAATTTTAAAGTACAGCCACCTCAAAACCAGACCTTATAATAATAAAAAAATTATACTGTAATTAGAAAATCACAATTTTAATTAGTTGTGCAGGGTGATTTTTGTGGAATTTACAATAAAAAATACATCTAACCTATTTTGCAGTTTTCATTTTTAAATCGAAGCCACTTAAATCCAAAGTCAATCATATCTTAGTGGTCAATAAAACTGTGAAACATATGAAGCAGAATTGTTCAGTTCAGTTATTTACTGTAAATAATATGCTGTACCAAACAAACCAATTATAGAATATAACAGCAAAAAAAAGGAAAAATAATCCAATAAAGACAAATGCTACAGTAATTTATAGTATAGTGAAATATTTAGGAATATGCATAATATATTAATTCTTCATTGATGAATTACACAACATGATGTTGTATCGTTATTAGTAACTATCATAAACTAATAGTAATTACCATTGTATACTTCAGCCTTTACTACAGTAAACTATATATAGACAACCTCTCCCTCAGTCATCTTTCCATTAAAGAAATGTTAGCCTAAGTAGTTGATGACGTCACGGATCAGATCGAGAGGTGGCAGTAACACACCAAAAGGTTTGTGTCACGGTATGAGGGTGGATGGTGAGGAGGCGAGGACACAAATGCGGGGAATGAAGAATTTATTGAAAAATAAAACAAAAACAAAACTCAAATCTCCCCATGTGGGGAAAAACACGACATTATGTTATACACTCAACTAGACTTCATCTGAAACTTGGCAGTCACACAACTTTAAACCACTGTTGTAGAACAGAATCAGCAAACCTCGTACAACAGGGAAGGAAACATATATATAGGAAAGACAAACCAATTAACAGACAGGCGAACAGGTGAAAATAATAATTACAAACAGGATAACAGGGTGGGTGGGACAAGACAATAGACGGGACAGCGCATGACAGAGACAAGCCATGCGCTCACATAAAACAGGACAAGAACATGCAGCCAATTAGAGAACTCATTAACCGCATGTTCATGACAACACAAACATAACACTGAAGCACACGACAAAAGCACGTGACCACGATGTAAACACATAGCCACGTACTTTAACAATAGATGCAAGACATGAGCACACGATGAATGAAAACACTCACCGTGCGCTCACACACACAGAGTGCATGCTTCATCCCAGCGCCGACCAAACCAAAACCAACAAGACTGAGACACTGGGAATGAAACACCACGCTGCAGACAGACGAAAACACAAACACGAGTACAAGAGCGCACGCGTCTGAGGGACGCAGAGCGCGCACGGCCGCATCAAGCGGGAGCGCGCACACTCTGCGTACACCCACGACGGCGCGCGCACACACAGAGACAGAAACAGGACCAGACATGGGTAGTGTCCGAGCTCTGCCACCAAAACAAGAATTTACAAGACCAGAGTGGCAGAACCCTGACAGTTTGTTGTCGACCACTGAAAAACGGAAAGAAGAAATCGTCATTCTCACTATCATAAGGATTTACTTTAGATGTTGGTGCCGTCATTGATTGATTTATCGATTTATTTGACTTTACAAAAAAAAAATAGCTTCACAACTAAAAAAACTTTTTGATTTAGAAAGTAGCGATGCTACCGCCAAGCTACTGAGAAATGTAATTAAGCTAGTAGTATCACTACTTGCAGCTCTCAGACTGGTTGTAGTAATGCTTTCAGCGGCAGAGAGGATTAATGTAACTGGTAGACGTGGTGCGCTGCAATCAAACTGGAAAACCCATAAAAAGCATCAGAATAGCACCACTTCAATAAATGGCCTTAGCAGAAGGCATCGTGCATATTAAAAACAGTCAAAGAAACAGATTAATATTATTCAACACATTTGGATGTAACCCCATTTGTAATCTTTATCAATTTTATAAGTAACTGTAATTTAATGATACTTTTTTTTCAGTAACTGTAACAAATTACTGTTACTTTTATTTTGTAATTAAATTACGTAAGGCCGTTACATGTAGTTACTCCCCAACACTGCTAAACACCGGGATGGCTAAGGAGATTCAGCTTGCCAAAAGCTTGACTATGATGCCATTTTGGTATGTTTAATTTGCTTAAGTTGCATGTTTTTTGGACTGTGGAAGGAAATCAGAGAACGACACGAGGAGCACGGGGAGAGCAAACTCTGCACACAAATGTCAACTGGTTTAGTTGGGACTTTAACCACAGACATTCTTGCTGTGAGGCAACAGTGCTAATCACTGGGCCGCCGTGTCGTCCATCTAGAAAGAAGGGGGAGTAGGGGTGGGTGGGAGATTCTTCAAGATGAAGATGCTGAGATGAAAAACTCCGGTTATTTAAAGGGAGTTAGAAATCATCAGATTGGTGAATCAATCATAGGTTAATGCGGGACCAGACATTTACAATTATAAGCATGTGATCCTCTCAAATTAGTTTATAAATAAACTTTACTAAGTCTGTCAAGAGTCAAATTGCAAAATAGTCATTGCAATAACAAACAAAAATATTACTTATGTTAAACACACCATGACTTTTTCCGAATTAAAAAATTAAATAAAACTTATTTATGGGTCTAATCTGGGAAGACGTTTTAAAAACAGGTTCATTTACAAATAGTTTTGAATGATTTATGGATTTAATCTCAACTGTAGTTACTTGAATTCGAAATAAAAGTAATAAAACAATACATAATTAAAGAAATATAAAACAATGAGATGAGTGATTGTAGTGATTGAGTGAGATGGCTGTAATACACTATTATATTATGTGATATTATAAGATGACAGTGTTCTGCTTCAGCCATTGCAAGTTTACTAATGTTATGTAAGGGGGCTCTGACAACAGAGGTGCGGATCCAAATGCAAGGTTTTTAAGAAGAATGGTCAGGCAGGCAATGGTCAACAGGGTCAAACAAATGTATCTAGGTAATCCAGAGTCGTAGTCATTTAACAGGCGAATGGTCAGAACATGCAGCAAGCAATGTAAACAAACAAACAAACAAACAAACAAGGCAGGGGTCAAACACAGCAAAGCAAGGCAAGGCAAGGGAAATGTGTTCTAATTTTCACAGTAACAGTATAACATGTGTGTCTGTGCTGCTTTAAAAATCTGTGTAATCAGTTCTGAACAGCTTCAGCTGTGTATTTTAGCAATCAGGGGAATACAGGAACAGGTGTAAGTGTGTGGTGTATGACAGGATTTGTAGTCTATATGGTGACAGAATTGTAGTCCTGAGTGAAAGTGAATCATTACCAGTGATCTATGAGGGTTAGATTGCTGGTAATTGTAACAACTATATAGGATGTACAGTATCTCTTGTCAAGATACTTCCTTGCAACTGAAAAAGCAGCTAGCTGCTGGAAAAAGCACATTGAATTGTAAGTATTTGAGCTACAATCAAGCAACTGAAAAATGTAACTATGCTCTCCACTTCCCACAGGAGCTACTTTACTACACTGATTATAACAGAAAACATTCAGTATATTTGCATTTTGGGTGATGCAGTTGTGTAGTTGGTAGTGCTGTCACCTCACAGAAACCCCGGATTAATGAAGGGACTAAGCCAAAAAGAAAATGAATGAATGGATGGATGGATGAATGAATATTAACATTTTAATTCAGTGCATCTGTTGGTTTTATGCCTTCACTTGTAGTTCTTGATATTTCATGTGTGTAGCTTTGGTTGTGTGAAATGTTAGCTGTTAAAATGTGAACAGATTCACACTTTGAGAGTCTACAGGCTCTGCATTCCAGACAGGATAAACCTAAAGGGCACTGGACTGATAACAATCATCTCTGCCATATTAGTGCTTAAAACTGGTCATTTCAAAGGGCCCTTTGGAACTGACTGGACACTTTTCACACCTTTGTTCATGTATAATCTATGATGTAAATGTACATTTTGAGGAATAACATTCTTTTGGTTCTCGACTGCACTTAACATTTTAAATAGATCCACAGTTTCTTTTTATCTGTATGTTTAACGATTGAGCAAATTTGGAGGGTTTGTAGAAATGTGAAATCAAGTCAAGTCAAGCTTCATTGTCATTTTGCTACATGTGTGGACATAAAAAGGAACTAAATGTCATGTCTTGCAGATCAACGGTGCAGCAAAGATCGATCATAAATACAAACACAATACTGGACATAAGAGCTATTATAAAAAAAAAAAACCTATGCATAACTAAAATAAAATAAATAATATATTTAAACTATACACATAAGACAGGCTGAAGAAAAGGCTTCACAATACTATGACTACTACTACAACAACTAACAATAATAAGAATATTTTTTATTATCATCTAGTAAAAAGGCTTATGATATTTTATTTAAAATTATAATGTATATATAGCCTACACAACACTGTCCTACAAATGCTAATTATTGTTATTTGTAAAAGGCTAATTAATTATGTTCTGTTTGTATAAAATAGTAATCAACACTGTTTTACTACTACTCCTACTAATATAATAATAATAATAATTAAAAATAGTTTTTTTATTATTACAAAATGTGCAATATATGTATAAGCACTAATTACTATTGCCACTACTTCTATTACTACTATTAATAATATTAATAATAATAACAAATATTGGTTGTTGTTGTTGTTGTTGATGTTGTTGTTGTTGTTGTTGTTGTTACAATACATGTTAAAATTCAGAGATTGGAGTAAAATCTGTAGACCGACTCCAAATATGTCTATAGGTTATGGATAAAAATATTTATTATAATATAATTATTATTATTATTATTAATATTATCATCATACATTAAAAATGTATAGAGCCTACACAACACTGCTACTATTGCGACTGCAAATTTTTTTTATTGTTATAATTATCATTAAGTAAAAAGGCTAATTAATTATATTCTGTTTATATAAAAAACGTAAACAACACTGTTTTACTACTTCTTCTACAAATGATATAATAATAATAATTAATAATAGTATTTATTATTGTTGTTATTGATATTACAAAATTTGCAATATAAGCATAAGCATATTACAACTATTACTTTCATCAGGGATGGGCGGTATTTATGATACAAAGGTTTTAAATATGCATTTTAAGTAGAAAATAGTATTTTGTGTTTTGTATTTGATAGGGTTTATGAAAATGGGTTAATGTTTTGTATCAAAATACTTTAGTGTTTTGTATTTTTGTATTTTAAAAATTCTGTAAAATACTTTGTAAGAAGTCTACATTGGTGCGTCTTCAATTATTTGCCAAGGCTTGAGGTAAGACTAGAAAATTGGAAGGAAATGGATGGAAATTATGCATTACATATAAAGAAAGCAACAGACAAATATTAGGGGTAGATTCGGGAGTATATCAAAACAAAACAGGACAATGAGACAAACAATATAAAAAAAAATTCCTAAAGTAGCCATACTTGCATTACTTCATTGGCTGTTTCAAATGCCAGTAGCTGATCTGCAGGTGCTCTTTATAGTTAAATACAAACATTGACATATAGTTAATCAGTATGAGACAAAAATATTGAACAAGCCTACAGACTGGTCAAAATCTTTCAACTCAGGTTTTATGGCAGTAAAAACAGCTATTTGTTTGTGATATTGTCACCATAGAATTATAAGGTTCTATCTGACATTTTTGTCAAAATTAAGTTATTTACATATTTTTATTAAATTACAACTTATTTACATTATGTGATGTTTTCTAAAATGTTTACAATTAAAGACTTTTTTATTTAAAAAACAAAAAAGGTTTTATCTACAAAGTCAAACTCTAGCTTGGCTCTATAAGGTTCTTCCTGTGAGCCAATCAGCATTTGGAATGGACGCACACAGACCAATTAGGATCAGCTTTCTTTGTCATTTCACTAGATGACTTCATTAACAGTGGAAACGGAAAATATCACAAAATTAGAGTCGCAAATTAATGCTGCACAGCATAAAATTGAGCAGAAACCTGAAACTGAAAAGATGTGTGTAAATGTGATGATTTAGAAGCGTTTTGACATTAAGATGAAATGATAAATTTTACATTGTTGAAAAAGAAACAGATGTTTAAAAGATGTAATATATGAAATGTGAAATTTTTATTTGTGTACAGTATATATAGTCAGTAAAACATTTTTCAATGTTTATTAAACCGTTTATTGTCTGTTTTCTTTTTAAAGTCTTTAATTTTGAGCTTGAAGGGGAAATATTTAAATTGAATCATGGTTCATATAATTCAGTAAATACAATTTAATAATTCATATAAAGTATACAATTCAATTACATTAAAGTAACAGCTGCACTGGACAAAATATTTCGCACACGTCTTGTATGCTTAATTTGAACAGGAAAAATATTCATCCTAAAACATTAATTCAATGTTATAGAAAAGCAAAAAATGTAAACTTTCTCAAACATCAACATATTGTTACAACACCAATTTTTTTACGCAAAATTATGCAATCTCAGTATCTCAAAATCATTTAGAACCCAGATTGAATCTTATAATTCTAAGGCAACGGTAAGTAATTACAAACTTTTATTCCGGATGTAATGACATTGTAATGACATTGTTATAACATTGTATTTACATCTGAGATGTAAAATCTAATTACAAACTTTTATCTTGTGCGCAATTACTGTGTTATTACATTGCTGTTACATTGTAGTTACATCCAAGAAATTATTTATAAATGTAAATGTTTCTTTGTATAGTGCATGTACAATCTTGTTGTATTTATTTGTAAATATAGGCAGTACATATGTAAATACAAGCATTTGTTTTGGATATAACTACTTTGTCATTACATTATAATTACTATGTAAAAACATTGTAACTACATTGTTATAACATAGTTATTACATCACTGTCATTACATTATAATTACTATTATGCTAAAACAATGTAATTACAATGTTATTGGAATGTTTTTGTAATTATAATATTACAAGCAGTGTAATAACAATGTTAAAAAGATATATTCACAATGTTTTTACATAGTAAATAAAATGTTAAAAAAGTGTAATTACAATGTGATAACAATGTTGTAAAAACTAAGTTGTTATAACATTAAATATAATATGTAATAACGTTTTACAAACATAAAAGTACATTGTTATAATTACGATATTACATTATAATTACTATATTATAACAATGTTAACACAATGTTATTATGTGTAAGTATAATGTAAAAACATGGTAATTACATTGTTTGAACATGATATGTAAATTTTCACAATACACATGAAAACTACAAGCTCATTTAAGCTTATGTAATTACACTGTAGTTACATTGCTAATATGTGTTAATTACATCCAAGATAATATTTATAAATGTAAATGTTTCTTTGTATATTTCATTTACCGTATTTGTGTATTCATACGATATACATTAAAAGTTTTAGTTGTTCAATTTTTATTTTCGGATGTAACTACATTGTCAATATATTATAATTACTTTGTAAAAACAATGTAATAACTTTATAATTACATTGTTTTACCATTGTAATTACACTGATAGTGTTGTAAATGTGTTTTTGTATATTTTATGTACAGTATTTGTGTGTTATAGTTAATACATATACGCAATATGCATATACACAGTACAAATGTAATATGTAATTAAACTTTTATCCTGGATGTAATTACTATCTCATTAAATTTCATAACATTATGATTACATTGTAATACATCCAAGATTTACAAACGTTTTTTTATATTTCATATACAGTCTGTATTTATAGGTATATACTTAAATAAGCTTAGTACATATGTATGTAATGTGTAATCACGAACTTTAATCTTGATTTATAAACATGTTTGTATGTGTGTGCAATTACTGTCATTGTGATTACAAGTCATTACATTGTAAATACATTGTAAATATATTGCAGTTACATCCAAGATAATATTCATAATTGTAAATGTTTCTTTGTATATTTCATGTACAATACTTGTGTATTTATAGTTATTTAGGTAAATATACACAATACACATTTAATGTAATTACAAACTGTTATTTTGAATGTAATTACATTGCTATTGCATTGTAATCACATCTTTAATAACATTTATTAACATGTTTCTTTGTATATTTCATGTACAGTGTGTATTTATAGTTTATACTTAAATGTACACAGTGCATATGAATGAAAACATGTTTTTGTATATTTCATGTACGCTATTTGTAAATTAGTTACATACATAAATAGACATAGTACACTTGTAGTGTGTAATTACAAACTTTTATCTTGAATGTAACCACTATGTCGTTACAATATATTAATATGTCAATACATTGTAATTACATTATGATTACATCCAGGATAATATTTATAAATGTAAACACTTTTGTATATTGCATGTATAGTATTTAGTTATTTATAGTTGTATACATAAATATACAAAGGACAAACATAATTACAAACTTTAGTTTTGGATGTAATGACATTGTAAATACATTGTTACAACATTGTAACTACATTTGAGATGTAATATGTAGTTACAAACTTATAAATTACATGCAATTGCTGTGTTGTTACATTGTATTTACAGTGCTATTAAATTGTGATCACATCCAAGATAATATTTTTAAACTTAAATGTTTCTTTGTATATTCCTTTTACAGGATTTGTTTATTTATATGCAAGTAGAGGCAGTACAATGTAATTACAAACTTTTATTTTGGCTATAATATATGTCGTTACATTATACATACTATGTATTAACTTTGTAATTACATTTTTCTAAGTTTGTTTTTACATTGTTTTAACATTGTTATAACATTTCTATGTCATTACATTAAAAATAGTATGCTAAAACAATGTAATTACAATGTTATTGAAATATTTTTGCGAAGTTATTATGTTACAAACATTGTAAATGCAATGTTGCAACAATGTAATTACAATGTTATTACAATGTATTACATAGTACTTATGATGTTAAAAGAGTAAGATGTTATAATAACTGCATTGTTGTAACAATGTGATTAAAATGTTGTAATAATGTATTTACAATGTTGTTACATAGTAGTATTATAACAATTATTATGAAACAACATTTTACTAACAATCTAATTACATTGTTGCAACCTTTTAATTGTTATTATGTAACAACATTGTACTAACGTTGTACTTACGCTGTTAAAACAACTATGTTGTTACAATGTAGTTATTATATTAAAACAATGTAATTACAACGTTATTAAATAGTATATGTACTGTAACGACAGTAATTATGTCATTAATAATAATAATAAAAATGCTATGTCATAGCATTATATTTACTACGTAATAACATTATAGTTACATTATTATAACATTGTAATTATAATGTAATGGCATGGTAATGTTATAACAATGTAATTACATAGTAGTTGTAATGTTTTGACGTAGTAACTACAAAGTATTGACAATGCATTTACCATGTTATTACATAGTAGTTATAATGTATTGACATACTACATTTACATTTTGGATAGGTTAAGACCGTCTATTGCCATTTGACATGTGATCAGTCATATGACAAATAATTCTGTAATTCAGTGCCCATAAGCAAAGATGACAACTTTTATAGTTCCAGCAAACTCTATCTAACTCTAGCAAACTCCCGGCCAACTGCCATTGAGATGAATTATAGCAAAAACAATTATGTTTTCTCCAGATATTCTAGACCTCCTTGGTAATATTTCACACAGTTTTGCCCATCAAAATGACTTTACTTCAAGTGTGACTGCAGAAGCATTTAGCAATATTTAAAAGTTTTGGTTTAGATCTTAAGGTAAGTTCTTTTCTCAGATTTGTTAAATACAAGTCTGTTTATTGTAAACAGTGTAACATGCTTTTAAAATAGTGTTCATTGGAATTTAAATACACTTCTAGGGGTGCGCTTCCCAAACAACGAAGTAACTAGCAGCTGAACTATCAAGTACAATGCATCGTTTGAGAAAAGAATGATGTAGTGACGAGTGTTTCCCAAAACCCGTAGTTTCTCTGTCGCAGATCCAACGTTTGAGCCACATTAATTACAATGTAAAACACCCATAATAGTGCAAAACGAGGTGGAGTAACAACTTCTTTAGAGAATAACCCCATAATTTCTTTGTGCAAATTAAATTGTTTTACACAAACAGGCATTTAAAATAAAATCCATTATTAGCTTTGGTAAAAACATGCACTCCTTTTCCATATTAACTGAAATATATGTAAATTGCACATCTGGGGCTAATGTTTCCTCTACAAATATTATTGAGAATATTCTATAGTCTATCTAAATTAACACAAACTCACTTACAAAAGCTAAAAGGCATTAATATAATATATATAAATCATGTAAATAAATAAATAATGAGGTGATTTATTAAAAAAAATTAAATTTGATATTAGTTTTTTATAAGTAAATTCAAAAAATCCTACTTTAATAATATTAATAATATAAATTATGATGATTATGACTATTATTATTATTATTATTATTAACTAGGATAATGTTTTTTATTGTATAAGTCTACTTTTACAATTTGACACATGCAAACCACTGCAGAAATGTTCTAACCAACAGGCCCATGTCATATACAGTACAGATACTTAGGATAAATAACCTACTGTAAATTAAAAGCATTAAAGTATGTTTTTTTTGTTTTTACAAGCTTTGGAGACGTAACATAAATTCCGCTTTTAAATAATAGGTCACTTTCATCATGAGCCACCGCTGTGCTCAAAATGACATCAATATTTTCAAAGTGCACTGCGAAGGGAGTGCAATTGTAAACATGAAGATTTCTAAAACTGAACCAAAATGCTTTGAAAGCAAATAGCACCAAAGAGTGATGAATTTAATGCTTAAAATCTTTTTTAAAAATCACTCCAAGTTTAAATGTTGGAATGTTCTAAATGAATAGGGCATAGGGGGGATAACTAGGAAATATTACACAACCAGGAACTATGTTTCTAACTACAGCTCCACAGGTGTAGTTGCACGCATAGAAGTTTGCGATGCAGTTTGCAAATGTTTGTTGGAACTATGGATTTGGGAAACGCAAAAATCAACGAACTTTGTTTGTAATGACGGAAGGAGGATGCGTGAAAGTTCCTTGAGGAAGCATCGACACATCGACTTGAGTTCAAATCTCGCTCAGAAAGTCTCAGAAGTCGTTGTGGCCGAATAAAGTACGTAGAATTACAGCACATTAGAGACGAATTACCGGTTTGTAAACATTCAGGATCTGCGCACAGCAAGGTTGCAGAAAAAATGAGAGCGCTAGCATTTACAGCGAGGGAATGACATCCGATGAAGTACAGAGTTTGTTGTTATATTAGAGAAGTTATATTGATTACATATTATATATATTATTTACATAATGCTTTCAGCGTATTATAACAGCTTGTCACCCAGTGATAAGCACAGTTATTCTGCAAAATTATTGTTAAAGTGAGCGACATTTGTCTGACAGGTCCATTTGTGATAGCACGCTCCCAATGGATATTGGATAACACGAAATGGCCAAGCATACAACTATCACAAATATACAACTATCTCACTGAAACTCCAAGTGATTTTACAGGAGAGAAGTTAGAGACCTACAAGTCTTTAAATGCCAACAATTTTGTTCTGTGTGTTGATGTGCAAGAAATAATGTTCCATGATGACCAGATTCAAAACTTTTCAGTGCTTTGCAGTTTTGCCTAGTCAAAGACAAGGAAAGAAGACAGAACTGTACAAGGCCTGGGTAATCATCAACAAGCAAAACAACTGCATTCTGACAGGGAACTACATCTGTACTGCAGGGTATGTGAACTTACATGTCTAAATTTCATTCTAAGCATTCAGTGCCCGCAGTTTAATCCACCACATTTACCTGTTTTTGTTGAAATCACTTCTGCAATCAAAAATGTGTAATGTGTATGATTCAGCAAAGCGTGAGCTTACCTGATATAAAATGAAAACTGCAGTCAAGCATTTTTAATTAGGTCCTAACTCCATTCAGCTCTTCTGATGGCGGTTAGCTAAAGATGTCTGCAGTTGGCATTAAAAGCAGTGTGGTGTATGGTAAAATTTAAGTTTTCTTTTTTTGGACATTTACATTTTTTGGCATCCTACTGCGCAACACGACATGTTTGCTATTGCAACTGGTCTTTTTTTACAACCGGTATGCACGTTTGAACCCGTGTGACGTCATGTGTGGTGTAGGTTGGTTACCCCTCTATATATTATTCAAGTTCAGAGATAAAACTAATTTGTCTCAGGAGTCCCTAAATGAAATGATAAAAGTAAACATTACCATCAAAATCTTTATTAAGGCTTGAACACATTAAGGGAGTTTATTTGCTGAAATTCATATTAAAATCAGTTTTATTTGTTTTGTGCTGCAAATATTTGTAAGGTCTTTATGCATGGTATATTTTGTAAAAAGGGAAAAACAATAAATTGTAGTATGAATGCAGCAATGTTTAAATAATTTCCTGAAGAACGCGTATTGAGAAACAGGGGTTGAAAAACGAAAAAAACACCCATAATGCATGTTTGTCAAAATGCTTATGCAAATGCTTATCAAAACCGGAACAGTTGAGCAGTGATTAATGCTGTAAAAACTCCCTGTTCCCCATTACAGCCATGTCACAGATTAAACAGATTGTTAATTTTTAAAAGAGTCGTTCTAAAAACATATTAGTTTAGAACATTCAGCACGTATCTGTGGTGTTGGACATGCTTCAAATGAGACTTTTTTAAATCACGATGAGCTTCTCGCTCAACTTCCTGTCGTCTGCCTTGTCTGTAAGATTAATATTCAGTTGCTGCAGAAGTTATTTTTAAAGTGCATCTCAGTTTGAATATCATGTTTAAATCCTACAGTCTTAATCAAAAGCCACACTTTATAAGTAGAAAAATTTGCCTTTTGAGTGAGCTGGAATCAGTGGCCGGCAGTTAATGTTCAAGTCTCTTCTGATCTACACAAAGGTCAGTCAAAATCCGCAGCCCAGGCTTTCTAAACTCATAAAAGCAACCTGTTGTTTAAAAAAATGAGAACATTAATATGAGAACCAATCCTGACATATACTGACAGTGATTTTTAATAACCTCTTAGGAAAAGTGATGGATATTTTGGATGCGATAATTGGTTGTTTTGAGATTTTCCCCTCTCACAGAATTTGTGGATCACTTGTTTATACATGTTGTGGTTTCATGTTTATATTGTATATCTCAGCTCAATCATTGGCCTTTTATTACCAAACTAAGCATAGGAATGACTTCATTAGTCATTTAGGGACCCGAAAGATGATATCAAAACAAATGAGGGACATTTCCTATTACGAGCGCATCATCTTTGACAGTAATCTATCCCCTCCTTCTCAGCTACTAAGAAACCGAGGCCCGCTGTGGCCTCATTGACAGTAGTGTAAATGAGTTATAGATCCATTTCCTCTCTCTACACAAGATCACTGGCAGGTAATTGGGAGGCCAGATCATAAAGAAGGAAAGAAAGAAAAATCATTGGCTTTCACAAACTGGACAGCTCTGTCCCTTCCCCCCTCGTCTCTGAAAGTAATATAGATATTATTTCAGCCTCTGCCCTATTTTCGTTTCAATGAAATTATGATGTCCTCCTCCCAGTGATACGGTGTTAAAGTGAGAATTGGATGCAATATGAAAGCTTTATTGATGTAGACAATTATTGTTTGGGCGCTACTTAGGTCAGGGGAGAGGGGCTGCGGGGCATCTTCGTTACTCAAAATAACCTGGGAGAAGTGTGGGAAAGGCAAATTACTTTCCAAATAATGTTATCATCTGACGCATACATGACAGAGTCTTCTTCAAGGCCTGTACACCACCTTACAATATCACGTTTATAAAAAGGATTTTTGCAGAAAATTTGCAGTTTATTTTTACCAAAATGTCATTCAAGATGCAGGTGACACTTTTCTTTGGTAGAATATTAATATTCAATGAATATGAAGGAGATTTTATACATGCTTGTGGCAACTGTCATTAGGTGTCATTTGCTCAGTTGCCATTTTAAATGCAAAGGTGACATTTATTACTTGACATAAACAAATACATCAAAACCTGTCCTTGTGTTTGTCATTACAATTTGACATTATCAAAACACAAAAAGTCATCATAAATCTGAAATATGATTCATAAATCATAAACATGATTGCCATGAGTTAATTATAATTGTGTCATTGATATTTTTATTACTTTTTTCAGTGGAACAAACTGAATTTGTCAGAAACAGTTTTTAGTAAAAGTGTCAAATAATTTTATAACAGTGTCATTAATATTTACTGATATTTAATGACATTTAAATGACAAATTATAGTTGCACCCCTGTAGCTGAGGTCAAGAAAATATATCATAATATATTTTAAATATATATGTTTTGTAATATCTGTAATGTCTCACTACAATCCAACCTACTCTTTAAGATCTCAAAACTCAGGGCTTCTGGTACCTAGAATAGCAAAGTCGAGTAAAAGAGGTCGAGTCTTCTCATTTATGGCTCCTTAATTCTGGAATAGCTTTCCTGATAATGTCTGAGGCTCAGACACACTCTCGTAGTTCAAAACTAGATTAAAAACATATCTTTTTAGCAAAGCATACACTCAATGCATCACATAGTGCTATGATGCATGAATGTGCTCCATATATCTCGTTTATATACACTATGAACAGCAGCTGTGCTAATTATTCTTTTTTTTCTCTAGTTACACCTGGGGATACTCATTCAAGGCCCCCAGAGATTTTGCAGTGCCACTGAAGCGATCCAAGACCTGTGAAGAGATAATCCCAAAGTTTCCACAATCCCGGACCAGGCCGTAGCAGCTGCTGTGGTGGTCATGGAGGAGTAGAGAGCACGCGTCTGATTTCTGTGAGACTCCAGGGACAGACGAGTCTTACTGAGGTCCAGCGTTCTCCAGCCTCCGGTGCCTTGACTGCAGCTCTGCACAAGACGTTTGGCCATATATGAGAAATGGTCATGCCCAACTAAGCCTGGTCTCTCTCGAGGTTTTTTTTTTTCTCAACTTTCGCCAATTGGTGAAGTTTTTTCCTCGCCGCTGTCGTCACTGCCTTGCAAAGTTCAGGATGTGTAGAGCTGCCCATCGATGGATTACTCTTCAGTGTTTGGACTCTCAGCAGTGAATATTAAACCCCACTGAACTGAACTAAACTAAACTGAACTTAAACTCTGAAATCTGACCTGACACTGTCTCAATTCACTATAATCTTCTATGTGGAGCTGCTTTGACACAATCTACATTGTAAAAGGGCCATACAAATAAAGATAAATTAAATTGAATTGAATAATATATTATAATATCATGACACAATTAATTCTTGTGTGGTGTTCACATCCCACCCCTTATCCTTAATTGACCAGTCTGTTTTAACTGCTCTTATATTAGCACAAAAAAAATTTTCACCACCAAATTTTTATTCAACATTCTTTAGCTGTGACCAATGTCTCAAAGTAGTGTTCGAAATAACTGAAGAAAATACAAACGGGCACTAAAAATGTAAATGAATAATAGATGGCAGAAATCCAAATACTTTGTTTCGTTACTAATTGACAGCTCGCTAAAATACCTATCACAGAGTCTGACCAAAGAAACTGAAGTCCATTTCAATGATTTTACAGCCAGCAAAGCACAAACAAAATGATATGCTGTCATGCATAGTGAGTGCCCGAATTTTTATTCAGTCCTTCAACTGGACTATATTAGTGTACTCATATAGGCAATAGTGACTGAGCATATAGACAGTGAGCATGGACACAGAACTAGCACTAGTTATACTTTGGTCATTTTTTTAGCCAGATGTTAATGGTCTAATTCAATGAAATAATTAATGCTCATTCCTAAAAAGTTGGGTTTAGGGGTGGGATTGGGATTCCCTTTAAAAATTGTACATTTTTAAAATGACATAATTTAATGACCATTGATGACAGCTGTCATAAGCATGTATAAATTCTCATTCATTTTCATTCGTGTCATGTCATGATTAGTGTTGGGGAAAGTTACTTTTGAAAGTAATGCATTAAATTGAGTTAAAAAAGGAACTAGTTGCGTTACTTGGTTACTTCTTATGAAAAGCAATCCGGTACATTACTTTTGAGTTACTTTTGCATTACTTTTTATTGCCTAAATAAAGCATGATCTCTTTCAGAACTTGTTTCTTTCTTTGTTCAGCATTTAACAACACACTGCATAAACACCTACATTTACCTTTAAGAAACACATCACATGTGTGATTTATTGTGACTACTTTAATTTTAATTCAGTAGTTTATTTTTTAAAGCTAATTAATTAATCTAAAAAATGATTTAAGTTACATTTTTTTAAAAAGTAACTCAAATATTATAACTTTTTTAATTTTTTAATTTTTAAAACTAATAATGTGTTACTTGACTCGTTACGGAGAGTAATATTATTGTACTGTAATGCATTACCCCCAACACTGGTCATGATTATTAATGTTTTATAACAGTCTTACGAACACCTTCTTCAAGTAAAGTGTTTACGAACACATATACAGGCAAAATATAATTAATACTTGTGAGTCAATCAGTAAAGCAATCGGTGCAATCAGTCAGTGCAAGTAGCCAAACATTGTTTACTGTACAACATTTCTACCTTTACCTATAAGGAGGTCGAGCCTTTTCATTTATTGCTCCTAACTCTGTATTAGCTTTCCTGATAATGTCCAAGGATCAGACGCACTCTCTCAGTTCAAAACTAGAATAAATACCTATCTTTTTAGTAAAGCAAAGAAACATGATACATGTACAAAAATACATGTGTGTGCTCCACAGAGGTGAGTGTGCTTGACAACCACCTGTAGGACACACTCCTCCCGTCCTAATGTACCAGACATTTTGTTAGAAATACCCATATGCTTTACATGTTTATATAACTATTTTCTTTTATAGCACTTAATTTTTGAATCTTGTTTAAATTCATAATAAACAGCAGCTATGCTAATTGTTTTTTTTTTTTATTATTCTTTATTTTCACCTGGCCATACTCATACCAAGGCCCCCAGAGATTATGCAGCTCCATTGATGCGATCCAAGATCTTTGAAGAAATGATGCCAAGGTATCCATAATCCTGGACCAGGCCGTATCCTGAGTTGATGCTGTGGTGGTCTTGGAGGAAGGGAGGGCATGAGATTGATTGCTAAATATTGATTGATTCATAAATTGTCATGCGATGTGTGATGGTGTGTGAGCACCTTTATTGTATATGGGATAGAATGGGATTTGTGTTGCTTAATTGGTAGGGCATTGTGTTACATAGTTTAATAATTATATGATTGATCCCTTGGGTTGTTAAGATGCATTGTGTTCCAAAGACTCTGCCAATTAAAGGTAACAATTAAACTCATTCATAAATTCATTCATTCATTCAATCATTCATTCATTCATTCATTTTCTTTTCGACAATCTTTTTATTAATCTGGGGTCGCCACAGCGGAATGAACCGCCAGTAACAATAACAACAACATTAATTTACTTTTCCTTTGTTTTCATAATGTGATTTAACCTCGAGGTTTTCACTGACACCAGAGGCATATTGGCAGATTTTTGCTTACAGTCCAGCCTGGGCTAAATTAAGCTGTCACATTTAATTTTAGTTTTAAAGATGCCCCGGGTACTAAGATGTGTATGACTTAACATAAACAATTTCTCAATAGAAACCCAACAGAAAATGTAGGTTGTTAAGAAAGAAAGTCCACATTTATTTTTTGTGTGCTGTTTGACATGTGAAATGGATGCTGACATTGTGTCGCTTTTGGTTTTAATTGTCAAAGGAATGTTGGTTCCCCTATAAGGAATAACATAATGTTAAATGCTTCTGGATACGGATTTGAGAACAGGCCGAGAGGAAATGCAAGACAACAAACATGAAGGCATTTGTCTTTAACATCAGTCTTCACTGCAGCATTAATCTTAAAAACCTGGACACTTACTGACAGCAAGGAAACGGACCAATCGCTAGGTCTCTCAGTGAATAGGCTTAAACTTTCTCCTTCCATTACTGACAAGCATTGGCATGTTCACATCCTATAGTTCCTAAGTGTGAATTTCACTCAATATCTGAGAGTGTTTACTCTATATGTAGAAAAAGAACTATTTTTATAAAGCATATTGTACAAACACTGATGATACGGCATTTGGTTTAAGTGACCACTTAGATCTCTCTTTCAGTAGCTGTGATTTACTAAAATCTTTAAAGTTATTGGGCACATTCTCTCCTTTTTTTCTCTTCTTATCACTAGGTAAACTGTAAAGACATACATTGCTTCTTTTTTCTGTGATGTTCCTGTGAAAATAACAAACAGAAGTCACCCAATGTGCTATTGTCTCAGTATTTTGTAGTCCCAATCATGTTTCGTTGACAATAATAAAAGATAGACCAACCATTCAACATCATCTGAAATATTGACAGTGTGATAGTCTAAAATATGTGTAAAACAAAGTAGATTTTTTTAAAATAACATAAATCTCTCACTTTTTTTCAATCCAGACTCAGTTTGAAAACATATTGCTATGTACATTATTGGAGAGTGCCAAGTACATTTCAGGCGCTTTTTGAGATCTCAAAATTTCTCTCAAATTCCTCTTGCGAGTGCCATTCGCACCTGCTATTCTCACGTAAATCCACCTGAGGCTGTTGTCAACTGAATGACTGATTGACTGACCCACACTCCTTCTTTCCTAAACCCAACCAATAGTGTTTCCAGAAGAAGAAAAGCCCTCTTCTGAATTTTACCACGTTTTTAGATGTTACCACGCCATCATATTGCCCTGTAACATTTTCAAGATGAAATGCAGCCATATGTATATCTGGCTACATAATTCATGATCTCCAGAAATGTATATAGGGCTACGTTTTCAGAATGAACCTATGTTGTTGTTGTTTTTCTACATATTTCATTATTAAACATGATTTACATTTACATATTTAGGTATGTAAGTGTTGATACACAGGATTACCTTTAAGATTTTTTCTACTTAAAGAAGATGGAATCAATGGACATTCAAAAGTGCTACACTGTAATAAATGTTGGGTTTCACACAATCGATGGACAACATGAATGGATTAAGCGAACTTATTCATTTTTTACAAATTTTAATAGATTGAACTTAAAAAGTTGTCCCAAAAATAATCATGAATTGTGTTAATTCAGCTCATTTTAAATTAGCAATTTGAACAAACATTCATATTCTGTATTCAGAGTTCTGCACTAAAGGTTTGTTATGATACTTTTTGAAAATATAATAACATCAATCACTAAACAAAATATCTCTCTGTTCAGCTACCATCGTAAAGTTCACATGAACTGGAAGTTGCTGAGAATTTTATTTCAGTATGTTGACGTACTTTCTACAAAAATGGAATATTGAGTAGGGGGCGAAGCTTTCTTTTATAATAATTCCTCAAAGTGCAATCTAACAATAAGAGAGGGTATAATATGCAATTGCTATGGAAGCCCTTAGGTTGACAAAAGGAAAAAACTCCACTCCAAACGAGAAAGCAAATGGACAGACTTTCATCTCAGATTACCAAAACCAACCAATTTTTGAATAGATTAACTTGCAAGTATTATTCAGGTTAAGAATAACAATGTGAGCTGGCAAAACAAACCATGTCAATTTTGATTTCAAGCACACTTTAATTGCAGCAGTTGTATTAGTAATTGAAAACAGAACATTTAATAATGCCATTGCTCAAAACTCGCCCTACAGTGCCCACCAACCTTGAATATGTTTATTAGCGTGGTCAAGTGCATTCTCAGAAACTAAAAAAGCACTTTATTAGTGTATGGAAAATGAAAATGTATGCTGCAAGCCATCCGTCTATCTATTCATCTTACATATATTTTTTGTGAAATGAGCTCCATGGCATTTGACTGTGAACGTGTTGAAGGACCAATGCTGCATTCTCTGATGGCTGATCTAATATTGTAGAGGGAAAGTGAGCCTGCAGGGCCACAGCGAACAGACAGAGGTTCAGCTCCCACGTGTAATGAGAAGTGAGCGATGTGTGTGTGTGTGTGTGAGTATCTGTTACAACGCTCTAATTGGATGTTTGATATACCCTGACCTCCTGACAAAGCACACCTCTGCAGGTGAAGAGCACAGGAGGTGCTTCTGCAACATGCTAGACTAAAGTTAAAGGTCTTGTGGAACAAAGGTGGGGATGTTGGGTCATTTTTTTTCTCCCCCAGCTGCCACATGAGGTAATGTTCTAATTGGATTTCTGCTGGAAAATTCCGGTTTCAGATTGCTGCCCCAGACAGCGTGACCTTTTTGTTCTTAACAATTTGCATTGTCCTTTCATTGAAGGGGGAAGGTGCTTAAATTCACATACACAGCCACAAGGTAAATTGCTTCTTTCATTTGTTCCACGTGCTGCTGTGGGGAATGTTAGGATTCAATAGATGTATAAGTCCAAAAAAAAAAAACTGAAAGTTAAATTTTACAATACAAAAATAGTATTTAGTAGTACACTGTGAGGTTTTTTTTTTACTCCTGCTTTTCTAAACAGAAAGATAATATTTCTTATCATGAACTAATTAACAAACTTTATATATACAGTTTAAGTGAGAATTAACCCCCCTTTCAATTATTTTTATTTTTTTGTATTTCCCAATTGATGTTTAACAGAGCAAGGACATTTTCACAGTATGTCTGATAATATTTTTTTCTTCTGGAGAGTCTTATTTGTTTTATTTCAACTAGAGTAAAAGCCGTTTAAAAATTTTTAAACACTGTTTTAGGGACAAAATTATTAGCCTCTTCAGTCAATTTTGTTTTTCCGTTAGTCTACAAAACAAACCATCGTTATACAATAACTTGCCTAATTACCCTAACCTGCCTAATGAACCTAATTAACCTAGTTAAGCCTTAAAGTGACATTTAAAGGCTTAACTAGGTTAATTGGGTTAACTTTTAAAAGACAAAATAAAACCGTTATTAGAAATGAGTTAATAAGATTATTATGTTCAGAAATGTGTTGAAAAAAAATCTCTTTGTTAAGCAGAAAACCTTGGTGGGGGGGTGATCGGGGTGACACGGGGGCTTATAATTCTGACTTTAACTGTATATATAAAAAATATATACATTGCAATAATTTTTCAGTAATCAAATGAATTTGTTAGTTCATGACAAGAAATATTATCTTTCTGTGGCAACCATTTTGGCAACCAATATATATACATATTATTTAACTACACAACATTTAGTTTCAGTCCATGAATCGCATTGCATCTTAGAATTGCATCTTTTCCACACCCTTGTTGAATGTCTATTAGTCTGTGTTGGTAGGTTCCATATCTTAGCTCTGGAGATTTTTCAGTTGTGTATTATGGTTACATTGTTAAACCAAAAGGCAGTAAAATTATCCCCTTGGGCTGTTTGTTCAAAGCATAACTTTAACTGATGCACTCAAACAACAACAACAACAACAACAACAACAACAACAACAACAACAACAAAAAAGACTTTTGCTTGTTAAAATAACTTATTTAAAATAAGCTGAAACAGCACAATTCTTGAGTTTGTTTGGACAACTTAATTGTTTTGTTCAATCTACTTAAATTTATTACCTTAACTTAATCGATTTGTGCTGGGACAACTTTGAATGTGTGAAACCCTGTTTTTTTTAATATTCAAAGATTTAAATAGATTCAACTTCCACAAAATTCCCAATTTGTCTCATAAACGAATTTTCCTTCTGCTTAGTGCCTTTATTTGTCAAGGGTCCCCAAAGCGGAATGAACCGCCAACTTATCCAGCATATGCACTTACAGCTGCAACCCAGTACTGGGAAACACCCCTACACACTCACATTCACACACATTCACTAAGGCCAATTTAGCTTACCCAATTCACATATAGCGCATGTCTTTGGACTGTGGGGAAAACCGGAGCCCCCGGAGGAAACCCAAGCAAACACAGGGAGAATATTCAAACTCCACACAGAAATGCCAAATGACCCTGCCGTGACTCAAACTAGCAACCGTCTTCCTGTGAGGCAAAATTTATAATATAGCAATATCAGTATTTGCTTAATACATAAATTGCATAAAACACCTTTTCTTTAAGACCCTAGGCAAATTTCTCTAGAGTTAAAAAAAGTATGAGCACATTATTCATCCCGGTGAATGCAAATAATTCACCATTACAGGTTAAGATCTCATATTTCTAGTGATTATAGAACATGTTCATTCATTCTGCTCGATGAATGAAGAGGTTAATCAACGTCTGTGTTGATGAGTGGATTTGACAGTTGTCTAATTTTTTTTGACAAATTCAGTTCACTTTGGCATTTAAAATATAGATTCTGTCTCATCTATTCTATTTCTATTGTGTATTTATGCCATTGTATGATGTTCATAATAATCAACTTACTTTAGTCGAATGCAAGCACCTTGTGATGTCAGCAGCAGCAAAGTTAAAGGACCTAACATGACACTGGATTTCTCATGACACTTGATAAGGCAACGTGAGGACACCGAAGCACAATCACTCTTCAATAAAGCTTTTGTGCTGTAGGAGACTATAAATGCTCCTGTTTACCCTCAGGGAAAGTCCCTCACACTTCAGCGGAGAGGTCAGTCTACTTCACACTGGAGGAAAGATCAACCTTCATCAAATCTAGCTCTGTCCTCCAGCAGTCAAGACCCAGCCCTTACATTAATGCTGTGCATTGTAAAAAACGGCAATGATTTTAAAGAAAAAAACTGTAAAAGTGCTTAAAAAGTGATATGTTAATTGATAAACAGTAACCTACTTTTTATTGACATACTGTAGAATCTGACATCCCAAAATTCCATTTTGACAATTAACAATTGATATGTTGCACATACCAAATTTTTTCAGGTATATTTCAGGCATTTTCCCTTCATTTTGCTTACACTGAAACAAAATGCTGTAAAACAGATGTATAATTGCAGTACATCTATTATTCATGCAAAATACTTTACTTTTTAAACAGAGTTGACATTTTTCACCATTTTGTGCTTTATACAACCACAAACCAGAAAACTTGGGACAGTAAAGAAAACGCAAATAAAAAAAAAAGTAGTGATTTCTAAATTTACTTTGACCTGTATTTCATTGTGCGACACAGTGGCGCAGTAGGTAGTGCTGTCGCCTCACAGCAAGTAGGTCGCTTAGTGTGTATGGATGTTTCCCAGAGATGGGTTGCAGCTGTAAGGGCATCCGCTGCATAAAAAATATGCTGGATAAGTTAGCGGTTCATTCCGCTGTGGCGACCCCAGATTAGAAATAAGAAAGAAATAAGCCGAAAAAAATGAATGAATGAACGTTGTTCATTGCAGACAATATGAACACAGCATATTTCATGTTTTGTCTGGTCAACTTAATTTCATTTCATTTATAAATATACATCCTTTCCTGTCATTCAGACCTGAAACACATTCCAAATAAAGTTCACATGACAAAGCAAACCCACAAAAGCACACATTACAAAGTCCTGGCTACGAAGGAAGAGGACTGGCCTGACTGCAGTCCTAACAGTCTCCAATAGAGAATGTGTGGCGCATTTTGAAGTGCGTCAACTAAGACCCCGTACTGTTGCCCACTTTAAGACTTGTTTGCAGAAAACATGGGACAAAATTACACCTGAAACACTTCATCACTGGGTGTCTTCAGGACTTTCATCCCGGCTGTTAACAGCAACAAGTCCAAAAGCCAGGTTCTGTGATGGTATTGGGTTGTGTCAGTGCACTTGGCAAAGGTAACTTGCACTTCTGTGATGGCACCATTAATGCTGAGAAGTACATAGAGATTTTGGAGCACAACATGCTGCCTTGTTTTCCAGGAATGTCCATGCATATTTCAACAAGACAAAGCAAACCCATAAAAGCACACATTACAAAATGGTAAATATTGTTCCAACTTTTTTTTTTTAAATGTGCTGAAAGGACCAAAATTCGTATACGTGTTTATATTGTATAACTATATTATATAAATTAGATTATTTAAAAAAAAAACTTTAAAAATCATGAGGAACACATTAAAAAATGTTTCAAGAGTTCACACTTACCTGATGATTGATTATAAGCAAGTTTGGCATGCTATCCCAGGAGAGAACCCTGAGCTCAAAAGGTCTTTGAGCCCTGCGCTCCATTTCGTTTGTAGGGTGAAAGGTGAGCTTTGAGCTCAGGTAGGTCTCGAGAACTCCCTCTTTTTTGATAAGAGCTGATGACAGAAAATAATTGTTATGAAAGAGATATGCTGCTGGATGAGTTTTACTAAATTTGCTAAATGCTAAATTTAAACTGATCAATCAACTTGTAGTGCATTTTTTTGGAATATGGGAGGAAACCGGAGAACCCAGGGGAAAACCCACACAAACAAGGGAAGAACATGCTAACTTCGCACAGAAACGACAGCCGGCCTGTTAAAGGACTAGAACTGGTGACGTTCTTGCTGTGAGGCAATAGTGTTTATCACTGGGCCACCGTGCTACTCTATGAGAATGGTGGAGAATTAGGAGTGGAAGAGGGGATTCTTCAAATTGAAGATGACTATTGTGAGAAATCTTGGCTCTTTAAAGTGAGTTAGGAATCGTCTGATTGGTGGATCATAGTTAATGCAGAACCAGCCGTGTTCAATGACCCACATAGCAAAATTTCTCTGGCCCAGCTCTGGCCCACACAATCAGGTTTTGCTTGGCCCACATGCCGCAGTGAATTACGGTACATGACTGGACCAAATCTGGCTTCCAGACAAGGGCCAAACACAGACCATATCTGGGCCAAGTCTCAGCCAAGTTAATAACTCATAACTGGGCCTGAACTGGGCCAGATAGGTTGGTGTGTCACGATTGCAATGAAATTGATAAACCCATGGAGTGATGCGCTTTAGGCACACTATGGGCACGCTTTTTCTCAAAGTGACCTGATTGGTAGAATTTTTTTTCTTTACTCAAAAATTATTTTAGTGTATTTTAAATGTGGGTCAAGACTGGCCAAACTCACATGGCCCACTTATCAAATTTTTAAATCTGGGCCAAATACTACGTTTTACATCTGGCCCAAATCTTGTGTGCCACCTTAAAAACGGTGCCACCTTTGCCAAACCCGGGCCATGTTTGGCCCACATGCTGTATGCCAGTGCCGGATGAATGTCTGCTGTGCCAGCTTTTTGCCAAATCTGGGCCAGAATTCTTTGCTACTAGGGGCATAATCACGTGATCTTCTTGAAATTAGTTTATAAATAAACTTCCCTTGTTTTATTTTCTGGAATGAAATACAAGTCAAAGTAAATTTAGAAATTATGTCTCTGTGTTTTCTATGTTGCAACATGCACTCTAAAAAATATGGGGTTATTTTTTCTACCCAAATCTTGGGTTGAGGCATTTGGGTAATTTTTGGGGGTCTTCAACACAGCTCTTTGCGTCAAATCTACTCACAGCAGGGGCTGACTGGGATACCACATATTGTGTACTAATTTGTTTAAATGCAATGAAAATAGTGTAACATAAACACAGATTCCTTGCGTTTTCAGATGATTAAAATGAGATTCATGCCTATAGCAGCCCTTAGTCAGACCTTTCTGAAATAAATAATTTCTTACTACCTTTTGTACACCTGTAATCAAAGCTGTACATCCCCCACCGTACTTCAGTGATGCCGAATTAAAACAATACAATTGCTGGGTCATCTTTTGCAGGCATTTTTGGATTAAATGAACCTATTATTTAAGTAAAAATAACCAATTATTGGGTAGAAAACTCCAATTTATAGGGTTAAAAATAATAACCCAATTACTTGGGTTAATTTAACCCCTGATGTGTTCTGTCCCATATTTACCCAGCAGTAGGGTTAAAAACAACCCATTTTTGGTAGTTTTTAACCCTGTGTTTTTTAGAGTGTGTTAATGAATCTACTATTGGTCTATATTAAACATTTTATATGAATGAGAAAATAATAATGATATGTCTCAATAGTTTCCAGAGTTTCCTGCCAGGAAGTGATATCACTTGGGGCAAGTAAAAGGCTTTTGCAAGTTGAGCTTTATTGTCATTCCACTACATTTGTGGACAGTGGAATGAAATGTCATGTCTTGCAGGACTACATTGCTACATAAATAAACAAAATCATAAATATGAACAGAACACTGGATGTAATAGCCATTTTAAACCTAACACTAACATCCCGGAGTGGTAATCTAACTATACTAACTACTAAATCTACATATATTATAAGTACTTAAACTATACACATAACCTAAAACAGACTATACAAGTGCTTTTACATAAAACAAAACCATTTGTGTAAGATACTGTGCAAAAAAGGCATTTAAGGTTAATGAAAACAAGTAGTACATTCGAAAGTAAACATTGTTGTCCTTGTAATGTGGAATTTAAGTAAAGTGTCTGTGCATTTGGAGAGAGTGTTTCTACAGGTCCATGCCCACTAACTTGTGTGACGCATACTCAGAAATGCACAATGTTTTTTTATGGAGTGATTCGCTGTTTTCTATTTTCTGTTTGACTAACACTGCTGGGTTCACACTAAACGCGGAAGACCTAAATGAGGCAATTTCCATACATTCTCGGCAAACACATTGTGCATTTCACATTGTTCAACTGCGGGAGGGTAATCTAAAAGTTTTATAAACTTATTTTAAAGAGTTCAACTGATAATTGATAATAAAGCTCGTTTTGCATGCTGTCCCAGGAGAGAGCCCTGAGCTTATGAGATTCTTGAGCCCTGGGCTCCTTCCCATTTGCAGGACGAGAGGTGAGTTTGAGCTCAGAAAGATCTCCATGAACTTACCCAGCTTATTTCTGGCTAATAATGGATATGTATGGCTGAGAAGAGGTGTACTTGCTAAGAACTTGGCTATGGTTTCAATTTTTTGTATGTTCGATTTAGTTAGGTTGCATGTTTTTAGACTGTGGAAGGAAACAGAAAAACCCATGGGGAAACCCATGCGAGCACGAGGTGAACGAGCAAACTCTGCACAGAAATGTTGTCTGGTTTAGTAGGGACTTTAACCAGAGACATTCTTGCTGTGAGACAACAGTGCTAATCGCTGGGCCGGTTGTGTCACCCTTCTGGAAAGGAGGGGAGTAGGGGTGGATAAAGGGGGATTCTTCAAGACGAAGATATTGAGATAAGAAAACTCAGGTTATTTATAGTGATTTAGGAATCATCTGATTGGAGAATCAATCATGAACTTAATTATAAAAGATTATTAATAAACTTCACTTCGAGAGAAGCACATGATGCAGTATGATTTATTGTGGCTGGTCTTGCATCTATAATCATTGCTAGTCCAATCAGATATCATTGCTAGACCAATCAGATGAATTCTAGCCTCCAATAAATAAGCATAATCATCCTACTTTCCTTATCTTCGTTTGTTGATGAAACCCCCATCCACCCCATCCCCCCCTTTCCACCTTTACCAGGGAGAGCTCTCGAGACCTACCTGATCTCGCAACCCTTGTCATGCTACATGAATAGGCGGGAGCCCTAGGCTCAAGTATCTCCAAGCTCAAGGTTGTCTCCCGGGACAGTATGCCAAAGCTGCTATTATTATCAAGCAATAGCTAAGTGTGAACTCCTGAAATATACTTAAACCGCTGTTCGGTGCGAACTCAGCATAAATGTGTCATTGTGTTTGTATGCCCTTAAAATGCAATACAGTGCATCTTTGCAATTATGTGGACAGAGATTTTTTTTTTAAATTAAAGTGGGGAAAACTCACTAAAAACACCTGTGTATGTGTGGATGTGGCCAGAGTTGACCAGAACATAGGGACAGTTACATATTATGTATATTTTTAAATTACTGAAATTAAAAATGAAACAGAAAATAGATATTTCATAAAAATGTTTATTTAACTTATTAAACACAAATTATAAAAAGTTGACTTAATTGTGACAAGAAAATTTAAGCTAAATGTATAATTAGATAGACTGATTGTACAATTATGTGGCATGGTAGAATATAGAATGATACTGTTAACAGGACCTTAGTAAATTGAAGAAGAAAAACATGCCCGATAAGTATTCATGTATCATTTTGCTTTCAATTATATATAGAAAAGCTATATCTGCATCTTGAGGTTATATAAAGGCACTTGACGGTGCAATTATGGGTTTTCAACCCGTAAACGCAAAGTTCCCAAGAACACTTGAACTCGCCAACACTGTCTCTTTGTGAGACTGATAACAGATACGGCACCAGACTTCTGCCACAAGCCTTCTCTCAGACCTCACCGTGCCAGAATTAGCATTTTGTCTTCAGACTTCTTCAAGAGACTATTTTTAAGCTGGTAATTGGCAAACGCACAAAACCACTTAAGTACGTGTGAGACTATTAGGATCTAGAAGCAACGAGAAGCACAAAATGCCTAATCTCTCTCAAGCAAGACATTTCACACCCATTTAAACAATGCTAATAACAGCCTGTATATAGAAAGCTAAATAAATACACACTTCTCATTTAGCAGCATATTTTTGTCAAATGATGAAGTATGTGCTGTGAAATGTTTGGAATAATGCTAAAGCAAGGAAAAAGGTAATCAAGATCTGTCGAGCCAGCCGTTTTATTGTACGGCAGCTGCAGGCTGAGGGCGCAAGTATTTCCCATATGGTAAAAAAAAAAATGTTTTTCTGTCCAATTTAAATGTTTTTCCAATTTAAATGTTAAAAAACGCTAAATATTTTTTTTAACAGTGAGGCTCAACAAAACATGTTTTTTAAATTGAAAATATACTTCAAGCTTCATATAGGAAAATATATTTCAAGGTCATGAAGATACATTTTCAATCTCATTTTCAACCACATTTTCAACAATAAAATTCAACAATAAAAAACTCACTCACTCACTCTCTCCTGCTTATTCCCAGCTTTTATTAGAGGTCTAAAGCAGCCATTATTTAAATGAAAACTTTTTACAAGAAATGCACTCTAAAATAGTTTACAGTAAAAGAAATATAAATTATGTACAACCTTTATTTTTCAACATTTTAACCATTATTGTAAATATTGCAGCTATATTTAAAATAAACCTCTTTTTTTGTTTAAACATTTTAAACATCAAATAAAGATTTTCTTGTTACATGTTTTCAAATGATCGAGTCTATTTTTTAATTAAAGGTACATTATATGGTTATATGGTTTTTATAGTTAAAAAGTTTTAAATTTATTAAACACTTTAAAAAATGCATATAAATTGTGTGTTTGTTTTATGCAAATGATTTAAATAAAAAAATATTTTTACTTAAAATATTTTTAAAAGTGTATATGACCCTGGACCAAAAACTAGGCTTATGTTTCACGAGCATATTTGTGGAAATAGCCAAAAATACTTTATATGAGTCAAAATCATCTATTTTTATGCAAAGCTACAAGCACCTATGAGTCAGCAGCATAAAGGCATATTCATAAGCAAGACTAATAATGTCCTTCTTAATCGTCACTAATGGGCGGGGCTTTCCCTCTCTGATGACATGTACAAAGAAAGCACATCAATCTTTTTGTACGAAGTGGGATTATAAAAAATAAAATAAGATTGTGGCCACACAACTGTTTAAACCCCTTAAAAATGATATATATATAAACAGTTCTGTCTTGTTCTTGAATTTGATTGGCTGATAGCCGATTGACATTCTGCAAATAACAGCCCTGTCCAACCTCTTAACCCTTCACCCTTGTGTATTACTCCGCCCACACATGGCGACAAGCAGAGGACACTTTACAGTTTACACTCTACTAGCTTTTAAGTCAAGAATGTAGTTGTTTAGATTGCAACAATACAGTTTATTTTAAGGATAGTGCCTATTTTAAAATAGTTTTTATAATTTTTTATATTTTTAAAGATATAACTTCGGAGCATCGAATTCAGTGCATCGGCCATCATGCCTGAGCAGACAAAAAAAAAAGTGACAGTTGACGTTCCGCCACAAGACGGCGACAGAGGCTGCATAAGAAGTTCTTTGGTAAGAGAAACAGCATTTTCTAAGCGTAAATTTCAAACTATTGCAGAACAAATCATTATAAATCAGGTAAATGACATTCTACATTGTTTTCTTTCTTTTGTGTATTTATATTACTGTATTTATACTACAGAAACTGGCAGTGTCTGGGTTAATTAACGTTATTTTGAAATCCCGATTGCAACAGAAATACTGGGAAATCTCTGTAAGTTAGATTGATGGCATTACATGTCTAGCTTTATAATCTTAAAATGTAAGCAAAAATGACCTGTTTTGTCATCCCTTTAGATATTAAGCTAGTGAATCATTTAAATACTAGCTCTAAAGTAACATTGGTGAAGTAGCAACCGTTTGCTGTTCTGAACGTCAGTTGCAGATATGAATGCGTGGCGGAAGAAAGGAGTTCCTCGTACAAAAGGGTTTTTGAGACCTTCCCCGTGTTTGATTTTTTTTATACACACGATTATGCCGTCGAACTGTTGTTTAAACGCAGTATCACATGCATAGCATGGCCATGTTGCTGTATATTGTAACTGGTAGGGTCACTAAGGCGAGTTCACAACGCACGCAGATTAATAGTCATATGGCACTGTGTGATATTGCTCATATATAGCTTTATTATGATGATAAAAAAAAATAATAATTGGTCCAGAGTCACATATTTAAATCTTTTTTTTTTAAATAATTTACCGGGTTTCTGCCTTGTGATGCAATATGTACTAAATAACTGAACTAGTCAATTCACCATGACCTGACATCTTCTTCGGTGTACAGTAACTTAAGCAGAACAGGTCTGCCAAAGCACTGTAACCTCATGTTTATGCAGCTGTTTGAATCTAGCTTTCTAACAATACAACGCGGTGACATTTCGCAGGGAGACAGTCCTGGTAATAAAGGTCTTAGCAAGCACTGCTTACCTGCCACAGTCAAGTGTCTGCTAACTTATAACTGAGAGAAGAAAAGATGCCGACTCAGCACTCATATAATTGCCATGTAGGGGAGTTGCAAGAGCTACGATTGCGGAGAGAAGGAAACAGTCAAGAAAGCACAGAGATACTTCGCTTTTTGGAAAGTTTGGAAGATAACTTTGACTTCATTCTGTCAGTTCTAATGACTTCACATCAGTACTGCGGCACATTAAAAGCTAGCCAAAAATTCAGGATGGACAGTGAAGTGTGTGTGTGTGTGTGTGTGTGTGTGTGTGTGTGTGTTTGTGTGTGTGTGTGTGTGTGTGTCTATATATATATATATATATATATATATATATATATATATATATTAGAACAAATGAGATCATTTTTATTCGTATTGATCATTAGTTTTGTTTTCAGTCTTTTTATTACTTTATTTAGTTATTTTAAGTTCTATGTTATATGGCCGACACGGAATCTGCAGAAATCCACAGATTTTCAGCCCATCGAGTCTGTTAATTTACTTGTGTAAATATGTGTAAATTTATATTTATTTAGTTATCAAATTAATTTCAGTAGTATTACTGACAAATATGAAAATGTTCATATGGTTTACAGTCTGTAAAGTAATATTGGTTTTTTAGTAGATATTTGGTAGATATATTAGATAAGAGACTTGCTTTGTTTACTAAAGAAGTGGTTCTAATAGGATTTGTATTGTAAACATTAAAGAAAAGGTAAAAATGCATTATTTTTTAATTTAACATATTAAATTTTTATGATACACCCCAAATCATTCAACATAAATCAATATTCTGCGCAGAAATAGAAAAAACTGTCTGATGTCTGACAGACTCTGTCTGGCCCTAGTTATTTGCCATGCCTATTTAACTCTAATTTTAAATTGTTTCATTTACATTTTTCCCATTTATTTTATTTCATACAGTTTGTTTTAGTTTATGCTATGTTTTGTTTTGTTTTACATTGATGTGTTGCTTGTTGCCTTTTTTCAGGGGTCCGTTCTTCGTACGTGGATTCCTTAGCTGGATTAAGTTATAGATGATTTGACATGGTCCAGGATCTTTTCATACTTCAAAACTCATGTGAGAGTTGTTGTCATAGCAGGGTATCGGGTCAGTTCAAACAAAGATAATACTAAACTTTTTGTTACAGTATATATTTTCTTACAGTAGTAGTTATGTACACTTTGGAAAATAGTAAACATTTTTTTTAACAATATATATTATAAATATATATTATTTATTGTATATATTAACAATATATATATATATATATATATATATATATATATATATATATATATATATATATATATATATATATATATATATATGTTTAAAAATATATATTAATAAAACCTATGCAATCTGCACTCTGAATAAAAGTACTTGGACCATCACCTGCTGGTGGTTTAAAGAGAAAATTTATTGATAGGGGCTTTTAGATTCAAACATGTACAATCACTTTAGTACGATATGTGTATAGACATACACAATATTCTACTTATTTTTTTTTATACATTTATGCAGTGATGACCATGTTTTGACAGCTAATATGATGATGATTTTACAACTTTCTTTTACGACCATCAAAATGCTTTTATTATGCAAAACTAATTTAAAGAGCCAGATATTATTTACACCGATCAAGAAACCGGCTACTAATAAAGAAAATCAGCTCTAACTGTAAAACTAAATAAATTGCTAAATACTCTTGGCATATGAATGCATAGAGCCTGTAGCCCGAAAGTGATAGCGTATCATATTTAAAAGCCGTTTTCTATGAATTTTATGTAATTAATGGATAATTGAATATTAATCGGATGATGTCATTATGCTGCAGTGCCGTCAGCCAATTGTTGCATTGCTGATCATGATTTCGAGGATCGATAGGTCTGTCCTTCACAACACATGCAGCGATCTCAGATCAGTTCATCCAGACATTTTAATTTGATTTGCGAACTTGTTTGAAGAACCAAATTAGCCAGAGATCAGTTATCAAAATTAAAAGAACCAGGATCTGCCAAATCATCTTAGATCATTTGAGAGAGATATGAAGAACGGACCCCTGGTCTTGATCATCTTGACTGTAACCAATAGTTTGTTATCTAAAATGAAAATAAATCATTCAAGCACTAAACATTCACTAATATATTAATTAAAACAATATTTAACTGCCATGCCTTAAATAAAAATATAATACTCGATAAAATGATCACACAATTATTCTTGTATAATTAGGAAAAATCTAAATTTAGCTATTAGTTATGAATCCTTCACATACTCCACACATGATCTGACTTTTTATTCATCATTTTTAACCAAATGACTTTTCACTCATTTTTATATTTAAATGTCATACTTTTGTTAGTACATGATAAAAAATGACCATAAAAAATATATATTTTTTTAAATTTATGGGACATAAAAATGTATAGGCATAGGGTATAAATCCATGAAATATTTCACTTTCATTATCGAAAGTGTTATTTATAACAAAATGTATTATTTAAAATGTAAAATCCTCATTAATATTAAGTAGAACATACTGTATGTAACCATCACACATCTTGTGACTAAACATGAATATAAATAAAACATTCAAATTTGTTTCATTTATAGGTAATATACATTCATAAACCAACATTTGGTAGCTATAACATATTGAGTGGCAGTTTAATTAAGGCTAAATTTGCAGCCTTTTTATATGGTTGCTGTAATTACTTCATTTTTAATAGTTTCAGGCCTATTTTTCATACATTATTGGTAGAAAGAGCTGGCTGTAGACTCAAGGGAGCAACCTTTCAACCACTGCTGATTTCTGACTCTTCACAATGTTTAACAACACGTGGCCGATGGGAAGACATTTATCTTCAACAGAATGATTAAATAAAGGTAAAAGGTAGATCTTACCAGTCCAACCTACAGTAGAAGTGAGGCATCGTGTTTGTAGGATTTGCTAAAGTGCCAATGACAACAAGCCTCTTCCAATTACCATATGTAAATTAATTATTAAATGCTTTATATTTAAATTATTATTCAAAATGGCTGTACAGTAGGGTTCAGGAGTCCTCTTGGAGGACAAAAATAGAGAACAACCAACTATTTACTAATTTTAAGTAGTTGAACGGGAGTAAGTGAGCAGTTTTTAAAGCATTTTCCACAAGTTGCAAATATTCTGAATCACAGTATAAACAAGACAATTGAAAAGGAAGCCCAGTGGATACTGTGCAATTGTAGTTCCCCTTCGGGGGTAACTTCAGCACTATAAGTGGATTTGATTTGTAAAATCCACGCATTGGTAGGATTCGGATCAGAAGCCGCTTGTCTGGAGAGTATTGAACGGGCCAATGAATGAAATTAATTGGCAGCGTAAGCTTGCGCAGGTGTGCGACATCTGCAATTATCTCAGCATATAAGCACACCTGAAGCCAGCAGACGCCATCCTTTTCGCTTCAGATCCTTTCTGAGTGAGTCGATGAGGGTTCCTCTTGCTGATCAGCACTTCAGAGCGAACGAGTGTGTCTCCCGGTCCAGAGTGGGTCTTCGCGGTGGCAGACGGTCGAGCTGGTTTACTCCCTTGCCTGCGGTTCTTTGGGTCCGGTCCTCCAGAGCGGTGCGTATAGTTGCAACTTTCCTAAAAGAGCAACACAGTCGTGCAGCACGTCCTTTTCAGGATGGCGCTCCGACTGTGCGTTTCTGGATGCGGGGGTTTCCTGGCTCCGGATGATGGACACGATCACTGCATTGCATGTTTGGGGGTCCAGCATGTTAATGCGGTGCTCGCGGGCGGTTCATGTCGTCATTGCGATGCCATGACCGTTGCACAGCTAAGATCGCGGCTAACTTTCGCAAGAGAGCGAGTCACCCCAGTTGCCTCCTGTTCTAAAAAAGCAGCGGGCGCTCGGGCAGATCTGAGGGTTTCAGCGGGAGATAATCCGCCGCCCACGGGCTCGCGGACCTCTCGCTCCTCACGGCGCTCCATCCAAGCTTCGGGTGGTGAGAGTTATCCGTCTAACCAGATGGTAGCTCTCACACTCGCTGACACCGGAGATCAGATGTCCTCAGCGGCATCGGAGGGTGGGCTTTCACTGTCCGACGAAGATCCGGACCCGCTCGCCCCCTCCGGGCAGGTGAGCGCTGTCAAATCGGATCCTGAAGCGGACATGTTAGCCGTGCTTTCCCGGGCTGCTTCGGCCGTGGGGTTGGAGATGGTTTATCCCCCAGCTCCGCGGCCGGACCGACTAGATGGGTGCTACGTAGAGGACCAGAAGGCGAAGCCTTCGAAGCCTCTCGTCCCCTTCTTCCCGGAAGTGCACAGTAGGCTCACGCAGTCTTGGAGGGCACCTTTCTCTGCCCGTGCTGCGTGTGCCTCCGCCCTCACCGCCCTTGACGGCGGAGCTGCCAGGGGGTATGAGGCGATCCCGTCAGTGGAGCGCGCTATCGCGGTCAATCTTTGTCCGCGCGGCGCCTCTACGTGGCGGGGTTTGCCCCGCCTCCCGTCCAAAGCCTGTAGGTTGTCTGCCTCCCTCGGAGCCAGAGCTTATAAGGCTGCGGGCCAGGCTGCTTCTGCTTTGCACGCGATGGCCACCTACCAGCGCTACCAAGCGCAGGCGCTGGCCGAGCTGCACGAGGGCGGGTCCAACCCAAGCTTATTACATGAGCTGCGCACCGCGACCGACTATGCTCTTCGGACTACTAAGTCCGCCGCGTGTGCGCTGGGGAGGACGATGTCCACACTTGTGGTTCAGGAACGCCACCTCTGGCTAAACCTGGCCGATATGCGCGACGTTGACAAAGTTCGCTTTCTTGACTCGCCCATATCCCAGGCTGGCCTGTTCGGCAACACCGTCGGTGAATTCACCCAGGAATTCAAGGCGGTGAAAGAGCAGTCGGATGCGATGGGCAATGTCATCTATCGGCGTGGCCGTAAGCCCGCTCCGCCCGCCGAGCCATCCACTTCCGCTGTTCCTCGCCGAGGGCGCCCGCCAACGAGTGCTGCCCCGCCCCCGCCTGCGCCTCCGGCCAAGCGGGCGCGGCGTTCACCTCGAAAGCAGGCAGCCCCTCCTGCTCAGGGCGCCGTTAAGTCCGGTAAACGGACCGCGAAGCGTCCCTGAGACAGGCCATCCGGAGAAGAGGAAACTTGCTCTTTCCCCGCTGGAGGGCGGGGCCCCGATAACAACGGTACTTTTCAGTGCCACCAAAACATCAGTAAAAGAGCACTTTTTCCCTTCCCCGGATGTGACTGCACGAGTTCTGCCAGTCCGGGACGCGCTGCCTTCCGGCTCGCAGACTCTACATGCTTCGCCAGTGGCTCACGAGCGCTGGGGGGACGGTCTCCCTTCCCTCAGCCCTCCAGCCCCCTCTCCGGAGTCAGGGTGCGGAGCCAGAGCGAATCGCTCTCCTCCAGCTCTTCCGCGGGACCCTTGTGCTTCCCGGATCAGCACACCCACTCCGCGCTGCCCCACCGCTGGTACGTCAGCGATTGTAGCGATGACTCCATTAGCGAGGGCTCTGCCTGCCTGGTTAGCGCGGGCCAGCCCCTCGCGGTGGCTCATACGCACAATCAGACTCGGTTACGCGATTCAGTTCGCGAAACGGCCCCCCAAGTTTACGGGCGTGTATTTCTCCAGGGTCAGCCCCCTGTCCGCCCCTGTCTTGCGAGAGGAGATTGCTGCCCTCCTGGCGAAGGGTGCAATCGAGCCGGTTCCTCCAGCCGAGATGGAGAGTGGGTTTTACAGCCCATACTTCATCGTACCCAAAAAGAGCGGTGGGTCACGGCCAATCCTAGATCTGCGCGTTTTGAACCGCTGTCTGCACAGGCTGCCGTTCAGAATGCTCACGCAGAGGCGCATTCTCCAATGCGTTCGTCCTCGGGATTGGTTTGCAGCCATAGACCTGAAGGACGCGTATTTCCATGTCTCCATTCTTCCACGCCACCGCCAATTTCTGCGGTTTGCGTTCGAGGGTCGAGCGTGGCAGTACAAGGTCCTCCCCTTCGGGCTCTCTCTGTCTCCGCGGGTCTTCACCAAACTCGCGAAGGGTGCCCTAGCGCCCCTTCGGCTCGCGGGCATTCGCATACTCAATTATCTCGACGACTGGCTGATTTTAGCCCACTCGCGGGAGCAATTGATTATGCACAGGGACAAGGTGCTTCGGCATCTCCGCCTACTGGGGCTTCAGGTCAACCGAGAAAAGAGCAAACTCGCCCCCGTGCAGAGGATTTCTTTTCTCGGGATGGAGCTGGACTCGATCACCATGGTAGCGCACCTCTCCGAGGAACGCGCTCGCCTGTTGCTGAACTGTCTGAGGGAGCTCGACAGCAAACTAGTGGTCCCACTGAAGTTCTTTCAGAGGCTCCTGGGGCATATGGCATCCGCAGCCGCCGTCACGCCGCTCGGGTTGCTCCATATGAGACCACTTCAGCACTGGCTTCACGATCGGGTCCCCAGACGCGCATGGCACGCGGGCACACACCGGGTCTCGGTTACTGCGCTGTGTCGCCGCGCCCTCAGCCCTTGGAACGACCCCTCGTTCCTACAGGCCGGTGTGCCTCTAGGACAGGCGTCCAGCCATGTTGTTGTTTCAACAGAAGCTTCCAACACGGGTTGGGGGGCCGTGTGTCGCGGGCATGCGGCTGCGGGCCTCTGGAAGGGTGCCCAGCTGCATTGGCATATCAATCGCCTAGAGCTGTTGGCAGTGTTCCTCGCTCTCCACCGCTTTTTACCGGTGCTGGAGCGCCAACACGTGCTGGTCAGGACGGACAGTACGGCGGCGGCGGCGTATATCAACCGCATGGGGGGTATGCGCTCTCGCCGCATGTCTCAGCTCGCCCGCCGTCTGCTCCTCTGGAGTCACCCGCGGCTGAAATCGCTGCGCGCCATTCACGTCCCAGGCACGCTCAATCGTGCAGCCGATGCGCTCTCACGACAGCTGTTACGCCCTGGAGAATGGAGACTCCACCCCGAGTCTGTTCAGCTGATATGGGCGCGATTCGGGGAGGCCCAGATCGATCTGTTTGCTTCCCCCGAGAACGCTCACTGCCAGTTGTTTTTTTCCCTGACCGAGGGCTCTCTCGGCACGGATGCACTGGCCCACAGCTGGCCTCGGGGCATGCGCAAGTATGCGTTTGCCCCAGTGAGCCTGCTCGCACAGTTTCTGTGCAAGGTCAGGGAGGACGAGGAACAGGTTCTGCTAGTTGCGCCCCTTTGGCCCAACCGGACCTGGATATCAGAGCTCTCACTCCTCGCGACGGCCCTCCCCTGGCGGATCCCTTTGAGAGAGGACCTACTCTCTCAGGGACAGGGCACCATCTGGCACCCTCGCCCCGATCTTTGGAACCTCCACGTGTGGTCCCTAGACGCGAGGAAGACTTAGGTAACCTACCGACTGCGGTGGTTAATACCATCACTCAGGCTAGAGCCTCCTCCACGAGGCGCGCCTACGCCCTGAAGTGGAGTCTATTCACTGAATGGTGCGTCTCTCGCAGAGAAGACCCCCGAAATTGCCAGATTAGTGTTGTGCTCTCTTTCCTTCAAGAGAAGTTGGACAGCAGGCTGTCGCCCTCCACTCTCAAGGTTACGTGGCCGCCATCTCCGCTTATCATAGCGTGGTAGCGGCCGGCACCGTGGGAAAGCATAACCTGGTCATCCAGTTCCTTAGGGGTGCTAGGCGAATTAATCCATCTCGCCCCCCTCTCATGCCCTCTTGGGATCTCGCCCTCGTTCTCACGAGTCTGCGATCCGATCCCTTTGAGCCACTCGAATCAGTATCTCTAAGATTTCTGTCCCTGAAGACAGCTCTGCTGGTTGCGTTGGCCTCCATCAAGAGGGTCGGGGACCTGGAGGCATTTTCGGTCAGTGACTCGTGCCTGGAATTCGGGCCGGATTACTCTCACGTCATCCTGAGACCCCGCCCCGGTTATGTGCCCAAGGTTCCTACCACCCCCTTTAGAGATCAGGTAGTGAACCTGCAAGCGCTGCCCCCGGAGGAGGCAGACCCAGCCCTTTCTTTACTTTGTCCAGTTCGCGCTCTGCGCATTTATGTGGACCGTACTCAGAATTTTAGATCATCTGAGCAGCTCTTTGTCTGTTATGGCGGTCGGCAGCAGGGAAGTGCCGTATCGAAACAAAGATTATCCCACTGGATTGTGGATGCCATTTCACTCGCTTATTCGAGTCGAGGTCAGCCGTGTCCCCCGGGAGTTCGTGCACACTCCACTCGGAGCGTTGCATCCTCTTGGGCGCGTGCACGCGGCGCCTCTCTAACAGACATCTGTAGAGCTGCGGGCTGGGCGACACCCAACACATTTGCAAGGTTTTACAATCTGCGAGTGGAGCCGGTTTCCTCAAGGGTATTAGGTAACCCTTTGGTGATTGAGGAGACAACTCGGTAGGGTGTTGAAACACGCTTGCTGCGCCATTCTCCCTAACACGGAGGTACGTGCGCCTTTTTTATCTGTCAGTAAAGTTCCCCGTCAGGTGAGCCCTGCAGATTCCTCCGTGGCCCCCAGCACTGACTCAGCGGAGGAGTCACTTGCTGGCCCACTACGTTGTAGGTCTGCCCGCTGGTCAGCCCGCGTTTTGGGTATAGGTGCCTGCTATGCGTGATCCCCACTAGGCGATCCCATATGCTTATTCCGCCACGGTTAAGTCCCCCCCCTGGGCGGACCCGTGTCTTCCCTCTCCGCTAACCACTCTTTTGCTATGCGTACTCCCCCTTTTTAGGGCTAGTCCATATGTAAATTCTGCCATCTATCCCCCCCTTGGGTAACGGATGGCCTCCGCAGCGTCCTCCCTATCGGGATTGCACGCTTCCCAACGTACTGTCGTATTTCCTAGAATTATCTAGATGCTCACGACTTCCCAAAAAATATATCTAAATCCGTAAAACTTCTGTTGAAGTAGGATGAATTAGGGCCAGGGACACGTTGGAGGACCGCGCCCCCCATGATGTGGGTGCGTCACGCTTGCTTGACTATCTCCTCATCGGGGGTGTTGGTAAGGTGCAGTCATTATGGCGCTTTCAATGGGCTCCCAATGCGTGGATTTTACAAATCAAATCCACTTATAGTGCTGAAGTTCCCCCCGAAGGGGAACGTTCGAGGTTACTAAAGTAACCCTTCGTTCCCCGAGGAGGGGAACGGAAGCACTATACTCCGTCGCCATAATGACTGTCCCTTAGCTGTTTGAAAGTCTCTTCAGCTTAAAAGGATATCGTCTGCTGGCTTCAGGTGTGCTTATATGCTGAGATAATTGCAGATGTCGCACACCTGCGCAAGCTTACGCTGCCAATTAATTTCATTCATTGGCCCGTTCAATACTCTCCAGACAAGCGGCTTCTGATCCGAATCCTCCCAATGCGTGGATTTTACAAATCAAATCCACTTATAGTGCTTCCGTTCCCCTCCTCGGGGAACGAAGGGTTACTTTAGTAACCTCGAACGTTTGTCGACTGTTGTACAAACATGATTCCCATGTCAGACTGTAAGATCTCAGTTGTCATTATGTCAGACTGAATGACATTCAAGATGCAAAAACAGACACATGCAAGACTCACCTGGAGGACTGGTGCTAATTTTACTTTTGGTAATAAAAATGCACGCCACAATTAGTGGTGCTATTTAGAATTAGTGGAGTTAAAATCATCTCCAAATGAGTGAACATATTGTCCCAATTTTTATTTGAGCTAAAATAACACTCAAGAGTTGCCTTTATGTAATAAGTCAGGGACAATGGAAGTGAGGATCCACATGCAGCTTTATTAAAAAAAATCATCGACAGGCAATCATCAATACGAGGAAAAACTAGGGATGGCTGACATGAAACGGATGTTTTGACAGTGTCCAGATCCTGAAGTGTTTCAAAACACTACACCGAAGCTTGATATGAAATACCTAGGTTGGTCACATGACTATTGAAAATGACGATTCAAAGCATCGATTATTTTAGATGTGTTTTGATACATGCCGAATCGGCATTTGACTGATAGGTCAGAAAAAAAAAACTCATATGCAGTAGCCTCATGGACTGTGCGTGTGGACAGAATGACTATGCTGCAAATGACCCAAGTTAGAATTTTGACTTGTACAAATACTCTTAAAGTGGTGGTCCAGAGTGTATGTTTAAGGCTTGGTTGTGTTTATGAGATGCAAAGCAATGTGTGCTCATGTTTCATTTGTAGAAAATCACGTTATTTTTCATATATCCTATTTTGATTATATATAGCTACTCGGCTAACAAGAAAACGTCTGTCATATTTCCTAGTTCCTCTGAAAGCCTGCCCTCAAGATGCTCTGATTGGTCAGCTAACATAATGTGCTGAAATTTGTGGATCGGCTCCAAGTCACCAGGAAAAGTATCACACCCCTAGAAGTAAGCACTTTTGCGTTGTTTAAACACTGTCAGTCAGAGAAGCTGTCAGGCGTATCAGTTAGAGTCTGAATCAGACAGAAATTTAAAAGGACACAGCTGAACCTCATGCCTGCTCTCCAGAATAAAATCTGGCAAGTGTCATTTACATATTTTCGGGTTATAGGCATTTGCAAGTAATATGAAACATTCTCATATCTTTTTCGAGTTTGTTATTTGAGATAGAATACACGGCAAGCGGCCGCATAGAGAGACACTTAGCGCCTTGTGAAGATTGTGGATGTTTAGACCATGCACCACGGCGCAAAGTGCATTTTCACACCCTCAATGCTTTTGCGCCATTCGCTTTGTACTGCATCTAGATCATAAAAATAGAGCCCTTAGAGTTTTATAAACCCTCGCTTTGCCCAGCACTAGGACAAAGAGTAGTGTGCAGAAAATTCAAAACGTTGAAAAAAAAAGAAAAGAAAAAAAACGCAGCAAAACAACAGAAAACATTAAACAAGGCAAGGGTCAAAGACACACCAAGGCTCAACAAGAAGATCACTTTAAATTGTTCACTAACAGCTTACAAAACTCAGCCAAGGGTGTGAAAATAAGAGTGTACTCATACTATGTACTGTTGCCTTGAACCGGGCGAAGCATGCTTGTCCCCCCTCCCGTCTCCCTGACGGCCTGCACTCATATTGCATTCGCACCAGAGTGCGCTTTTGTCATCGATGATGTGCTGTTCAGTAAGCGCGCTCACTCAGCACAGCGGAAATTTCTTTAGTTATATCGGTTTAGTCGTTTGGGATGCAGTGACACGCAGTCAAATAATACGCTCATAAACAGTCAAAGTCCTGGTGCTGCAGGAATTAGTAGGTTTGCTGAAGGTGCAGCTGTCTTGCAGTGAGGGGTTTGCGTCTTTAATAATTTACGACAATTTGCGTTCAGTAAACAGTAGGAATGATTAATAAACGCACAGTTCGGATAGCATAGTGTGAGTACGCCCTGAGAGGTGTCTTTATAGTCCAGGTAATCACTGAGTATGAGTTTCAGCTGTGTGTGTAAGTGACACCCCGTTTACACTAATACGTTTCAGTTTTAAAATAGCATTTTAGAATGAAAACGACCCGGGTCCACACTAGCGTTTCACCCAGCGTTTCTGAAGAACTCTGCGTCTAAATTACATGACCACACACACTCTGGCATGCACTGCAGCGTGATTTGAGAGCACATCTACCCATTAGAGAGCTGTGCATGTCGGACTGTTCATCAAGGATCTACCGCTGGATCTAATCTTACTATATTTGTTAAACAGGATATTTAATTCATCTTGTTGTCTATATCTAACGACAAATTCCCCGACTTTGGTCTTTTGAATCTATTACTTGTTCTCAGGTAACGTGTTTTGGCTAGGCACAAAGATAAGTTAGGGTAATATTTTAACCACGTACACTGATTCTGCACAATTGACTGATTGCTTACCTTTATGGTCATTATTGATTATTAAAACTGATATTCAGTAAAAGAGACGGTATGTTTCATATTTCAATAAAAATTAAACGAGGCAATAATGTTATAGTCTCTGTTTTGTTATAAATATGCATAAAGTGAAAATGACGGTCATATTAATGTAGCTACACAACGCCTTAACATCTTTGGTGTCTGTTAAGTTGCTAATATCAAAATGAAAATAGGCAGTTCCTCATATGATGTTTTCAATTTATTGTTAAGAAAGTGAAACAACGTAGCCAGGGTGATGTGAACAAAGTTATTAAGTTCACGTTTCCCTTTGAAGAATTACGTGTGACGTGTCTTCGGGAGTTTTTTCATATCTAGCTTGCGAGGTCTGAACTTACAAGTAGAGGATGCAAGGCTGAACTGTGTGTAGGCTACTTAATAGGGAGGAAAAAGCCACAATCAGATTTCTCTGTTTTCAGATGTCTCTGTTTTCCCCCTTCAACACTGGGACAGAGCAGCAGCGTTTTAGAACGAAAATGGCCTCTTCAGTGTTTCCAAAACGCTTCGTGTTCGACGCTCGAATACTTCTGCATAGTCTGGACGGATGGCGTAACAGAAGCAAATGAGTTTTAAAACAAAAACGTATTAGTGTAAACGAGGCCTGAGTGTCCAGATTATTGTCAGCTGTAGTTGGTGTTGACTGGCGCACAGCATCATAGCAGATCTGTAGTTCTCATGCGATCTGCATAGGCTAGATCACTGGTGATTGTGACAGTCTTGTACAACACAAATTAGATCATTTATGCTGTATCAAGTTAAAAAAGAACTCTGCTTTACATTACTGTGAGTTGATGGTTCCTTGACACTTAAAAAGAGTTCAAATTCTACACTTTAACTGAGATATTTAACTTTGGATTTTTTACTCTTAAATGTTAATGTTACAATACTCAAGAATGATAACTTACGTAAGTTAATCCTCTAAGAGTTATAGACAAAATATCTCAATTATTCATTCATTTCCTTTTAGACTTAGTTCCTTTATTAATTAAAGGTTGCCACAGCAGAATGAACCACCAGCTTATCCAGCATGTGTTTTACGCAGCAGATGCCCTTCCAGCTGCAATCCAGCACTGAGAAACACCCATACACTCTCATTCACACACATACACTATGGCCAATGTAGCTTATTCAATTCACCTGTATAGCAAATATCTTTGGAGCACCCGGAGGAAACCCATACAAACATGGGGAGAACATGCAAACTCCACTCAGAAATGCCAGCTAACCAGGACTTGAACCAGCAATCTTCTTGCTGTGATGCAACAGCAGTTTAGCCCATATCTCAATTAAAATTCTGTTATTAATCATGGATTTCTATGTGGACTTTCTATGTTGTTTTATGAAGGTTGATGAAATGAAATGAAGGTTTTATATATATGCACAGAAGAAACTTTACCAACCATTGCCTTTGTAACTTTGTAACCATTGCCATCCATAGTAATTGTTTTTCCTATTTTTTTAATTACTATGGATATCAATGGTTTCAAGCTTTCTTCAAAATATCTTCTTTTGTGATCAACAGGTTTGGAACCAGTTAGGGGTGAAATAATAGTGAGTAGATTTTTATTTTGGGGGGAATTATCAAAATAAAAATTTAATTATTATTATTTTAATATTCTAATGATTTTTGTACATTTGGCTAAAATTAGATACATGCGTGGAATATAAAAGGTTTTGTGGTCCAGGGTCACATAATAGATTATTTATGTAAAAAAAAATCAAGTGTTTATAAATTGCTCTTTAATTCTAAACTCCACTGTACTGTACATTAATCAAATCATCCAGCTGAGTTCCTTCGCTTAGCAGTGCTAGTCCGTGACAAGAAACCAAGAATCCTTGGCTGTCATTTTCAGCTTGAATATATATATATAGTACTTGAGCAAAATAACAAACAGTGTGGCGCAGATGACTGTTATTTGGACAGGCCAAGGGGGTTGTTACTATAATCAGTGCTGACCAGCCATCCTTAGGGACGCACATTAAAACCCACACACTGGAATAAACACAAGCCTAACGAAATCATTTGAGCTAGAAAGCTTCACTGTCAAACCTCACACTCATTAAAACCATCCGCGCAGAGCTAATTATAGTGTTATATGGGGCCTGTAGTGCGCAGCTTTTTTCTCTGGTTCATCCACTCAAGACATAAACATTGCATGCTTTGCTTATTTGACCTCTCACTTCTTGATGCTCGCTTAAACAAACAAATAGACGAAAGAGGTGTACAGTAGTTGCAAAATGTCGCTATAAATAAAAAGGTGAAGACAGAAGAGAGACAGAGTGGAGGGCAGTGTGAGAGTGCGGGACAGGCAGATCTTTCATAATGTTATTGCTCTGGCTTATTTTAGCTTTGTGTGTTGCCACATATCTTCTGGCCAAAGAGTATGATTTTTACATGAGAACTCTGTTTATTTCTTACACAATCGTAAAACTCATCCTATTTCTAGCTATTGTGAGAAGGCTTGTTTACTGTAGTTTATTAGACATTTTAAGATTTAAGATTTTTTTTTTTTATTATTTAAAACAAACATAGGTAACAGGTAGGTAACATTAACAGAATAATGATGTATTACTATGTAAACTAAACAGTACTTTATTATGTTATTTTATTAATTATGAATTATTGATGAGTTAATCTGTGCACCAATCATGGACTAGCTTTAACTACAATATGAGTCACTTAAGTTCATGTGTGAATAAAGACTACCTTAACTGGTTGTTATGTTGTTAATTAATGTATTAATTAGCATTTAATTTTAAGCTAAATGTAACCAACATGAACTCGTTAGGTGTTAATTTATAATTATGTCATGACTAGGCCCACACAGAATCTGTGCAAGCAGAATTCCGCAGATTTTTAGCCTATTTTTTTTACTTGTGTAAATGTGTGTAAATTCATATTTATTTAGTTTTTAAAGTAATTTCAGTTATATTATTGACTAATATTAAAATATGTATATGATTTATATACAATATAGTTTGTAAAGTAATATTTTCTGTCTTTTATCATATATATTATATGAGAGACCTTCTTTGTTTACAAAATAAAAAGGGGATCTAATTGGATTTGCATTATAAAAATTAGATACAAGTTTTAAAAAATATTATTTTATTTTATATATTAAGGTTTTAGTTATAATACTCCCAAAATCATTTCACATAAATCCACAGATTTTTACCAAAATTCTGCGCAGAAATAGCAAAAAATGCCTGCTAATTCCGTCTGGCCCTAGTCATGACTTTACTTGGAGTGGCCCATCATCATTAACTCACCCTTAACTACTCATGAACTTCTGTGTTTAAACTGTTCATTTTTGACAGAACACTTTTCTATTGTTATTTACCGTTGTCACACTAAATGGATATGTATAAGGTGTTCATTATTAGTTAAGAATGGGTTAATGAGGATGTGCCCCTCTAAGTAAAGTCATGATATAATTATACATTAACATATCATGAGTTCATGATGGTTAAATTAAGCATAAAACAATGTAGTAATTAATACAATAATTAACAAACAATCATGTACTAACAAGTAAGGTAGTCTTTAATCACGCATGAACTTATGTGACTCATGTTTTAGTTAAAGTTAGTTTATGATTAGCACATGCATGAACTCATTATTAGTCCATATTAAAGTAATGTTTAGTTTACATAATAAAACATCATTATGTATGTAATGTCATTGTAAAGTGTTACCCAAATATATATTTTTATTTTAGAAGTAGCTAAATAAAATGTGTGAATCCATCATTAAAAAGATCTTTTAAATCATTTTGAACTGTAAAAAATGTGTTAATGGATGTTAAATTACACTTTTTTTATGGTGGCCAAGAGAGCTTAACGTGCTGGAATTTAAGAAAACAAATTACGAAAAGATCTTCATCCGTTTGAAAGCTTAAATACGACAAATCCTCACAACGCATGCATTTAAAAAAAACATAAAAAAATGCATTGAAAAAAATAAAAATATATATATATATATATATATATATATATATATATATATATATATATATATATATATATATATATATAAAACAGCACACAAAGGCCTCTTCACCTTTTTTTGTGTATTACTTCGCCCACATACAGTAAGCAACAAGCAGATATCTGCATGTGTTCAGCATTTTTTCTTATAGCAAGCACAACAGTATTCTGGTAGTGACTGAGTTGCTTTGGTTTGTTCGGAGTTAATTTTTGTGATCTCCCAATTGCAACAGACAAATACAGGGAAATCTCTGTAGACTGATGACATTTTATGCTGTTCAGCCTTGAAGTCTTAAAATGTCAGCAAAATCATGTCATCACTTTAGGCATTACGCTAGAGAATCATTTTAACACTAGCTCTAAAGTGATGTTGGTAAGTTAGTAACAGCTTTTGCTGTTCTGACATCGGCTGCAGATGTGAATGATTGGCAGAAGAAAGTAGTACCACTTATAAAAGGGCTTTGAGAGTCTCCGTGTTCGATTTTCTTTTTGATACATACGATTATGTTGTATAAATGCAATATCACACTCGTAGCAGTGCGATGTGGCTGTATATCGTCACTGGTGGGAGACTGGTGTCAGGGTTCTGCCACTTTGGTCTTGTAAATTCTTGTTTTGGTGGCAGAGCTCTGACACTACTCCATGTCTGGTCCTGTTTCTGTCTCTGTGTGCGCGCGCGCGCCGTCGTGGGTGTACGCAGAGTGTGCGCGCTGCCACTTGATGTGGCCGCGCACGCTCTGCGTCCCTCAGACGCACGCGCTCTTGTACTAGTGTTTGTGTTTGTTCTGTCAGCAGCGCGCTGCTTTATTCTCGGCGCCTCCGTCTAGTTGGTTTCAGTTTTGGTTGGCGCTGAGATGAAGCATGCGCGTTGCTTATGTGTGAGCGCACGGTAAGGTGTTTATCTATCGTGTGCTTGTGTCTTGCGTCTCTTGTCAAAGCACGTGGCTTGGTGTTTACATTGTGGTCACGTGCTTTTGTCGTGTGCTTCAGTGTTGTGTTTGTTGTCATGAACATGCGGTTAATGAGTTCTCTCATTGGCTGCATGTTCTTGTCCTGTTAAGTGAGCGCATGGCTTGTGTTGTCTCTCTGTGTCATGCGCTCTATTGTCTTGTCCCACCCTCCTTGTTAACCCATTATTAGTTAATTGTGTTCACCTGTTTGTGTGTTAATTTTCTACAGTTTATATACCCCTCACATTTGCTGTCCTGTGCCAGTTCGTCATCACATGTTGTTGTTTGAACCCTTGTCTTGTCATGTTTCCAGTCCTGTTCCTTACCAGCCAGCCCAGTGAAGTTTGTTTGTGTATGTATTTGTTTTGTTAATGTTTTCCCCCTCGGGGTAGTTTATTTTGCATTTTATTTTATTTTTATTATTTAATAAATTCCCATTTTTACTGCACTTGAGTCCTCGCTCCTTTTTCCCCATTTCCCATCACGAACCCTGACACAGTGCCGATATCAATAGGCTGATATACAACCACACCGCACTGCTACTCTTGTGATATTGCTCATACTGTATATATATATATATATATATATATATATATATATATATATATATATATATATATATATATATATGGTACATGTGTATTTTTTACAGTGTGTTTTTGCCTGAATCAGAAAGGATATTCTTAATCAGAATAAATTAAGAAATCACTTTAAAGTTATTTATTATTTTCCATTCATAGATGTGTGTTTTGAGTCTAAATGTTTTTTTTTTAAAAAACATTTTGTCTAAATAGTGACAACTCTAACAACTTTAGAGCCATTAAACAATTGCTGATTTTTTTTTTTTTTTGATCTGATGTATTTTCTTTATCAGTTCCTGTCAAGATACCACAGTTACATGGATTTAGTGCACTAAAAATAGACAAAATGTGGAAAAATGCGTAAACTGGTCAGCAATAATTTCATAGAATATTGCATATAGTCATTGCTTTGTGTTTATTAAGTCAAATCTGTGTACATATTGTAAGATTAGCCCAAATCAGAAGTACAATCTACATTTCAGTGTATGAATTGCTGCCATGCATAGAAAAAAAGAAAAGAAAAAAAAACAGCTTTTCCACATAAGATACCTCACGGCTAAACGGTAAAAATTTACATTTGTACCTTTAATTAATTGCTGTGGTGCAGTGGGTAGCACGATCACTTCACAGCAAGAAGGTGGCTGGTTTGAGCTTTGGCTAGGTCAGTTGGCATTTGTGTGTGGAGTTTGCATGTTCTCTGCATGTTAGCATGGGTTTCCTCCAGTTGCTCCGGTTTCTCACAAATCCAATGTATGGATTGGGTATGGTAAAATTGACCGTAGTGTATGTGTGTGAATGAATCTGTATGCATGTTTCCCAGGGATGGATTGCAGCTGGAAGGGCATCCGCTGTGTAAAACATATGCTGGATAAGTTGCCGGTTCATTCTACTGTGGCGACCCCAGATTAATAAAGGAACTAAGCCGAAAAGAAAACGAATGAATAAATGAGTTATATGTTCAATATGTGGCAATATGCCTGTATTCTGAACTTTTAAAATATAATTTGAATCACTAACCACTTGGAAACACAACCTATATTTGCATATTATTTCATATCCTGTACAGTTCAAAGTGTTTCATTTACACTTGCATTGTGTTTTCATATTGAGCGATGATTTTTAATTTACACCTTTGCATCTCAGTCACAACCTTGGGCATATATAAGCAGACTGTTCAATCCACTTTCAAGGATGGAAAGCTTTAATTTAATTACATTTGTAATTTTATATTTTATATACTGATATTAAGGCAAAATAAAAGCCTCTAGAAAAAAATATATTTAGATATCGCTGTACCATTCCATCTTCAGTCTTTTAATTATTAAGTTTTTATTTTTGTGACTTTCCTTCATCAGTTCAGTCCCTGCTTGCAGTATCTCGCCTTTGTTGATTTAGTACTCAAAACCAGACACAACATTTCAATGTACATAAATCCATTATTCATTCACAGGGAATTTCAGAATCTCTTTAACCACAATAATAATAAAAAAAGCAAACTCAAAGCATTTCTTAAAAAGTACAAACTACTGTGATTCATCTCATAAACCATTAGGATGTATGTTATTTGGATGTATGAAAAACAGCAAATAACAAGAAAAATAACTGAATGCCGCAAACATTATTTTATTCATTCCTAAGAATTATAGGCCATATAAAAATAAAAGCATTTTCCTGACCCTGAAATGTATCTTAATTTAATACTAATTTAAAGTTGAAATCAATCCCATTACACCTCCTCACTGTTCTCTTCTGATCATTTAAAGCATATTGACTATTTTAAACTAATTTCAGCTTCCATCAAACCCACGCTCCCGCTCTCTATCGCCATCTGAGCAAATTGTAGCATAAATCTCTGACTAAATAATGAATAGACATGTCAGCCGATGCTTTCATGCCCTCGCCCTATCTGTATCTGTATCTCTATCTTCAGCATAATCCCCTATCTCTGTCCACAGAACTGTATCTAATGGTCCACCCTGATACCTTGCAGAGACATACAGGAGTGCTCATAAATCTATTCAGGCTTATTTACAGCCTCTGCTGCAGTCAGCGCTTTGAAAGGAACAAATCCTCGGCGTTGCCTTTGCCATCTGTGGACTTCTCTAGCCAGTGCCATTCTGCTGGCCTACTCGCTGGCTACCATTAGGATTCGTTGTTGGCATGAGCAGTGCTTTCTCGTTTTTAAAAATGGTTTGTCTGGTAATCATTTTTGACATCCTTGATTCTAATGGGAGACATACTACAGAACATGGATGAGTTATGGTTATGAAAGGCCAGACTCTGCAGTTATACTATTATGATTCCTAGAATGGCAAGAGTAAAAATCATCTTAAAATAAGCTGTAAGTTAATCAATTTCTTAAGATAAATTCTTATAAGTGCAATTCTTGAAGAAAAAAAAATGTAATCTCAGATTTGTCTTTAGGAACAACATCTTTAAAAAATAATCAAGTTGATTAGCAAAGATATTTTAATAATAAAAGATTGTCAGCTCATTTTATTACAAATTTTATTTTAAAAAGTTTTATACAATTTTAATACAATAATACAGGTGAAGCAGTCTCCGGAGCCTACACTGGCCCAGGGCTCTGATGCTGGAGGCAACACTGGGCTGGCATTCTAGGGCTGGAGCCATCACTGGTCCTGTGCTCTGAGGCTGGAGTTCTCGCTGGACTGCTCTCATGGCGAGAAGAACCATATTTTGTCTAACTGATTGAAAATTTGTAGAATTTGACTGTCAGCTCTTTTTGCCAAAATATTGCAGTCCAGTCCCAAATTTGTTACACGAGCAGCCTCTTGTCGTTTTCTTTGTGCTTTCCTTTTCATTTCCTGTATGGTGTGTTGATGTCTTGGGTGGAAAAGTAATGAGACCTCCTGTCTTTTGAAGTCCTTGTGTAGACCCTTTAAACTGGAGGGTCCATCATTTTCCACAGAAGGAACTGGCCTTGCCCTGGTGGACTCATCTCGCATGTTGGGGCTCAGCAACATCTAAAAAAGATTGAGTATTTTTAGGTGATGTTTAATAAGATGTGTCAACACAATCAGTCTGCAATTCTTGACTAGTTCATGTACATTTGACCGATCACATGTTTATATTTTAGTACAATTTACTGATCCCAAGATAAAGGTCGGGTTTAGGGGCAACACCTCCAGTTTATATGTATGAAAACATACAATTTTATAATTTCATACTAATTTTCGAACAATTTGTAAAATAGTTTCCTTGTAAGATTGGTCTGGATGTGGCTATGCCTCAGATTTAGTCATCACTATTTCTAGATGTATCAGTCTAAATCAATTAGAGCACATATATTTAACTTATTAGAGGAAATAATTGTAATAAGACACTGAGCAACTTAAAGAAAGATTGGAGAAAGAAAGTGGTATCATCCTTTCAATTGAGGATTAGCTAAATATATGTCAATTACTATGGGCTACTCCCGTTCTTCGTATTGGAGAGAATTTTGCTGGAGAAATATTATTTCTTTTTTCCTTACTCTAAAACACAAAGTGTCATTCCATGGGAACTTAAATTGTTGGAGGCATTGCGGATCACAGGACGCCAACTATTTTGACATATTTTGGGGATATTCTAAAATTAGTAGTTTTTGGAAAGGAACACATAGCATTTTAGGAAATATCTTAAATACTTCAATTGATTTCAGCTTTGAGGAATTTCATTTAGGGATGCTGTCAATGGATCTCTTAAAAAGAAAATATATGTATAGAGTCATCCTTGCTTCAAGTAAAAAAGCCATTACTAGATGTTGGTATAAACCTAATCCACCACAAATGCAAGATATGATTGTTGTTTTGAAAATATACTTATTATGGACAAAATAACATACAGTGTGCATAACCAAAAAAAATAAAATAATAATAATAATACATTTGTTGACTTGTGGTATAAATGGATTGAGTACATTACTCCCATTCAACCTAATGTCCTTTTTCTGTTGAATTTTAAGATTTATTTTTACTTTTAATATTGTTCCCCCACTCCCACTCTCCCAAATTTCTTTTTTCTGTATATAGTTTGATAAGGATAATGTAAAATAAGGCAACTGTCATGAAGAAATTTGTGTTTCCTCCTTGATCCCCAAATGGAAAAGCTGCAAAAAGTGACACAGCTGAAGTCAGAATTATTAGCTCCCCTTTGATTTTTTTAATGTTTCGCAAATGATGATTAACAGAGCAAGGAAATTTTCACAGTATTTTTGATATTTTCTCTTCTGGAGAAAGTCTTATTTGCGTTATTTTGGCTAGAATAAAAGCCGTTTTTAATAAAAAAAAAACATTTAAACATTTACCCTATGAACATTTTTTAAGGTCAAAATCATTAGCCCCTTTAAGCTATATTTTTTTCGATAGTCCACAAAACAAACCATCGTTATTACCCTATCCTGCCTAGTTAACCTAATTGACATAGTTAAGCCTTTAAATGTCACTTTAAGCTTTATAGAAGTGTCATGAAAAATATCTAGTCGAATATTATTTACTGTCATTATGGCAAAGATAAAATAAATCAGTGATTAGAAATGAGTTTTTTTAAAGACACTGAGCAAATTGTTTAAGTAAAAACAGGAAAATCAAACATACTGTTTGAGAGTGCGATGAGGGAATCACTGGAGCTTTTTCTGGGCAGCACTGGTGTGTCCAACAGTGCTCAACGAAGACATGATGATTAGTCACATCTCCTTTAAACTTCTTACTGGGTGAACCCTCATTCTCCACAGAAAGAGTTTGTTCAGAGTAAGGCTGTTTCTCAGGGCTGATGAGCTCATCCTCTCTGGAGGGGGTGACCCACACCTGAAAAAAATTAGTGTACTTTCTATTATCTTAAAGTCCCCATGAAATCAAAACTAACTAGATAATTTTGTTAGCTCACATTGCTAATTTTGTGGTGAACAATTCATCTGAGCATGTTATTTAGAAAAAAAATAGTTTGCCCTTCTAATCTTTAATTAAAATCTGAAAAACCTTGTTTTTTGTTTTTTTTTTCAGTTAAATTGTCAGATTGCATATATCTTACCAAATGGGTGTGGCTACCGTATTTATTTAATAATGCTGCTCCAACTGTCAGTTTTGACAACAAACAGAAATGGTGAGCAGGGGTCTGTTAGGTAGTAATTACTGTCCCTAAACACTTGAACTGCCTACTTTACTCATCCATTCAGCTCACAGTAGAAAAAAACAAGTCACGTCCACTGTTTTGTGATTAAATATTCCATTTCTCTAGGAACTGCGTCACAATACGAAAATATTAACAGTCATAGCTTCCGGTTCACGGGGACTTTAGTTAAGATTTAACTATACCTCAGATGCTATCATTTCTTCTAAATTAAGTATTAATCAAACCAATCATACCATCCTGGGACGTTTTCTCTTCTTTGCTCTGTCAGGATCTCGTGGGCTTATGAGAACACTCTGAACTGGAGTTTTTGTCCCAAGCATAAAGCAGCATTTGATGGACTGTGAGAGTCTCTGACGCAGCGAAGAGCCTTGAAAACATTTAGAGGACTCATCATGAAATTCTGCACTTGATGGAGTAATATTCTGCATGGGGATTAGATCCATGTTGGAAATTTAGAACTTTAACACACGTAAACCGAAAAAGCTTGAAAAAACAACCAGCCACAATTTCTTCTTCCTTCACACCACTGTTCTAAAGTTGACACGTTTACTGTTCTAAAGTTGACACCCTCACCTGCTAAAGAATTCTACTGTTGCCATGACAACTGAAGCTATACTGCACAGTCAAATTGCGATTCCATAGAGCATATTCAATTGTGTCAATAAAAAATCTTCTGATTTTAATGAGAAAATTTTACCAAATGTTTTTAAATTTCAACTTTCCCTGTAGGCCTACCTTCTTATAGTGTAATAACATGTAAAAGTTAACATGTAAAAGTTATTTCCACTGATTTTTGAAAAATGGTTTAATATTAACATCAGACCAGTGGAGGGACTCAACATGTATCAAAACTCTGGTTTGGAAATATGAATAAATACATACTGTATGCTTTGTATATGCACAAATTGTAAATATTAATAATCTTTTTGAAAGATGTCATTGTTATTGGTACAATACTTTGATCTTAGTGGTGTCACAAGGGCTCAGTCGGTAGCACAATTGTCTCACAGCAAGAAGGTCGCTGATTCAGGCCTTGACGGGGTCAGTTGGCATTTCTTTGTGGAGTTTACATGTTCTCCCTGTGTTGGTTTGGGTGCTCTGATTTCCCCCATAAGTCCAGACATGCGGTATAGGTGAATTGGGTAAGCTAAATTGGCCATAGTGTATGTATGTGTGTGAATGAGTGTGTTGGGATGTTTCCCAGTGATGGGTTGCAGCTAGAAGGGCATCCGCTGCATAAAACAAATGCTGGATAAGTTAGTCGTTCATTTTACTATGGCGACCCTAGATTAATAAAGGGTCTCAGCTGAAAAGAAAGTGAATAAATGAATATTGATCTTAAACATAAATATATAATAATTTAACCAGTATTTTTTGAACAGCATTTTTTGTAGCAGGTAAAAGGAGCGTATATGCAAAATTGAAAATTCTGTCACCATTTACTCACCATTTACCTGTTCAAAACCTATTTGAGTTTATTTTCTGTTAAACACAAAAGAAGATATTTTGAAAAATGCAGGTAGCTAGCGTCTATTTAGTAATTAAAAATGGAAGTCAATGGCTTCAACCAGCATTCTTCAAAATATGCTCTTTTGTGTTCAACTAAAGTATGAAACTCATAAAGGTTTTAAACCACACAAGGTAGAGTAAACAAGTTCAGTTTTGGGTGATCTATTCCTTTAAGACAGTGTTTCTCAACCATGTTCCTGAAGGACCACCAACACTGCATGTTTTGGATGTCTCCTTTGTCTGTCACCAATAACAGGTCTTTCAGTCAAGCTGATGATCTAAATCTAGATCTAAATTAAACAATAACTGATTCAACAATACATACATAAAACACAGTTCTTATGGAAACTATAATGCTGTTAAAACAACACAATTTGATGTTTTGAACCATGCAGTCAGATCTTACTCTTGTACTAAAGTATACATGCGAGGCACGGTGCACGGAGTCCCGTCTGGGTAAGTTGGCATTTCTGTATGGAGTTTGCATGTTCTTTCTGTGTTGACGTGGGTTTCCTCTGGGTGCGCCGTTTTTTCCCACAGTTCAAAGACGTGGTATTGGTGAATTGGGTAAACAAAATTGGTGTATAAGTGTGTGTGTGAATGAGATATCAAACATATGCCAGAATAGTTAGCGGAATAGCTGATTTAACAATACATACATAAAACACACAGTTCCTATGGATATTATGTAAAAACAACAACGATTTTGTGACGTCTGAGAGTCTGAACCAATCAGATCTTGCTCTTTTAGCCATTTCTATCATTTCTATCTTATAGCCACTCATTTACATGTTACAAGAACTTCAGATTTTTGGAGAAGCTTTATTTAACTATAAGGAATTTTGTGTCATGTTGATTAAGGTGTTGTACGATAAACTTGTTATTTTAACACAACATATTGCAACAATAACGGCACATATTGTAATATACACTGCATTTTCTTGTAAGAATCGGAGATATTTGTTCATGTATCATATTTTTCTGCATTATGAAGAAATATTTTGTGTTTTGTCAATTGCCTAGCAGTATGCAGCATCATAACAATATGCCCAACAACTACTTGCCCAACCAGACCATAGTCATTACAGATTACTGCACACTGAAGTACCATATATTAATTTAAAAACAGTACATATATCATAAAATACTAATGTGCAACTGATTCTCTACAAATACTCTGATTTTAGGTCACAGATTTGGCTGTTAGTGTTAGAATGCATGTGGACTATAAGGGTGTTTAGATATATCACAATGTAACCCTCCACCACCAAACCAACCTTCAATTGCACAGGTATATTTTTAGGCCAAAAATAGATTGGGGTTACCATTTATCTATTTTTTTTAATCATTAGACTATTAAGTACAGCTCATATTCATATGACCATGTTAAAGATCCATTTCCAGTATTGTGTATTAGTAGTAACTAAATTTGACAACTTTAATGAAGATTTTATGAATGTATTCTACAGAATAGGACTGCATGATATTGGAAAAATCTAACATTGTGATATTTTTTATTCTGCGATATATTTTGCAACATGAACACACTAGATTAGTTGCATAATTATTTGGAAAGAGTTCATAATTTTGGATTAATTTAGATGATTCTCTACAGGAGTGCATATGCATAAAATATAAAAAAACAATCTACAAGCACAGATGAATTCAATAAAGGAGAATTGAATAATCAAATGTGAATTAATACTGCATAGTGTTCATTTTCTAAAAGATTCAACAGAACTGATCGTTTTTAATGTGTCAAAGTTAAAAAAAAAAAACTACAATTTATTAGGCCTGAATGTTTTCAAATCCCACAGACAGTCAAAGGCCTCAAAAAATTCTTGCGAAATGATTAAATAAATCCAGACTCAACTTTTCAACATTAAAGATTACTTTAGATAACAGCAGTTCACAAACTGTTTATAGGTTGTTGACAAAGAAATCTAAAAATAAATTATAAACAATCAAAAAAAAAGTAATTTTTTTGTACTATTTTGTAGAAAAATATATATTTATGTAGTTTGAAGTTTCAAAAAAGAAACATATTCTTTTGAGTGTATAAGGGATCACTAAATCTTTTATCAATTCTTTCATTTTCAGGTTTTTTTACAGAACTGTTCCATAAAAGTCTCCAATGGTCTGAGCAGAACAACTCCTAATATTATAGATATAGCTTAAGAGATATTTGTCTTCATTGTTGTACATATGGTGCTATTTTATGAATTTATGAAAATTAGAATATATGTTTTTATATATGACTTTCCTTGTTAGGCATTTTTAACAAAACAGGGGTGTCACACCAAAAGAAAACAACAAAGCAATTTTTCGTGGTCCCAAAAATGTTAAAAATGTCAACAAAAAAAACAAAACAAAGCAAAAAAACATTCTGAGACTTAAAATAGACTTAATTCTGAATCTTCACATCATGGGGTCTTTTAATGTGGTCCTTCATCTAATTATATTTTTTTCATTGAATTGCCCCATTTAAAATCTGTATAGTATGGGTGTCACAGTGGCGCATTAGGTAGCACGATCGCACAAGCCCAGCCTTGGTCAGTTGGTATTTCTGTGTGGAGTTTGCATTTTGTCCCCATCAGGGCCGTGCACAGGGGGGTGGCCCGGTGGCTAGAGCCACTGCCCATTTGCCCTAATTGGCTGAGGTGCCCCTCTCAAACCCTCCACCCAGATTTCATATTTTGCTCAAGCAGCTACAGTAGATGTTTAACTGCATTTTAAATGATGATAATACTAATTATATTATTGTTTTGTCATGTGTGACAGTAATAGAGAAATGTCACATTAAAAACCCATGTGCACCAATAATATCTTAATCGTTTATAAACAATAGATGACATTTGTAAGATATCTGAATATTTTAGCATACTCGTATGACTAAACCAAAAGACCAAGCCAAGAGAAGCCCACAACATAATTAATGAAACACTGTCAGAGAAAATTATTCTCAGGTCATTGCATGTTAATCTCTATTGACAGGCACAAATTTACCAGTAATATTTTACTTGGTCACAGCTGTATTTCAGCAGGGCTTGTGGCCCAGTGAAAAAAAGGGTCAAGTGACGCCCCTGGTTCTTTTCAAAGACAATGCATTGATGTGGCTAGATGAAAGAACAGAAGCTTTCTCACAGTGAAATCGAGCCTGCTAGAAATTAGCCTTGTCATTAATTAGCTCTTTCCTCATGCGGATACCAAAAAACAATCAGTGCTCTGTTTCTGAAGTATTGTTACCAAATACTGCAGGGAATTTAAAGAAAAAAATCCTCAACTGCAGACAATCAGTCTTTCATTGTCATCTCTGACAGCTCTCTTGTCTGAAATGTGACATTTGACCTAATAAATAATAATTAGGTAATTAGTGCTGTCTACATGTCTCTGTGATGTCCTGAACCTGCTCTTTGTATTGGCAGGCACGTGTTCATTTCATGATCAGATCAAAGTGAATTTTGGTGACATCTTTTATTTCATTATCTTCATTGTTTTGGACTGTATTGTTCAATTATTTTTCTTTTAATTTGTTCTCTCAGCTTCTGTCAATCAAATAAAAAAACAGGGTCCTTATTGTCTTATTGCTTAGATGAGGCCATGTTAAAATGATACTTTTTCGGCAAAAGTTTACTTCTTTGAATAATACATTGACACTGAAAAATACACTGTAAAAAATGATGTGTTCAACACAATTCCTTTATGTTGCCCTAACACAAATTGATTAAGTTAACTTAAATGTTTTTACCAATTTAAGTGGACTGAACACAAAACAATTAAGATGTCCCAAAAAAACTTAAAAAGTTTGTTGTTTCTACTCATTTTAAATAAGTAATTTGAACAAAAGTCAAAAGTCATTTTTGAGTGTACCTATTTTTGTCAATGGACATTAGAAAAATTAAATGTTTAAAGAAACAAATAGATTTGTTTTAATTTTTTATTATTTTAGAATTTTTCCATTAAACTTGGTCAAAGAAATAAAGTGCTAAACTGCATTGTATTTAACAGATTTAAAATACAGCAGAAATTTCAGATACATCTAGGATCGTTTGTACAGTAAGACCTTGGAGTTAAAATGATCAAGAATGGCTGATTTAAAGGTATAAGGTGAGTGATTTACTGGAAATCTTGACATTTATATTAGTTCTACTTGACAAATCAAATCATGTCTGATTTGTTAGCAAATAATGAATCATGTTATTCAATTCGCACATTTCCAGGGTGAAGGATCTCTTCATGAATTAGTCATCCCTACTTTTCTTTTTGTGACGGAGAAGAACGACAGTCAGACATTTTGAAGTGACTCAAGGCTGAGTAAACGTTCTAGACAAATCCTTTTTATTTATTTCTTTTCTTTACTTACACTCTAAAATGCTGTGTTTTTGTAACCCAGCATTGGGTCAAATGTTGACAAATCCACAAAAAATTGTTACATTTAACAAATTAAATTTAATGCTATTGAAAAAAGTAACCCAACGAGGGGGGTTGTCCGTATTTATTTTAATGTAAAATTTTAAAAGAGGTAGTTCTTTCAGAAATAAACACTTCCTAATTTATTCACCGTCAGGTCTTCAAGGATGTGTGTAAGTTTTTATTTATTATTTTTTAATTGGATCAATGAAGAAGATTAAACCTTGCTGATTCATAAAATGCAGATCAATGGTGACCACTTAGAAAGTCAAAAACAACATACAGTATAGGTTCAACAAAATTAAAACTCAAGCTCCTGATGATATTTTGAGGTCTTATGAAGTGAAACTGGTGTGTGCAAGAAAGTAATAATTAACAACAACAAATTATATTTAATTATGGATGGGAAACACAGGAGAAACCCTTTTTGCAGAATATAAGTATTTTTTTATTATAGTCGATATTTTTTTATTTTTAAAAAAATTGTGAAACTATGTTAGAAAATTTTTTGATTGTTGTGACTACTGTCTTTTAGGCCAAAAGATGAAACCATTTTGAAAGTTAAAAAAACAGTGACTGCTAGCCAGTTTTGGGAAAAACACGACATACTGTAGCAGGGTTAGTTGTATAGGGGTGTTACAAATTAGGCCACATACTGTTAGACACCAATTAGATGAACAAAATAATTTTACAATTTTGAGTGTAATATTGAGAGCTTTTTATATTAAAAAATGTTTACTAGAAAATAAAATACATTTTATTCATAATAATACAAATAAATGTATTGTATAATAATGCAAAAAATCAAAATGTGTTTATCCAATAGCTAAATAAATAAATAAATAAATAAATAAATAAATAAACCTACTGTGCTATGTAGAATAATAAAAAAGAAGCTACTGAGGAAATGTAGCTATTTAATGTAAACTGAATTTAAATTAATTGTGTGTAATCTGCCTTTTTAATTAACCCTCTTTCCTGACTTGACTCACAGGTGGGGTAAATACTGCACAGCGATCATACTTTCGGTGCTTATTTGTAGGAGAGGCTTGTGTGTTGTTGGTTAAAAAATGGTTTGTCTAACCCCCTACTTTGGTCATAATTTTTCCAAAATCAAAAAGTGTTGCTTTGTGACCCGCTCTCCCCAATGCTTCTGTTTTCCAAAGTGGCACTGCCCTACAAAAATGTCTAAAAATCTTGAATGTTCATCTGAAACAGTCACCTGCTTAGCCTACTGGATGGCCTGAAGGTCTGTAAATCTTAAACCAATGCCTTAAGCATATTTCTAGCCTGCTTATATTCCTCTAGTCTTGCTCAACTGCTTCCTGACATGAAGAAACAGTCCCGAAATTTTCCACCAAAATAAGGTGGTAGAGAGCGGTTAGGGCGTGCGTGTTAAGCACATCTTAAAAAGTCATTTCAGACAATAATGGGCAGCAGTGTGTGTTCAGACGCCCTCTTCTTGCACAATCTGACGCTACAGGAAGAAGCGAGCCTGGGCTGCCTGTCCTGCCGTTTTCAAGCTCAGCCAATCCTCAATGTGCGAGGGGCTTCAGCATCATGATATTTAACACACCCACCCCGAACATCCGACCGAGGTATTTCCTCAAGCGCCTGTCAACGGGCAGACATCACCTTCACGAGAGCTGGACGAGCGGCAGGAAACGATGAAACTTTCTCCACATATCACATTTGTCGACGGACGGAAGGAGGTGCGATGCCACACTTTCTCGAGACCTGCCAGGGCTGCCATGCGTCTCGTCGCTTTCACCGTTTGAACAGCCTCGATTCACACCGGATAAGACGAGCGAATGAACTTGTACAGCTGTGAAAGGCATCTCGTGCGCTGTATGAAAAGCGGCAGATGTTTTCTTCGCACGCCGAAATGGACATCGCGAACGCGCACTTTTCTGGATAGTCTACTGTATCCGACGAGGCTTGACTTGTTCGCATTTCGCAGATATCTGCTGCATACGAGCTATTAAATGGTCAAACAGACTATGAGTGACTGTGTCGCGTCTCGTCAACTGACCGCACGGGAGGAATTTAATCGCGAGCGCACGTAAATAACTGGATTATTGTTTGGCATGGATGTACACGAGCGCTTCACCGAATAAACCCTCATCTCTGCCCTTAAACTGGCACATGAAAACGGAGACGTTCCATGCGTTCCCCTCCTAAAATTGGGAGCCCGTGTTTTATGTACAGTTGGCGATGTAGTGCGCTTGCTCACTTTTATCCCTGACATTCCAAACAAGTCGTTTCTCGAACGCGAGAGCCTGAAGATGATCCTCTTTAGAAAATTCCGCGTCTTGATTTTGATGGTGTTTCTTATAGCCTGCTCCATGCACATTATGATAGACTTGTTACCGAAGCTGGAGAGACGGAGCGGTAGCGCGTGCTCGTGCTCACACACACCCAGCGAAGAGCCGCAGAACTGGGCTAAGCATCGAGCCAAGCCGGGATCAGAGTCCGGCTGGCCTAATAAACACACACTCCGAATACTTCAAGACTTCAGCAACGAGCCCAGCTCCAACCTGACCTCTCACTCGCTGGAAAAGATGATGGTCGGTGAGAGAGCCGAGGCTTTGAAGAGATTTGAGCAGCTGACAGGTGATGAGAGGAGGCTCGCGACGCGGGACTCTGCCTTCAAGAACGCAGCGGTCAAGGGTTCGAGGCTCTCGGCGCTGTTTGAGCATCCTTTATACACCAGGCCATTGCCTCCTTTAACTGACGAAGACACTTTATTCAATGTCAACACTGATATACGGTTTGACCCTAAAGCTGCGGAGAATCCAGAGTGGTAGGTTGAGCAGCTGTGTTTCTTTCTCACAAACATTAAATACACACTCTTCAGTGGAGACAAACAGCTGTTCCCCTTAAATAATACTGATTTCTAGTACATAATTATAAAAAACATATTGTTATTATTATTAATATTTTATTGGTGTTATTGTATGTTTATTAACATTTTGATAATTAAAATATAAATAGCCATACATGTATATTAATTATTTGTTATTTTATGTTGATAAATCTACTATGATTATACTATTATTTAAAAATAAAATAGATTATATAGTAGTAAAGTTAATACTGTTTAGTCATAATAACCATTATTATTATTATTATTATTATTGTTATTATTATTTCAATGCATTGAATAAAAAACAAACAAACTTTAAAACACAAAAACACAGAATTGTCTATGCGTTTTTAAAATGGTATTACATTTAACACATTTTTGTATTTTCATAGGAATGGGGAAAGTAAAGATGGGGATTATGCGCCTACGGGTGAGATGTCTTCAGACTCCTACCCAAACTGGCTCCGCTTCCACATTGGGATCAACCGGTATGAGCTTTACTCCAGGCATAACCCGGTTATTGACGCAATGCTGAAGGATCTGGTTTCGCAAAGGATCACCAGTGTTGGTAAGTTAATATTTGAGATTGCACAACAATTAGTACACAATGAGCAGCATTGGAGTTGAACACCATTCAGAGAAGTGATTTTTGGATTGCATTTGTACAGTTGTGACGCTGATTTGAGTGCAGTGTTTGAGTGCAGATTTAAATAGATTCTTTGAATGAAGTTTCTTCAAGATAATGGTTAGACTCTTCCTGCAGTCTGTCTGCGGATGCATCAATAAAATTGGACTGAGATTCACTGCTAGTGGATTCCAGCAGGGTAAATGAATGAGAAGAGCGTGCAATTTAGACTTAATCAAACGCCATGCTGTGGAAAGTATCTCCTGCCAGGCATGCATATCGTCAAAAAGAATTTTGCTTGATGGGATGCGTTTATGTGAAGCACCAAGGTCAACCTCAACTTATTACATGGTTCTCCTAAATTCTTGAATCTGATTGGATGATCACTTTAAATTGTGGGCAGAATATCTTTGTATTTTTAACAAGAAACTGTATATTTGACAACTGTCCCTGACATCCAAACCACCTCATATTCTTCTCACATGATAAAATAATTCCTCAAACCAAAATATTTATTCCATTTATTGCCTTATTTGGTATACCTGGGTCAATAGAGAAGATACCTGATTTTGGTGTTTGTTTCAAATTTTATATATAATTTTTACCGGTCAAAAGTTGGGGTCAGTAGAATTTTTAAATGTTTTAAAATAAGCTTATCCTGCTCACCAAAGTTGCATTTTTTAAATAAAAAATACAGTACAATTTGTAAAATTGTGAAATGTTAATGCACTGTAAAATAACTGTTCAAATGTAGTTTATAATTTCACTTAATAGTTTATTTTAGTGACTTTAATGATGAATTTTCAGCTTCATTACTCCAGACTTTAGTCACATAATCCTTCAGAAATCCCTCTAATATTAATAATAATAATAATTATTATTATTTTTATTATTATTGGTAATAGTAATAAAAATAATAATGACTGGAGTAATAATTCCATCCAAAACTACATACAATAAGAAAGGAATTTTTAAAAATTGTAACCAATATTTAACAATTTAACTTTTTTTATTTAATAAATGCCGCTTTGATTAACAAAATAATTTTATTTAAAAAAAACATGAAAAAAAAACTGAATGAAAACTTTTGTATATTTTCTATTTGAAATATTCACATATATCATATTTAATGCAAGTACGGTGTCTGTTGTAGCATTTGAAATAAATAAATAATCAAAAATATGGGTGAAATACTTCCACTATGATTAAGTGTAGCATACTGTATATATGTATAAGAAAAATATACAATATAATAATCCTGACCCATTCTTATTAAATATACTTATATTATTATGAGTATAATATATATGTATGTGTATATATGTATATATATATATATATATATATATATATATATATATATATATATATATATATATATATATATGTATATATATATATATGTATATATATATATATATATATATATATATATACTATTATAAGTATAGTTCTATTTAAGAATAAAAGATCATACTAAACTTTGTTATTTTAATTAAGTGATCAAAAGCTTCCTGCTGCCAAATGGCTTTCTTAAAATATAGTGGTAAATTGAATTAAAATGACATTTAATTAGTATTTTGGCCTATGCCCTGTGACCCCTAAATGAGTATTTGGTCACACTTTATTTATTTACAGGTTCTCACTATTAACAAACCATTAACCATGACTTTTAGCTCAACAAGCATCTAATTCTCTGCTTATTAATAGTGATCAAGCTAGTAGTTGGGTTTATTTTTGATAGATTAGACATGTTGAATAAGATTATGCAGATTATATATTTTATAAGTACAAATAAACCGCCAATATCTTAATAATATGCAGGAAATAAGCCACTAATAATAATAAGATTTGGTACTTTGACAAGCCTTGTCAAAGGTTTTGTGTTCTAAATAAGTTTGACAAGGTTTTGTTAGTATAAACTTTGGTGGGTGTCTTCTGCAATTCACAGTAAAATGTATGATAGTTATTTTTGACTCTAAAAAATATTAAATTAACCAGGACACATTATAATAACTGAAAACAGTTTGACAGTTTACAACAGTTATTAAATAACACAGTTATTACTTTACTATTGACGTTTGAAAATATTTCGTCTTTAATCCAGCTGTGTAATAGCTGACATGCTATAGAGTGCCTCAGTCAATAACATGAAACAAAACACCCTTGATTAATTTTGAGTTAGTATTAGATTACATTGACCAGCTGACTGTATGTTGGGATGTGTATACTCTTTTATTCTTCCATTTAGTTGTTCTCTGAAAGGAAGTTGCATGGTAATCTACAATGATAGAGATCTTTAAAAATTGGTATCGACACACATGCCTCTTTAAGTGACTTGAGGCAGTGTCTTCTTTTTTTCCTTCATCTGTTTGTGATTGCCTGCATATTCATTGCAACAAGCATTTTAAAAAGGTCTTATCAGCTTCCCTTAAAGGGCAGTGCGTAGTGTATGTCCAAAACACACTTGTTTTCATTCGTTTTTTTCCCCAACGATGCATAATCAAATACCATCCTCAGTGAGAGGACAGAGTATTTTCACAATTGAATCTTCACATTGTTATTGCTATTTGCATAATGAGTCTTATCTAAAATGGTTTATTGGAAGTTACTTTCCTGATACGAGTGCTTTTGTTCTCTGTGTAGCAATGAAATCTGGAGGCACGCAGCTGAAGCTCATCATGACATTCCAGAACTACGGCCAGGCCCTTTTCAAACCCATGAAGTAAGTGAGACCGCAGTATTAAAATTATGATGTCACTGATAAATATTATGAACATGTGGACATCTGTAATCTCAGCACCGGTGATTTCTTCTCACATACGTTACTGCTTCCTTGCTTCAAGGTTTAGAATATGTGACTCTAAACCCATCTTAAGCAGTGGTGGAAAGAGTACTGAAAAATCATACTTAAGTAAAAGTACCCTTACTTGCCTAAAAATGTAGTGCAAGTAGAGTAAAAGTATCTGTTGTAAATATTACTCAAAGTATGAGTAAAAAGTAGACAAGAGTAGTGTGTATTACAGCTGATGCATTTATATGCAATTTGTGGATGTGTGTAAACGTAACATTATGTAGTGCATTTAGTTATTGACCAGCAGGCACACAACATCATAAGACAATAATATTCGGTTAGATTTAGTGATGTCATCTCATTTACTTTTGAGCCAACATCTTAAACCAACATCATATTGGTGTCAAATACTGACATTTGTTCGTCAGGTATGGCAACCAAAATCCAAAATCTGATAGACGTCACAGTGGTAACGTCCAGCTGTTACATCATTAAACGTTGTGCAATGTCCCCACGACGTTGGGGTACAACATCAATCGGATGTCTTGTACCTGCTGGGTGTTTGAGGCTATTTTGGTCATCATATAGTAAACATCAGTCATCTACTCATCAGTGACGTGCAGTCTAAACAGTGTCTGAATCATTGAGTGGGATACCTTTGACACTTTTTTGGACACTTTTAATGCTTCCCAACAATTTGCTGCTATTATATATCACCCATGTCTTGAGGTAGCTCATCATGATGCGATTTACCTTCTATGTGCAATTTGAATGGACAGGAATCACAGTACTGATTTTTGTAATCTCCATAGACAAGAAAAAATAAAGTAGTGACTGCAGGACAGGTTGAAGGAAAGTAGAGGAGTAAAAGTACTGATACAGCTCTACAAATGTACTCAAACACAAATTACGATTCCTAAGAAAAACTATCCAATTACAGTAGTTTGAGTATTTGTAAGTTGTTACTTTATAACACTGGTCTTAAGTGCCTTTTTTAAATAATTATTGTCATAAAAACATTTATTTTGACCAATTAGGTCAACAATTTACAGTTGAAGTCAGTATTAGCCCCCCTGTTTATTTCCTCAATTACTGTTTAACAGAGAGAAGATTTTTTCAACATATTTCTATACATAATAGTTTTAATAACTCATCTCTAATAACTGATTTATTTTATCTGTGCCATGATGACAGTAAATAATATTTGACTACTTATTTTTCAAGACACTTCTATGCAGCTTAAAGTTAAATTTAAAGGCTCAACTACTGTAGGTTAATTAGGTAAGCTAGGCAGGTTAGGGTAATTAGGCAAGTTATTGTATAATGATTTATTCTGTAGACCATCAAAAAATATAGCTTAAATGGGCCAATAATTTTGTCCCTAAAATGTTTTTTGAAAAATGAAAACTGCTTTTTATCTTGCTAAAATAAAAAAAATAAGACTTTCTCCAGAAAACATATTATTAGACATAATGTAAAAATGTCCTTTCTCTCTTGAAAATCATTTGGGAAATATTTAAAAAAGAAATAAAAAAAAAAAATCAAAGGGGGCTAATAATTCTGACTTTAACTGTATGTTTTACTATTGCCAAAAATATACTCGTGCAACATAAGACTGCTTTTGTAGTCCAGGGTCACATATGTCTCATTGTTAAATGGATATATTTCCTGTTGTCTCTGTTATTAAATCTTCTGATGGACACTATTGTGTTGTACTTTTAGCCCAGGCCGCTCAATTCTATTTGGATACGTCTGTTATTATAATCGTGTGATAATATGCTCAGATCAGAGCTATTGAAAAGGGATTTATAGTCGTCAGCGTTGTTATCCACAATGGACGGATCACATCCCATTTGAAATGTAGGTTACAAAGGGAGGGGAGGTTGTTTTTATGGATTTGACAACCCCTCAGCGCAAATAATAGTTGCCTCCCTGTAATTTTCCGGGATCTATAAATGGCAGCAAGTAAATCTTTGGTGTCATTGTCAAATCCAGAGAAGCAGCCCCTCCATCTGTATGCGCCTTAACTATCGGTTTCACAGACGCTGCTTATGCTTTCTCTGGCAGATTAGTATTTAATGTCTTAGCAGTTTCATTGCTATCATTGAGATTCACTGTTTTCTGTATGTTTTTTTATATCATAGCTCCACCAAGGAGTATACAGGATGTGGGACTTGGTGGCTGAATTTTATGAACAAATGTCCTGCCAGCTGATTGGCTTTATTAGCAGTGTGTTCATAAAGACACACTTAAGCATTGGCAGACTTTATTATGAGATGCTTTTCCATGAGTGAGCATGAAATCGAACAGTTGATCAATAGTCTTGAATTTTATATAGATGAATGTGAAATGTAAGGAAGCCTATGTGCATGTCCCGGCGGATTCTGAGATGTTCTTGGTTCGTTCTTGGGGAGTATTTAAGGAGAGATGAGAACAATGGGTCTTTGGTGACAAGAAGCTGATAAATGTTATTAGAGAGAGGAGGTCTGAGCCTAGCCTGTTCCTGCTATAATTAGCGCAGAGCAACAAAGACACGCTCGTTTCTCCCAACCACAAGCTAAACACTTCACCCCCATCTTGCTTTTGAGATCATCTTTTCCTCTGGCGTTCTCCTTTTTCACTGAAGGTTTGAAAACCCAGGACTTGCTTGACCTTCTTCGAGGACATGATTTGAGTTTGCCAGCTAGCACGTTGCTAATATAATCAAAGTCAAAATGAAACTTCAAACGTCTGTAGTCCTCGCTGTCTTCGCTGGTAATTCCATTTTGTAAATATTGCTTTCACCAACTGATTTGTCGACGTGCTTTCCATGCCTTCTCTGACGAGTCAGGCAAGGACGTGTTCTAGCAGCACGTGTGGTCTTGCAGAGCAGCTTTCTTTCGGTTGATTCATGTCTGAATGCTTGCAATATGCCACACAAAAAGACCTTCCTGTATTACTATAAAGCCTGGGGAAATTGCATAATCAGCTTTAATTCTCTGAAGCGCATTAGATGAAATAAATAAAGGACATTTTTTTCATTGTTTGTTCACCTTCGTGTCATTTCAAATCTGAATAAATTTCTTCCATCTGTGGAGCAAATAAGATGTTTAGAAGAAAGTTTGTGATGCTCTAAACAGGAGCTGTTAAAAATATTATATTATTTAATTTAATTAAATTTTATTGAATTTTATTATTCATTTTTCTTCGGCTTAGTCTCTTTAGTTATCAGGGGTCGCCACAGTGGAATGAACTTCCAACTTGACCATCATATGTTTTACGCTGCGATGCCCTTTCACCATACCTGTCAACATTCGGATGTGAAAATAAGGTATATGTCCATCATAACATCCAGCAGTAATGTCCAGTAGCTTGCCGGCCGACTTCAGCGGACATTCAGTGAGTCATTCAGTCAGTCGACAGCAGCCTTTGGTGGATTTATGCAAGAACAGAAGCAAATGGCACTAGCAAGAGAAATTTGAGATCTCAAAAGGCGTACACAGCAGCCTCTGGCAGATTTGAGATAACTAAAACTGCAAAGGTCTTAGCTCCTGGAATGTATTTGGTGCTCTCCAGAAATATATATAGATGTATGTTTTTTAGAATAAGCCTGGGTTGAGATTTTCACCACTTTACAAATGGAAAAACATAGTGGTGTAGTACAAAATTTGAGGGGTTTATTTTAATGATAGCCTTTCCTTTATTATGAAAACCTGACAGGTGGACAAATCTAAACGTGTTTTTATTAGAACAAATATAAATAGACCTATGCATATAATAAATACTCCTACTACTAGGAGGTAGGAGGTAGTGTTTTTTACAATAATATATTTTAAACATTTTAATCCTTTAATTTTTTCATATGTAAAGATATTTGTGTATTGCTGTACAGCCTCTATGTATTAAGAAACGTGTGTGCATAGGCCATAACTAATGTACTTTTCAAATGAAAAAACTCTGCGCCATTGACTTTAGACCAATCTTTAGTTGGTCAATGGCGTGATCTATTTCGGTTATTTCAAAATAGCAACTCGCTCCTTTTCAGACCTGCACTTCCATGAGTCCACAAAGTGGAGTAAATGCATTTGCTATTTACAACGTGGCATAAAATGTGAAAATGATTGATGCGTTGGTCTGAAAATAGCAAAAAATTAAGTGTTGTGCCACACTCTCAGAAATAAAGGTACGCAAGCTGTAACTGGGGTGGTACCTTTTCAAAAATTTTAGGCACTAATATTTACATTTATTTTTGAGAGTGCAAGTGTTTGAAAAGGCCCTTAATGTTTCCTTCATTTATTATATTATATACATATACTAACTAATTCATACCTTAAGTAATTTTGTGTGTGTGTGTCTTGGTTTGGACCATTGAAATGGAAAACTGGACATGATGTTAAAATATATTTACCTTGATCATTTGGTGGAAAAAAGGCTGTTTGATTGGCCCTGAAAGCAGGTAATTTGGTCTGGTACTCTTATGTGGTTTGTCAGCTTTAAGCATCTGCTTACGCCGAAGTACTTAGGCTATTTAACAGAATTAATGAAAGTCTGTGATGAATGGGCGTGAGAGTGGATTAGAGGGTGGACAGATCAGAAGGGGTGATATTTTTTTTCAAGAACTTCCTCAGTAGGGCTCCTCAAGGTTTAATAAAGAAAGATACAATAATTCAATGTAGGCGAAGCGAGCTCTTCTGAATGCATCATTGCTCAAGCACTATTTAAAGATAAAGGCGATTTCAATAGCAAACAGACGTGTTTTAAAGGCTGCTCTCTGAGGCATGACATGCTTCAAAATGGATCTTCCTCTGTCCTGAGACATAGAGGCAAAGGGACAACAACACAATTGTTCTCATCTGCTAGCGCTTATTGACATCTCCCTGTAAAATCACATGACATTCACACAACACCAACTTTGAGCGGTTGCTCACAACTTGGTTAGGAACTCAGATTGTCAATTGGACATCAAATGTCAATTTAGGTACCCAATTCCGTTATTGTACTAAATGTCCCTAAAATCAAATACTCAATACTCAAAGACTCATTTCAGAATGATAGGTACATTTCAAGCATTTTCCATTAATTTCCATTAAACTGGAATGGCATATAGAAATGTAAAGGAAACCTGTTAATGTAATAAAATGCAAAAGGATTAAATGTTATAGAGAAAATTTGATTTTGTTCCTAATCGTATTTTAATTTATTGTTAAACTTTTAAAATTAACAACACTGTAAAGCTGTTAAACTGATTGCAACAAACCATTTAAGTTCTAAAGCTAACCCTAAGTACTGTGAACTTATTCCATTTTAGTGAACGAAACTATTTTACCACAGTAAAACTCGATAAATGAAGAAAACTCAAACCAACTCGTATCATTTAAGGAAACCGATTGTTACAAACCATCTGAGTTAAAAAACTAATCTATATGTGAGTACTGTGAACCAACTTCATTTAAGTTGACAAAATGAGGTATTTAATTAACTCATTACCTTTAACACTGACTGCAAAATTCTTTTCAGATGAGTAGAATTAACTTTTAGTAAATTTTGAGTTAACTACACTCATTTCATTTGATTAAGTTGACAATTTTACAGTGCAGAGTTGACAATAACAGAGTTTACACTTTAGTTCAAGATGCCTCAAACCGTCTAAAACAGAATTATTTGTATATTTCATCATAGTATTGCTTTTTAAAGGTGCAGTATGTAAGTTTGACACCCAGCGGTTAAACTTGGTATTGCATTCCTGGATCAAAACCAACGCGAGCGCAGGTTGCCAGATGGGGACCAAGGAGTGAGTTTGACGATCGAGCCTAAAGGCTGATTTAAATCATATTCTATATAAAAGCAGCAGCATGTGATAGAAGCATTTTTTTAAATATTAAAAAGAGTTTTTGTCCTAACCAACATCTCAAATTGATATATTAAAAAGGCTTCTTTATTTCTTGCAGCTAAACAACAGGATAAACTGATGATCAGCTCAATGATCAGCTAAGGTACACCTTGTGTGCTTTATTCAGTGTTTAATGCTAACAATGTGAGTTTGGATGCCATTTTAAATGACATTTATTGCCATACTACGGAAAGCAGCAGCAGATTCACCTTAGATCATGAAAATAAAATATACCATTTTAAACTGAACTTTCAAACTTGAATTTTAAACTTGAATTTCTGTCGTGTTTCATCTGGTGCAAACAGCCAAATTGCATCACTGCAAATCTCATCATGTAGCGTGTTGTTACAATGTAACCTGCTAACCTAATGTTTACGTTCGTAACATTTATATTATTTGCTAATTAATAACCTCATGTGGAACTCTGTATATGCGTCTCATTTCAGAGTCTGCTACTGTCCACCGGAGGTCACATTTTGGTCACAAGCGTGTGCTTTGAGAGCCTTTCTGAGTAATTGAATCAAATACACGGTTTTCCACCAAGACAAACTGGGGTGCTGAAACATAATTGGCTAAAGTGGCATTGGGTGGGTTTTAAAGAACCAAAACAAAGAGAGCGTTGCGGCACGTAACAGACATTTTCAAAGCAGAATAACTGACTTCAGCATTATTTTCCACATAGACAAGAAGGTTCACTTGGCATGTATTTTTAAATATCTTCAAAATAGTGTGGTATTTTTATGCTTTGGAAAAGTCCAAAACTTACATACAGCACCTTTTAAAATTAAATAAGAAATTCACTGAGATGTCACAGTAACAAGGTTGAAAAAATCATTAATCATTAAGTTGGTGTATCCTAAATACTTTGTACAAATTAATGAGAGAAGAATAATTACATGCCTCAATACCTTCCACACTTCCACTGAAAAAGTAAAGTCACAGGCTTTTCTATCAGTTCTTCAAAGATTATAATGTCTTTTCATAACTGATGTAACAGATGTAACACATTGCATTCGATTAGTCCTGAGATTGTATATAATACAGAAAATAAATGTTTTTATTAAACTTTATAGAGTAAACACTCAAAAAAGATGAAACCAGTCTTAATTATTTCATTATTGAATTTTAATGCTGAGTGTTTAGTTCAGGAGGCAAAACTGTTTCATTAACATTTGCTTAAGAGCATTTTATTGCCAACAATCCTGCATTTGCTATCTCAAAGGCTGCATGACTATATGTTTTCGAGAGTTTGAATGAGATGAATCAATGAGATGAGTGTTTGACCGCTATGTCTCAATCATATAAACTCCATTAGTGTTGATCAAGCATGCAGCCGACTGCAGTCCCGTATCTTCAGAAACACTGACATTCTTCATCCATAATTAGCTCCTCCCTGGTCACACTAGACAGGATTTTTGGACAAACATGCTGTCATTGATTAAGCTAATCTGATGAGTCATTCAGGAGCTGCTTGTTTAGCTGTTTGACAGATGAGAGAGGCTAATGTAAAATTTATGCTAGAGATGTGAATCTCGCCACAGATCAAGTAAATGGAGTGCCTAAAAAAAACACATTTGAGAAATATCGTAGGCTAGCTACAAATATCATAGGCTTGGACTAATTGGACTGGTTTTGTGTCTCTTCACAAGTGGAAGGATCATTTTAAAATGGTGTGACAGTCATTTATGTCACATGATTCTACAAAAAGCAAACATCATTGCTGTTTGTTCAAACTATTTACTTAAAATGCGCTAAAACAACACAAATCTTGTTTTAATGGGGGACAACTTAATTGTTTTATGTTCAATTCGCTTAAATTTGTAAAAACTAATAAGTTAACTTAATTCCATCACAAATAAATTGTTTTGTAACCCAGCATTTTCTACAGAGTAAGGCTTAGTGCTCAAATCTGATTTGTTCGCAGATCAGATTTTTTGCATAGCTGTTCACATTGTAGGGATGGCTGAAGTGAAACTAATGTTTCAACACAGGGTTGAGATTCTGAAGTGCAAGTGTTTCGAAACACTGCACCAAAGCATTATCTGAAACAGCCAGGTCATGTGACTAATGGCGAGTTCATACTGCATGATTTTCAAAATTGCCGTGTCACGGATGTTTTCACACTCCATCTATCTGGGCTAGCGTTTTGTCGCTGCTTTGTTTACACTGCAAGATGGATCAGCTACAGGGGCTTTCACATTGTATGACTTGACAAAAGGAAGAATCGCCGACAATTTCATCCAAACTACGTCTCACAGCCAAAAACACGTAGTATATCTTTTGTTATTAACTACATAATGAGAGAGAAGCCTTTAATGGGGTAGAAAATGTGCATATTTGCTCACCTGGGTTTTAAGGGAGTTAGCAATTTCTCCTCAACTTTCTTTTTTAACTTTCTGTATAAAATGTCAAGCAGACATGGGTGCTCCTGTCAAACCTCCACTAGCTTTTCCTCCATTTCTTGGATCCAAATAAAACGAAAATGAGCGCTTTTAACTTCTCCCCCAGCCTCCCACTGGCGGTACACTCACAAGTGGTTGCTGCTCTCTCATTGGCTGTAGGCGATCGCCAATGTTTATTTCAGTCAAAACTCATTTCACATGACATAATTTGAATCGCCGACAGATCCAGATATTTAGCACGCCAAATATCTCATGGGCATTCATCTGCGATTCTTTCAGAACACGCCTTTGGTTGTTCATACTGTGTGATTGTCACTCACATGCCTGAGCACCGATTTGCCTGTGATTTCAGGCATTTGTCCGCGATTTCTCAAAACCTGTTGGCGAGTCAAAATCGGGGCTAAAATCATGGAGTCTGAACTCAGCATAAGGTGATTCAAAACACCCAGGTCACTTGACTACAGTGTTTCAAAACACAACGTCACGTGACTACATCGATTTAAAGCATTGGTCATTTGAAAAGCTTTTCGAGACCTGGTGAATCTAGGATTTACTGACAGGGTACAAAAAAAATCTTTATCTCCTGTAGCCTTGTGTGTGCCCAGAGAAACTCTGTTGCAAATAGCCCGAGTTCGAATATCGGCGTGTACTAATACTCTGAAATTGTCACTTGATGTATTTTGTTAATGTTACATATTCATGACCAAAACAAGACATAATATTCAGTGTTGTTTTGGTTTTCAGACTAATGTTAAAATAAAACACTTTACAAGAACAGAGCATTTAAGAACTAACCCCTATTGCTGCATCACTGTGGATTTGAACCCATTACCTCAGCCTCAACTAAATCACTTGAAGCCTGACTCTACAATGTAGGGCTTAATACTTCAATTGTTTACTGTTACTTTGCTGAAGCTGTTCCAGAGCAATACTAAAAAATGTAGAGGTTTCACTGTAGTTTTTTTCACAGGTTTCACGTGTTTCGAAACGGTTCGAACCTTTGTCACAATATTTAACTGTTTATAGTGTTTCGTGAAGCCTTGCTTTGCCCACCACTATCACATTGTTGTTATAAATGTGGCCAGTAACAGGTTTCCAGTGTGAACTGATCATGGTCCTAAAGTGACCCATTTCTGCAAAAGTACAATTCACAGGCAACCACAATGTATTTTATGAACTCTAAATAGGCCTAGGCGACTCAGTGGCGAAGTGGGTAGCACAACCGCCTCACAGCAAGGTTGCTGGGACGCGGGTTCGAACCCTGGCTCAGTTGCCAGTTCTGTGCGGAGTTTCCCCCACAGTCCAAAGACATGCGGTACAGGTGAATTGGGTAGGCTAAATTGTGCGTAGTGTAGGAGTGTGTGTGAATGTTTCCCAGAGATGGGTTGCGGCTGGAAGGGCATCCGCTGCGTAAAAACTTGCTGGATAAGTTGGCGGTTCATTCCGCTGTGGCGACCCCGGATTAATAAAGGGACTAAGCAGACAAGAAAATGAATGAATAAATAGGCCTAGTTGTTTTTCTAGTTGGCCTGTGGATTTCAGAGTCTGAAACCTAAAATAAGTGTTTTGTGAACGTTGACACTAATGATTAGGGCTTCATATGGCAAGCGAGTATTGATGGGTCGTTCTTGAACGATTTGTTCATTTTGAACAAATCTTTTGTATGACTCGAGAACGATGAGTCCTTTCAGGGAGTGATTTGTTCACTTGCGCATTCGCACATTTGTGCAGGTGGAGTAGAAGTTTAGTTCCTTTTTCGAGTCTTCTGTTGTGTTGTTGAGTCGTCTGTTCATCATGTGAAATAGAGAAGCCAATCATATGCATTTAGAGCCGGAAAAAAAATAATCCGTTCATCTCACGAATACTCACTTTGTCTCTTTCGTTCATCACGTGAAAGACAAAAGCCATTCTTATGCATTTAGAGCCGGAAAAAGAATTGATCTGTCGTCGAGTCCTTGGGTTTAAGTCATTTCTCTTTACATGAGAAGACTCAAAAGGTGAACTAATCTTATGGCTCCTTTTGGCTCAGACGGTGTGCATTGGTTATGCTTAAATGGCACTGTCTGTGTGACGTGAACAAACAACTCAAATTTGAAGTTGTCAACTGACATAATCATAGACAAAAGACCAGGTAAATAACAAATTTTTATTTTCTCTTGCTTATAGCATTCTAGTTATGACTTGTTTGTAGTGTGATCAACGTTTGGTGTAGTTGTAGATGACTTTGGAAGAATCTTGTAACATTGTAATAATATTTTGGGAAATTGAACGAAATGACTACTCACTGAACGAGACTCAAAGGTCTGAGTCAGAAAAATGATCCAAACTTCCCATAACTACAAGCGAGGTGCACATATATATATAGTATATATATATATATATATATATATATATATATATATATACATATATAGATTACTTTTGGGTCATTTGAGGAGAGTAGTACTTTATTTGAAACTGAATATTCCACTCTTATCCAACAAAGCATTTACCTGTTTCTTTGTCAAAAAATTTAAACAGCTTCCAGATACTTGTATTGCACCTTTCCTTTCATAATTGTTTTTGTTAACGCTTTATTATTTTATAAAATTTATCTAAATGGTCTTTTTTTGTAAAATGTGATTGGTTGATGAGTGCCAGTTGTCATAAAAAATAATTTAAAAAACATTTTGGTGGGTTGTTGCCCTGGGTGCCACACTGCTACACCATTTAGCAGTTTTTGAGGAGTAGAGAATGTCTGTAGCTTGAGCCAATTCACAGAAAAATGATGCATGTTGATTGAAAATTATGTAAGTCACATGAATTCTGACATAATCATTTACACTGACGTCTCATTTCAAAACATCAGATCTGTATCTTATTTATTACTGCATATTAACGTGGCACAAATCGGAATTTAAAGGATCAGATGGCATGTGTTCCATTTCTGTCACCTTGACAAAAACAGATATGAGTCACATGTAGGCAAAAAATAAATAAATAAAAATCTGATTCGGGCCACATTTGCCTGCAGGGTGAACATAAGTCTAAGTCATTGCCCCCTGCAACTTTGATTTTCAGTCCAATCAAGTGCTCACTTGTCCTCTTGATCGGATTAGAAAAGTTCCCCTTGCAGTCTGATCATTATTTAACTCAGATTGAGCTTAGTCGGATTGATTAAGGTGTTTACATGAAGGCTTTTCAGCCTGGTGGAGCCATCAATCTGATTACTATTGGATTATTTGGTTGCAAGCAAATGTTGCCATTGGTAAATTGAAGTCCTGAGCTTCAGTTTAAAAAGCAGGTTTTTGTTGCTGTTTTTCTGTACTCACGAACATCTGTTGCATGTGCTTTCACTACAACAGTTGATGATACATGTTTTAGACTTCTGACACTGATTGTTTGACTGATTTATTGATTGATTGATTGATTGATTGATTGATTGATTGATTGATTGATTGATTGATTGATTGATTGATTGATTGATTGATTGATTGATTGATTGATTGATTGATTGATTGATTGATTGATTGATTTATCTCAATTCAATATCTTGGTGCATCACGGTGCATTGACGATGCTTTCTATACACAGTTATATATTTTCTTCACAGCACAGCAAATGAAATGTATAAATATATTTATATTTATATACTATTTGTAATACAATTCTGTCCTTTATTACAAACAGTCAGATATATAAACTGTACCTTTAAACAGCATGAGCATTTATAGCAAATAATATAAATAAATATACATATCTAGCTCGCTTTCTGATCCTTGTCTACCAAGTTCTCTTAAACCCCTTTGATTGAATCACATGCTCAACAGAAAGGTCTGCGATTGGTTCTTGCACGATGCGCTCTACACATATAAGTGACACTGATAAACGGCAGCAGCGATCACAGCTGATCCATGATAGACACTGTGGAGAAAACTCTGCAGATACGGGCTTGTGTCTGTATCCAGAAGTATCGCTGTGACAGCCGAGAGAGGAAAAATCACACCAGCAGGTCAAATGGGCCACAGTGAGAGAGATAAGCAGTTTACTTTCATTCTCTCAATCGCAATGAAATTCTGCTGTAATTTTCAGTGACTGTCAAGCAAATACACACGCAGTGAAATTGTGCAGAGTTTCTGCATTTTTAAGTAGTTAAAGCATTGTAAATCTCATGCTCACCATAGTAAGCTACGGCATTACTGAAGATTATTACTGAAGCGATATGGAATTGTTCATGTCTGCATCACGGTGCACCGAAGAAACATTTAATTTTGACACCACTAGTGGAAACGGGCCATTAGGTCATTTTAAAGTGATTTTCTCAATATATTAGTTTTTTAGCCATCACATTCCAGATTTTCAAATAATTGTGCAGGCCTCAGCCAAATATTGCCCTATCCTAACAAAGTATATATCAATACAAATCTTATATATTCAGTTTAAATCATGTATAAGTTTGTAGTTAGCATTTCCATTTCAAAATAGTTATTACTATTACTATTTCTATTACTATATTAAATGTTTATTTGTGCCCATCTTACCTTACAATGGGAACTAAAACGTCACACTGGGATTTGCATTCAACACTCTTTCTGTACTTTGATTAGTTGTCCTGGTCATTTGGATGTTTATGAATACTGTAACACCGTCCTAACAATGCACAAATCTGCGAAATGCGACAAGATATATATTTTTTGTCCTAACCAGCTGCACCTGCAATACGTGACAAGCGTCAGGGGATACTGTTTTAGAAACTATTTCTATTTCTGCAGCATTACGGCTGGAACAACAGCACACAAACTATGAAAATTATGGATTATGCAAGACTATGAAAGGTTATGTGGTTTTTAATCTAAAAAGTGCCTAATGTGGCTTTGAATATATTGCGTGACTTTAATAACAGCTATGGGTAATTTACTTCAGATCTTAAAGTAAGGAAAACATGAATGTTAAAATTATGAACAAACGAAAGTATTACGCCATGCCTTAATCAGACGTGTTGCAATAACATTTCAGCAGTAAGCAATTTGTCTGTCCACACCAGACACAACACAGCTACGAGATGCAAGAAAATCCATCAAAAATTGCAGCTAATCAGAAGAAGCTGTCTCTTTTTGTGAGCAATCCATATAGAAATTAGTTAATAATAATACTGATGGTATTTACTGAGTGACAAACACCATTTTTCTCATGTAATATGTGTATGTTCACTCTTTCCACAGTTTTATCACTTTTTTCGATCTATTATCAAGATCTGAGGTAAATTATACATCCTTTCTTAGTGTATGGCTGCAAAGTTCATAGGATGCTATATTTAGTCTCTTTTAACATTGAATAAAGCACATAATAACATCATATGGTATAGGTCTCAAACTCAATTCCTGGGGGTCTACTAAACCCTACCAAACACAGCTGATCCAACTAATAAAGGTGTTCATGACTCTTTTACACACCTCGATTATTTCAATCAGCTGTGTTTGATGTGTTTGAACTGTGCAGAGCTGCGGCCTTCCAGGAATTGAGTTTGACACCCATGTCATATGGTTTATTCAATTCAATTTAATTCAGCTTTATTTGTATAGCGCTTTTACTATGCAGATTGTGTCAAAGCAGCTTCAAATAAATGGTCATAGTAAATTGGAACAGTGTAGTTCAGTTTTTAGTGTTTAAGTTCAGTTCAGTTTAGTTCAGTTCAGTGTGGTTTATTAATCACTACTGAGGGTACAAACTCTGGAGAGCAATCCATCGATGCGTTGCTCTACCAATCCCAAAACATGCTTTACAAGACTGATTGATTTTATTCCTGTTTTCAAATGGACTATTTTGGCTATATATATTTTTTATTTCTTTGTTTATGTAACATACATAAAAAGTTGCTAAAAAAAGTGTATAGTAGTCTAGACAGTATCTGTAAAAATCCAAACTTTATTTCATCGTGAAGTTCTAGCATTGGCAGACACAGGCCTGTTATGAGCACAGTATCTTTTTCTTTATTGTGGAAGTCAGGTTCAGTCTTTTTATAGAAACTGCAATAACGTTTTAGCCTTGCTGGTATAAACCCAAAACCTAGAAAAACAGCTCCCAGACACTTACATGAGACACAGCCCTTGTACTGTTCTAACTTTGGGAACATTTTAAAGTGTTTGCTGTAACATTAACCAGGGTTGAGTCTGAGCCCAGTGCCAATTTATCACAACCCAAAGCACATATTCCCTCACTGAATGTATCAGTTATGCATATAATACAAACAACCATCTGCTGTACTTTCAAGCTGATATCGATTTTTTGTACTGTGTGAAAAAGGCATGTTTACATCGAAAATGCAAAGCAATTAAATTACACAACAGATGAAAAAATCTATAACTCTGAACTGTGTCATTTATTTTCAACACTTTCTTCTTTCCCATATTTATATGAATAATTGATTTATAGGCTTGCTTTTTGACAAAAAGATTCTGAGCATCTAGAAATGGAAATGTTGCCTGAAGGAAAGACACTACAAATAGTGTGAAAAAACAATAGTCATTCATTCATTCATTCATTTTCTTTTCGGCTTAGTCCCTTTATTGATCTGGGGTCGCCACACGGGATTGAATGGCCAACTTATCCAGCACGTTTTTATGCAGCTGATGCTCTTCCAGCTGCAACCCATATCTAGGAAACAGCCACACACACTCATTCACACTCATACACTACGGACAATTTAGCTCACCCAATTCACCTGTACCGCATGTGTTTGGACTGTGGTGAAAACGGAGCACCCGGAGGAATCCCACGCGAATGCAGCCTCTGAAATGAGAGACACAGCTTATAGTATTTGGCTAAACATATTATCCCTGTTTATACAGCCTATTCAGTCTCCTGTTCTCACACTCTGTTTAGGTGCGCTGCGTTATGATTGGTTCAAATAGCATACTGCAAGAAAACCCTGTTGTAAGGCAATGCATGTCCAAATCACATTTCGATATAATTTCAATTAATCGCACAGCCCTAGTCAGCGGTACTGCCCCATGTATCTTTCATTTTACACACAAAATGCAATCAAATGTACCAGTGAGCACATATTTGTTGGTTCTCAAAAATGTAACCCTGAGCACATATACTGAATGAGCCTGTGTTGGAAGTATGCCAACATGCCTTTAGTATCAAATTTTTATCAAAGGAGATCTCTTTTTAAAACTTCATAATTCAGAATAGGCCGTGAACAACCAGAAAAAAAGAGTATATTTTCACTTTTTTTATCGAATAAAATGTTGTATATAATCCTCAGGCAAATTGTATGTAAAGATATCCATCTGTAAAAATCTTCAGAATCTAGATGTGAATAAAATTGCTGCTAAACAGGAGAATCGTGGCTCAGTGCATGAGAAAAACATCACTTAGCAAAAATGCATTGCAATTGAATCTACAGACACAAATTGTCAAAGTGTGACAAAAGAAACTTTAAGAGCGCATTTTGGATGTTTTCGTTACATTAGACTGAAGCACTTTACGAAAAGTCAAAATTGATAGGAGCAAAAAAAAGTTTTTATTCTTGGTCTGTGTTGTCTTGCCTTGATAAGCGAGAATTTTGGTCGGATCATTGGTTTGATCGTATAGTAAAAGACTTGGGAAAGTGACTCGACTTGTCCATCTGGCAAACACCAAGTGGCGTAACGTGTCTTTATGCATTGTGTTTATGCCGTTTTGTAGCCGCAGGATCCTGCTGAAAGCTTCTTAGTTATTTGATGTGGTTTATAGTGATCCTTGATTCATAGTCTCAGAAGCATGTGCTTCAGGGGCGTCTGTCATAATGCATTACTGTCTGAATGCTCTGAGGTTTTCCACATCCACAAGGTTAATGATATCTATCCTCGCAGTACAGTTTCCACAGATCTGTTCCTGTCCAAGATATGACTCTTATGACAGACCTTAAGTCTTCCATAGTACAGCTCAGAGCTCGCACTCATTTATAGTGCTTCTGCTTCGTTCTAGTGTCTTCGTCAAGGCCTTTTTTGCAGGCTTTTGGCAAGACTCATAAATAGGGATTCATATCAGCTTAATACCCCATGAAATTCCAAAACTGCTTGTAGCTGTAAAGAATTATTTGCTCCATTTGTAAGTGTGTAATATATTAGAGATGGGCAATCGATCTGACATATACTGTAGTTTTACTGATGCTTTTCTTTTGAATCAATTATCGATTCTTCCATATTGAGGGCTTTGATAAATAACAACTTTCTGTGGATCTATAAAGCTTTGCTCACAGTTATAGATATGCATTTATTTAGGGCTGGGCAATATTGCAAAAAAACAATAACACGATATCATGTTTCATTCGATTTTGATACTTATTGAATAATTGAATATATGAATATTTTTCAACAACACATAAATAACACAGGAGTATTAGAATTTTTTAACCGCCTTATTTTAATTTACCAACATTACTAAGACAAATAGTTTTAATAGACAAAAACAAAAATATTTAAACAAAAATATCTCATCTCTTTATAATAAAATAAAGATAAGTGTTAAAGAGACTCTTAAACTTGATAAATAAAATGTTACAAGTGTTTGCAATGGTAAAGGTAGATCAACATCTGTAAGGTGTCAATAATAATGATACAGTAAATCTCTTAAACTGTAAACAAAACAAATTATGATACTCAAATCTGAGCTTTCAAGTAAAGGAACCAACCATCATTATTCAAATACATACTGCAACATTACAGATTGTGAAGTTGATTGACTACATTACCTCTTGTACAAGAAAAGAAACCAAAAAGCCACTCTGGTGACATCCTTTTTATTTAGAATCTCCTAATGCTGCTGTATGGCACTCATTTTCGCATGTTTTGCTATTCTGACCTGAAGTGACAAGCGTGTGCATGCTTTGTGTTTGTCTAGTGTGAAGCAGGTTGGTTAGTTCTAGCGCTCAGGTCATTCGGAAAAGTTCAGATGTTTTTCTAGTAGTTGTACCTGGAAAATGCGCATGCGTTACGTGCGCACGGCTTGCGCACCATGTGCACATTGCTTCCATGTGCACGTTGTGCACAACACGCCAAGACCTACATTGGAAATGACAAACTAACACCCTAAGCTCATTGGCATTGCTTCCAAGGCACACCATCAGCAGCCACATTTTAAATAAGTTATAGCTTGATATTGACAATGGTGTTCGGTCAATAAATACCAATATCGATTAATTGTCAAGGCATTTAAATGATGGTGACTTTAGAAAAGTAACTACAGTCAAAGACTAAAGAATGCACAAGACATGTCACTTGTATAGTTTTGAAAGAGGAAAAGTATAACAGTCGACATAGCGAATGAAGCCCCACCTTTTAGTACAGGAGGCAATCATCGACTGCTATAGACTGACTGAGAAACTCGGACTAGATGTGTGCTTTTACATTTTTGTGACAGTTGACAGTTTGATGGTCAACAAATACACTGGAATCTCAGCGAATATTTGCTTCACAGACCTAAGAAATACATCCAGATAAAGGTTGAAATTTTTTAATGAACCAAGTGTAATTGAAAACAAAAGTTTTTTGGTTTTGTTCTGAACGAATGTATGAAACGCACTGAATATTTCTAAATGTCCTGTCAAATGTACATCACATGACAGCAAGTACTCAAACGCCAACAAACTTGTAAACAAAGGCCCCAATTACACTGCCAGTTAAATGTGATCCAATTCGGATTTTTTACTCATAAGTGACACAAATCTGATCTAACTTTGCCTCCGAATAAACCTAAACAAAGAAAATTGATTTCTCACTTACCAAATCTTTAGAGACAAGGCAGTTAACACAAACTGGAACCGCTTTTTTTTATCAAAAGAAGACGAGCGGCAAATCCTTATTTCACCATTTCCAGATGTGAAAAGCTCTGGGGTAAAAAAAAAGTTCCTTACAAACATATTTTTGTCGCCTGTTAGCAGACCACTGTAATCCACACATGTCTTCACATGACTGGCGCTTTCATTGCGGGAAAAATGGAAACAAAACCTTTCTTGCAGCACATTTATAAACGCAACACTGATGACCCATGTCTCCGAACAATTCGTCTTCTTCCACTTGTTTTAACTATGGTCGGCACCACAATGTGGCATCTCTCTGAACACCGTAACAGGTAAAAACGATAATGAAGTTGCACCTTACTCACAACAGGCTCTGTATTGTGAATGAGGTGCAACTTCATCAAAATGCATGATATATCTCTGGAGATTTCTTATGATTTAATGCTGAAAACTCAAAGACATCAGGTTGTACTCGCTGTTACAGACATCCAGTTTCCATACTGGAATTTACACAATGAATTTAAATTTGTTTGAAATAATGTAAAAACAACCAATTTTCACTTTTTTGTAAAATATATGTGTCCTAATAATGTTTTTAGCAATGTGGGACATATTGACAAAAAAATGTGCCCTATGAATAAAAGTCCCCTTAAAGGTAAATTAATGAACAAATAAATTTTTATTATTAGAGTCATTATTTTAAAACTGCTACATACTTGTCACATTATTATTACTATTATTATTATTATTAAGCTAAATATTATAATGACAAATACAATAATAATAAATTTAAGACATTTTACAAAATAAGTTTCTAGACTAGTGCAATAAATTATATTTTTTTGCCAAATAATGTTTATATTATTATAACTATTAAAAACGGCACTATTATTCAGACATGACAGTTAAAATAAATGCTAGTTTCCCAACAATATTATTATTAGTATTATTGTTATTTTAATAGTATTAATTAAGATGTAATTTAATAATTATTGCTACTAGAATTATTAAAGTGTTTTTATAACCATTATTATTATAAAACATAAAACTATTATTTTTTATTTAATCTTAATTCAAAAATTACATCTGTTGATCTTTGTTATTTAGTATCTGTTTGTTGCTGTAATTTATGAAGTAGAGCAGAGCATATAAGCAGCTACACGGAGCACAAACAGCTCAACTAGATCTATTTTATAACCTGTAGTTACTGTCAGTCCTGTACCTCAGGGAATAATTAGCTGATAATGAGGCACAAGGTAAAATACTGTGTTCACAGTTGTTAAAATTCTTGATTGTCACTCTTAATTATAACAGCACAGGCGCTGTACGCATGATTTTATCTCTTCTCAGTAGGACAAACCGTCTAATTGGCCCTGAATGTCCCAGAGTATCTGAAACATAAGAGATAATTGGAGGACAACAGAAAGCACACAACTGGGAGACGACCGAGAACACAGAACCAACTCTATGAAGCAGTATGGTTCACTGCAGCTTACAAACTCAGGCAAAGCTTTCAGGACATCTGTTCTGCAGCTTAGCTTTAAACGAGTGCAACTCTAGCTGTGTCTGAAACCGCTCACTTGTTCACTCATTCACTAATCTCTGTATGCCAGCTGAGTGGACTATATGAGAAAAGAGGTAAATAAAATGAGTGAGTAAAAATGGTGTGAGCGTGGACAGTTTGGTCATGAACTCACTACAGTATGTCATGCAATCTTTATTTTTTGACTTTATAAGTTCATTTATCCCATTTGTTGTAATATTTGGTAACAAAAAGAGCAAAAATATCTAATTATCATGCTCGTTATTTAAATTTAAATTGTATTTTAAAATATAAGCCCTACTTTGACATTTATCTGTCTGTAAAATTAAATATAACAGATATATACATACATTCATTCAGTCATTCATTTTCTTTTCAGCTTAACCCTTTATTAATCAGGGTTAACCACACCAGAATAAACCGCCAACATATCCAGCGTATGTTTTACGCAGTGGATGCCATCACTGGGAAACACCCATACACTCTCATTCACACACATACACTACGGACAATTTAGCTTACCCAATTCACCTATAGCTTATAGCTCATATCGTTGGACTGTGGAGGAAACTGGAGCGCTCAGGGGAAACGCATGCAAACATGGGGAGAATATTACCTTCATAAGGATGGGTTTTCCTACAAGATCAGTTTGCTCAGTAGCTCACCTTGTACGGTGTCAGACTTTGGATGTGAAATGGACCAGAATTTAAGCTCAGTGAAAAAGGAAGAAAAAAAAAAACAATGGGAAGTTATGGTAAAAGCATGTGCTCACAAGTTTTCTCTTCTAGTTTGCTTTTGAAACACTTTCAGTTAGGTTAAGGGAAGGGAGTTGGTTAGTCAATAAGAAACTGATATATTATGCATAACAAAAAAAGGCATTGCCATGTACGATGAGCAAACATGGTCCAGTAAGGTATTTGAGATTTCCAGATATGTACACAGCAGCCTCTGGTGGATTTACGACAAGTTGCAAGTATAAGAAAACATGGCCCAGTAACGTATTTGAGATTGTCAAAAATGTACTCGGTGGCCTCCAGGGGATCTTGAAAACTAATACTGAAATCAGATGTAGCCCCTGGCACATATTTTGCAATTGCCAAAAATATAGCCCTGGGAACATATCTCCAATGAACCTGGGTTGCAATTTTTATAGATTTTAGTTTGGAATGCTTTAGTTCCCTGATTCCTTAGATTAAATAGTTATTCATTACTTAGTCTCAACCTCTTTGTAGTTGAATTCATCATTTTAGTTTAGTTACTGTGTATGCTAAATGTCAATTTGGTAATTTATAACTTGTTGATTCAATTTTCTTTTGAACATTTTACCATCCTGTTTGCATGATTTTACAAGATTAAAGTTGTCTTGTTCATGTTTTATGAAATTTTCTCTCAAAGTTATTTTTATTACAGTTCAGTTTAACAGCCTTTAGATTGTCAATTGTGAGAAAAATATTTGTGGCATTTTGAATGCAGCTGTGGCTCGTGAAGAAAGGTGACTTTTATGAATTATATGAAAAAATTAAACACATTGAAAATCAATTACTGGACATTCCTGTAAATGATTTTTGATGAGTTTTTTATGCCAATGTTTGATGTCAATTTGATGTCATTTTGAGATTTAAGGTAATTACAAGTTCCGTGTAAATTTTGACTTTAAGATTTTAAGCTTTCAGAAGAATAAAACTTTTCTTATATTATGATGCTTTTTAAAGGGTCATGAAACCCCCCTCTTTCGGTTCAAGTCTACCTCAGACATTTTCAAAAAATGCTGTGAAATGGGTGTGGAGTGCTGCATGCAGAGGGTGGGCATGGCCAGCAGAGCAGGGGAAAAACAGGGGAGCAAACCACTGTCAGTTGGCTCACAAAATGAGACACAAACCATGAGGAGACTCATGATTATATAGTTTACAAATTTATAAATGCAAAGAAATAAACAGTATGTAATTTAATGCCCTGCTACATTTGTTATGAGTAATTTCATGTACTCATAACCACAATTTGTTATATCATCATAAAGATAGTCATGTTTATATAAACACTATAAATGAGGAAGAATTATCTCCTCCTCTATCCCCAGGTTTGAATGCAAACACAGTGGATAGCAGTGCAGCAGCTCTCTTACCCTCTCTATTTAAACCATTATCCCTGTTGGTAATCCAGAGGATTTTAAACATAGGCAGGGCTCGAAATTAGCCTTTTTACTTGGTAGCATTGGTGCTCTCAACTTTAAAAAGTTAGGAGCACCAGCCAAAATTTAGTCGCAGCCACCAATTATAAGCACCGTTACTACAAGTTTTAGTGTTATATTAACTGAATAAATGCATTTGAAATCAACACTAAACAATCTAACAAACAAACAAAACGACATCTGCATGAACCCACCGACCCTACACGCATTGCTTGATATGAATGAAACTTAGTTAACAATAATAACTTTGTTGTTCTCATGGGTGCTGTGTAATATTGCACAGATAATACTCACATAATAGCTTATTATTTGCATATGTCATCTTAATAGCAATACCGTTTTTTTATGAGCTGCCATATTATTCCCTGTCATCTAAAGAAAGCCATTGACTGAGTGATTGACAGCTGATATTAACCAATCCATTCGCATTCAGTGCTAGAGCAGTGGACCAATCAGAAGAGCTTGAAGGCGGGGCAAGCATTGCACGCTTTGTTTTCTGCAGCAAGTTGACATGACAACTGTTTTAATTTATGCATGAGCGCTGCGTTTTGCGTCTAAGTTGCTAAGATCTGTTCTGCATGAATGTCTCCTAAATCTGGGTGTGCAGTGAACATTTTGCAGTAAAAACTGGCGAAGACAGCAGCATGGATATAGGCGATGTGTCTGAATGGTAACAAACTCAACTTATAAAAGACAAAGTCCGCCATTCTCCAATTCTTGTACAGCTCTCCTGAGAAAAATGCTTGCTGCAAACTAACAGCTTTGCTGTATCTGCCCCGACAGAATTACGGGGGAAAACATTCAACAAAACCCATGAATCATGGAAACAAACATAAACGACCCATGTTGTGCATAGATGTGGTCACACCCTGTCATTGGGTCTCACAGCTTGGCAGGTCTGCCATGCCTTTGGAAAGCACATGCTCTCATGAATAATTAAGAAGCAAGGTCTTCTCATAGAATAAAAAACTCCACTTTGAATAATAATGAAAAACTGACATGTCATCACTCCATTTGCCGTATAATGCTGCGTCACTGATTTTGATCCCGCCCCAAAAAGTATTTTAAACCTAGAAGATGAAATTAGCAGGCAAAAGCTCAAAATTATCTAATTTTCCCCTCAATTAAAGCTGACAGGTTGTCTAAACTGATGCTCAACGCACAAAATTGTTAAAATTTCAGTACTCAAGAGTGTCTTAAACCTTTAAGTTATTTTGGTCGTCATAAAAGCATCAATGTGTAGATATAACATGGACTTCTAGGTTTCGACACCAAGTCGATTAGCATTTTTGGCATGTTTTTTATGTTATGCTTGATGTCTATTTGATGTTGTTTTGACCATTTGTCAATGGACCTTTCTTATCATTTACTATATAAGGTCCTCAATTATATTATGTAAAAAAAAATGTGAGAAAAGTTCAGTGAATTATTGGACCTGTCAGATCAAGCTGGTTTGTAAACACAGTATTTTGTGATTGTTTAATTTAGTATTAGTTTTCAGAATTTGTTTGCATAATCTCCTTCACTTTCTTTTTTTTCTTGGTAATTTTGACTTAATCCAATATCCTCAATACTCTGATCCCTGAGGTAATATTGCATTTAAATATGAATGAAATTTGCCACCTCTGGTGTATATGTCAGCTGTGTTTTTTTTTTTTCTTATTTGCACTTTTGCTGCTTTGTGAAATGGTGCTTCAGTGCGTGTAAATAGGAAGAATATCCAAAAGTAGAAAATAAATAATGCGAATGAAGTCGTTCTTTCAAAATTCAGACATCACTATAAAATGGCGGACACCTCATATACTGTAGTGCACTACATAGTGTAAAGCGAGCAGATTCATACACAGCTTCAGCTTTTCTCTTTGCAGCAGTGGGAAATCTTTCGGATCCAGCTGATCTGTGGAGGATGCGACTGCTCGAATGAATGGCCTTGACTTTCCTCTTTACTTTCTTCTCGCTTGTGTTGGAGTAGTAGCGAGGCTGTCGAGACAAAATAAATGATGTAACTGGCCTTGGATTCAAATGCCCACAACTAATCTGTGTTAGCAGGCGGACTCTCTCGCTTTTACCCTGTCCTTCTCACTTATTCTCTCTCATTCTTTCTATTTCTCCGTCTGCCTCTTTCAGGATTACGGCAGATACTTGTTTGTGTTGTGATAAGCGCTTCAATATATCCAGGAAAAGCACAGTGCATTGTACCTCTTAAGCCTCTGCATTGGAGCCTCCTGCTCCTCTTCATAGACTGTCATAGTGAAGGATCAAGAGAAAAGAGAATAGCATCACCAGGTCATTGCTGCTCTGCAGTACATTTTTAGGTCATGTTTTAATAATATGTAGAGACTGAAATTGACTTTGGTGAATATTAATAAATTTCGCTACTTTGGTTTTTGAGCAGATGATACATGTCTACTGAAACTTACAGGTTATTGGGTTAGTCTCTAAAATAGATAATTTTATTCAAGTTATAGGAACAACAATCATTTGGTATCAGAATTGGCTTGTATGAAATGCAAAGGCTTCTAGATTATGTCTTTTTTTAGCAAAATAAAATATGATCATGTCTTGATTTTTAACTATTTAATTAGGAGAATAAGGTCTGACTTTGCTTAGACAAAAGTCTTGTGACTTAACAGAAATAATGTACAGTATAGAATATAAAGTCATGCTGCAGTGGAAAAAGAATTAATATTGTGTATGACTCCATCATGAGCTTGAACGACTGCATCCATACATCTCAGCAATGACTTAAATAACTTATTAATAAAGTCATCTGGAATGGCAAAGATAGCATTCTTGCAGGAATCCTAGATTTCATCCAGATTCTTTGGATTCATCTACAATGGCTTCTCCTTAATTTTACCCCAGACTTGCTCAATAATGTTTATGTCTGGTGACTGTGCTGGCCAGTGTTGGAGCACCTTGACCTTCTTTGCTTTCAGGAACTTTAATATGGAGGCTGAAGTATGAGAAGGAGCGCTATTCTGCTGAAGAATTTGCATATTCTTGTGGTTTGTAATGTAATGGGCAGCACAAATGTCTCGATGAATCAGGTTGGGGATGTTGCCATCCACTCTGCAGATCACTTGCAAAATTTCAATAGCATAACAATATGTTGCAAAAATATTTATTTTTATTTATTATACTTAATTTTTCCAGGAAGTTCTTAATTACATTAACATAAATCTCTTCTTTGGACGAGGCAGTGGTGCAGTAGGTAGTGCTGTCGCCTCACAGCAAGAAGGTCGCTGGGTCGCTGGTTCGAACCCTGGCTCAGTTGGCGTTTCTGTGTGGAGTTTGCATGTTCTCCCTGCCTTTGCGTGTGTTTCCTCCGGGTGCTCTGGTTTCCCCCACAGTCCAAAGACATGCGGTACAGGTGAATTGGGTAGGATAAATTGTTCGTATGTGTGTGTATGTGTGTGTGTGTGTGTGTGTGTGTGTGTGTGTGTGTGTGTGTGTGTGTGTGTGTGTGTGTGTGTGTGTGTGTGTGGATGTTTCCAAGAGATGGGTTGCGGCTGGAAGGGCATCCACTGCATAAAAACTTGCTGGATAAGTTGGCGGTTCATTCCGCTGTGGCGACCCCGGATTAATAAAGGGACTAAGCCGACAAGAAAATGAATGAATGAATGAATAAATCTCTTCTTTCAGACTGTTGGTAAAGTTTCATGTATAGCCTAATATTAAGATGTGACATGCACAACACAAATCAATAATTGAATATTATAGTAAAATAACACAGGGATCATAAAGTAAATCAACCTCTTAATTAAAACACTACATGGAGTATTAATCTGAATTTTGTTCCTCAGAGAATAGCACAATGTTAAGTAAGCACATTTCACAACAAAGAGCTACTTCCTGTGAAATTCTATAATCTTATAGACATGTAACTATTCTGTGATGAATTTTTACATGTAAAACATGTATATATATATATATATATATATATATATATATATATATATATATATATATATATATATAAATATGATAGAATGCTACTAAAGATGCAATTTAAAAAAAAGTTAAAACTTTATTTAATAAATAAAAGAACTCTTAGCAAAAAATATTAGTGAGTTTTTATATTTATAAGTTATTGTTACAAAAAAAAAATCTAAATATTATTTCATTATTTTGGTCAAAAACATTTTTTGTCTATTTCACAGAGCTCTGGTTTACACATAAATGTTTACAGTCATTTTTCAATAAACCTTTATGTTTAAATTGTTTGTCAGAATCAAAAAGTTGATTACTCATTCAGTCATTATCATAGTCTCTGTGAAATCAAATTTCACTATGTTTATTTTGCTAGCTCACATAGTTATTTTTATTATTATTTTTAAAGGTTGTTCATCTTTTATTGGGATAGAATAATGGAGAACAGACAGGAAAGCATTGGGAGCAGATAAAGGCAAAGGATTTGCATAGGACTTAGAGCTGGGAATCAAACTTGGGTCACCGAGTTTATATATCGGGTCACTATGATGCTACAGTATATGTTGATGCGCTTAACCACTAGGCTTTTGGCACCTACCAAATAGTTCATTTTAAGGTAAATAGTTGTTCTGTGCAAGTTAATCCACTGACATAATTTTTCGGTAATCTTCAAAGTATGACCATTCTATTCCATTTTTTTTAGTGGCAGTCCTCCTCTGTTGACATCAATTTGAGGGCTTCCATAGCAACTCTATATTAGTATCTTAAACCACATCCCTCTTACTGTTAGTTTGCTATGAGGAAAAAATACACAAAAGAAAGCCCTGTACGCTACTTAAAATTCAGTTTTAGTTGGAAGTTCATCATCATTCTAACATAAAAGCCTCAGCAGCCTTATAAAAAGGGCTAAATCCTGTTTAAATGAACTTGGCACCATCATACAATGTATGTCTCAACCCCTCACTGAGCAATGGCTGACTTTAGCTTCTTATTTTCCCTCCTACTGAGATCCATTTTGTTAATTTTATTACAAGTCAAAATGAATAAAGTGTAATAGAACAGAATCATTTTAGAGCCTGACAAAACTTTAAGAATCACTTATACTACCACACAAATATATTTTAGTCTGTGTTTAAAGTCTTCATAATATACTGCATAACAGGACTGACATATTAAATTAACATCTATTAAAACCAAAACTGTGACACTGACAGTTGTATGTGACTTTACTTAAAGGCTTAGTTCTAACAGACTGTTAGACTGGGAGATGTCAGCTAATGTCTGAACAGCACTGGAGCAAAACAGCTTGCAGGAAACCATTGATCTGTTTACTCTAGGATTGCAGAAATAGGCAAAACCTGAGAAAACATGTGACCTCATTGGTTGTACAGCATATGCAAATATGAGCTTTGGAATCTCATTTTTGCTTGACGCATGTGGTTTTGTGTCTAATCTCAAATCATGCAAAACAGCATGGATGCATTATATTTGGGTATTCGAATAATGTTGCTGCTCAGTTTGAGGATTCGGTAGAAATGGCTTTGGAGAGCCATAGAGTATTCACAGCGAGACACACCTTAACAATGGCCAACACCCTAAAGACCCTCTTAGAGAAAGTGTCTCAAAGTCCTCCATAATCCCTATCTTCACAAACACAGCCCCTCCTGAAGAGCTGCCTCACCAACAACACACACTGTAAACATAATGAATCACTTCAAGATCTATGACGTTCTTTGTTGTTGGAGAAAAACATAAAGAGTATGGCAAGCCATTTTAATGTTTCAACTTCATAGTACTATTAGGTACATTACTTTTGATTAGCTGCTAGTACTCAGTACAGGATTATTATATTCTTGTACAAATTAAAAATGTTAAAAGACATTTTGAAGAAACTTGTATTGTTGGAAACTAGTATTTTTATTCCCACTATTGATGTCAATGGCTTTGGTTTGTTTAACTGAATAAATGGTGAGTACATTTTCACTTTTGGAAAAACTATCCTTTTAAGTACTAGCAGCATGGATAAAGATATACTACATGTAATAGATTAAATGTTAAAATGTCTTTCCATATGAACACTTTGTAAGTGTATATCACGACATTCTGTATGTATGCACGCATGTATAGAATGAAGTGTATTTCTGTATTGTCTACCCTTTCTCTGTAATCTATATAGCCTGTAATCTGCTCTCTCAGTATGCCACGTACTGCATTCTACCAGAGGGACTGCTGAGGATTTCAGGGCTTGCAGCCTAGCAAATGTGTTTGTGTGTGTGTGTGTGTGTGTGTGTGTGTGTGTGTGTGTGTGTGTGTGTGTGTGTGTGTGTGTGTGTGTGTGCATGTGTGTGCTTTTTTCTTTCTCTCCCCTGTCGTTTGTGTCTATGCTCAGGGAATTATGAAAGGAACTTCTACATAGATGGAAAATATGAACTCTTCAAACCAAGCCTGCATCAAAACTGTAGTTAATCCAAGCTTTCTCTCACAAACTTGCTTTTTTCCCTCCTCATCTATAAACCATCTCAGACTGTTCCTATAAATGTTTAACGATTTCAATTCTGGCACATCTTTCTGCATTGTGGCCGATATGTTTCCCATTGTGCTACAGCCAGCTACTGGATTCCATGTTTTCACCACATGGTCCATAGCATGTGATTTGAAATTGAATTTAAGGCCATTTTGACCCTTTGACCGAAGCTATTTTTTCATTGTGGGAGATCTTAGAAGTGCAGAAGCCTTTGTCTCTTTTAGTCTGGGCTGATTCCATCGCAGTTGTCATCTCTTCACTATAATCAGATGTGCCTTAAAGTTATTGTCTGGGCTGGGTTCAATACAATTGAATTGAATGGAGCCAATAAACACTGAAATACTCACCATTTCAGCAAGCCAGAGGACTTAAACCATTTCAGTATTAACATCGAGAAGGAGCACAACTGTCTATTGTGTTAAATAATAAAATAACCGTCACCATAAAAACAACTAGCCAAACTTCACAGTCTAGAAATATGTTTTTTTGCAGAAGAATTATTATACACGGTTCCATTTGTCATCTGAATTAAACATTTTAAATGCATCTTGTGCTTAACATGGCTGCATTTATTTGATAAGTGTTACGCCCCGTGTGGCTCGGAGGATGAAAAAGGGCTTAACATAATTATGACAACCCAATATTTTAAGAATTCCCCTGAGATGTTAACTGCTATGAATCAACACAGACAACGACGTGGCAAAAAAAGTGTTTTTTTTTACAATAAAGATAAAGAAATGAATATTTATATCACCCAAAATATATTTACAAATATGTACAATAAATGCAAAAAGTAAACAAAAATACGGAAAAAAAGGAAAAAAAGCGGTGCCAAATCAAAGAAAATAACAAATTAAACACCCGCTAACTAATCCCTCCCTTACCTCTAAATAACTAAAGAGAAATATGTAAATAAGAAAAAAAAACATCTTCGGCGTCACACGCCCCTAACTCAACTGCACTCACTGGAAAAAACATACAGATAGTAGTACCCGCTTCTAACCTAGTGGAATAACATAAAATCTGCTACATGTGTGTAAAATGTAAGTCACGTGACATACTTCCCTTTCACTTCCCTCTAGGTAATTTTAACTTACAAACTCTCTTTAAAGCGAACCAGAGCACAAGATAGGCACAAAAGTGATACAGACAAACACAGCAGCAACAAGCAACATGGATCGTGGCGCCCTAATTTTTTATTTTTTAAACCGAAATCATGATTTGAAAAGCTGCGATTATTTTGATTATTATGGCAAGGGAGGTGAGCACGAGTAATTCTAACGACCCAACTAACTGTTTCAGCAGAACCCACAAGCCCCTGTTTCACTGCTATTGAGATTAAAGCTGTGAACTCCATCTCTGCTCTGCTTCTCTGTCTCTCTCTCCTTCTCTGTGTGTGTGTGGAACTTTGACCTGTTTGCAAGAGGTAACGTTTTCTCTCCTCTTTCGGCTGTTACAGCGATTCTTGTGGATCCACACACACGAGCGTGTTACTCTGCAGCGCAAGTTTTCTCCACAGCGTCTATCATCTGTGATAACCGCGTAGTATAGACTGTAACCACGGCTGTTAATCTACATCCGAGTCACACATGGGTGAATAACACAAGAGCTGTGCTAACCGTTAGAGCTATATATATATATATATATATATATATATATATATATATATATATATATATATATATATATATATATATATATATATATATCACAACTTTTTTCATTTCTGAATAGGAAACAATTGCATTTCTGATATGAATTTCTAATATAGTGCTTTTATGAGACTAAAGGCTTCATATTTATTCTTTTAAATCCTCAGAAACGGTAAAACACCTAAACACCTCAGCATAACCTTGGTTCCCCTTCGGTTGGGGAACTTCAGTGCCATGAATGGGAGGATTCGGATCAGAAGCCGCTTATCTGGAGAGTATTGAACGGGCCAATGAATGAAATTAATTGGCAGCGTAAGCTTGCGCAGGTGTGCGACATCTGCAATCATCTCAGCATATAAGCACACCTGAAGCCAGCAGACGCCATCCTTTTCGCTTCAGATCCTTTCTGAGTGAGTCGATGAGGGTTCCTCTTGCTGATCAGCACTTCAGAGCGAACGAGTGTGTCTCCCGGTCCAGAGTGGGTCTTCGCGGTGGCAGACGGTCGAGCTGGGTTACTCCCTTGCCTGCGGTTCTTTGGGTCCGGTCCTCCAGAGCGGTGCGTATAGTTGCAACTTTCCTAAAAGAGCAACACAGTCGTGCAGCACGTCCTTTTCAGGACGGCGCTCCGACTGTGCGTTTCTGGATGCGGGGGTTTCCTGTCTCCGGATGATGGACACGATCACTGCATTGCATGTTTGGGGGTCCAGCATGTTAATGCGGTGCTCGCGGGCGGTTCATGTCGTCATTGCGATGCCATGACCGTTGCACAGCTAAGATCGCGGCTAACTTTCGCAAGAGAGCGAGCCACCCCAGTTGCCTCCTGTTCTAAAAAAGCAGCGGGCGCTCGGGCAGATCTGAGGGTTTCAGCGGGAGCTAATCCGCCGCCCACGGGCTCGCGGACCTCTCGCTCCTCACGGCGCTCCATCCAAGCTTCGGGTGGTGAGAGTGATCCGTCTAACCAGATGGTAGCTCTCACACTCGCTGACACCGGAGATCAGATGTCCTCCGCGGCATCGGAGGGTGGGCTTTCACTGTCCGACGAAGATCCGGACCCGCTCGCCCCCTCCGGGCAGGTGAGCGCTGTCAAATCGGATCCTGAAGCGGACATGTTAGCCGTGCTTTCCCGGGCTGCTTCGGCCGTGGGGTTGGAGATGGTTTATCCCCCAGCTCCGCGGCCGGACCGACTAGATGGGTGCTACGTAGAGGACCAGAAGGCGAAGCCTTCGAAGCCTCTCGTCCCCTTCTTCCCGGAAGTGCACAGTAGGCTCACGCAGTCCTGGAGGGCACCTTTCTCTGCCCGTGCTGCGAGTGCCTCCGCCCTCACTGCCCTTGACGGCGGAGCTGCCAGGGGGTATGAGGCGATCCCGTCAGTGGAGCGCGCTATCGCGGTCAATCTTTGTCCGCGCGGCGCCTCTACGTGGCGGGGTTTGCCCCGCCTCCCGTCCAAAGCCTGTAGGTTGTCTGCCTCCCTCGGAGCCAGAGCTTATAAGGCTGCGGGCCAGGCTGCTTCTGCTTTGCACGCGATGGCCACCTACCAGCGCTACCAAGCGCAGGCGCTGGCCGAGCTGCACGAGGGCGGGTCCAACCCAAGCTTATTACATGAGCTGCGCACCGCGACCGACTATGCTCTTCGGACTACTAAGTCCGCCGCGTGTGCGCTGGGGAGGACGATGTCCACACTTGTGGTTCAGGAACGCCACCTCTGGCTAAACCTGGCCGATATGTGCGACGTTGACAAAGTTCGCTTTCTTGACTCGCCCATATCCCAGGCTGGCCTGTTCGGCGACACCGTCGGTGAATTCACCCAGGAATTCAAGGCGGTGAAAGAGCAGTCGGATGCGATGGGCAATGTCATTTATCGGCGTGGCCGTAAGCCCGCTCCGCCCGCCGAGCCATCCACCTCCGCTGTTCCTCGCCGAGGGCGCCTGCCAACGAGTGCTGCCCCGCCCCCGCCTGCGCCTCCGGCCAAGCGGGCGCGGCGTTCACCTCGAAAGCAGGCAGCCCCTCCTGCCCAGGGCGCCGTTAAGTCCGGTAAATGGACCGCGAAGCGTCCCTGAGACAGGCCATCCGGAGAAGAGGAAACTTGCTCTTTCCCCGCTGGAGGGCGGGGCCCCGATAACAACGGTACTTTTCAGTGCCACCAAAACATCAGTAAAAGAGCACTTTTTCCCTTCCCCGGATGTGACTGCACGAGTTCTGCCAGTCCGGGACGCGCTGCCTTCCGGCTCGCAGACTCTACGTGCTTCGCCAGTGGCTCACGAGCGCTGGGGGGACGGTCTCCCTTCCCTCAGCCCTCCAGCCCCCTCTCCGGAGTCAGGGTGCGGAGCCAGAGCGAATCGCTCTCCTCCAGCTTTTCCGCGGGACCCTCGTGCTTCCCGGATCAGCACACCCACTCCGCGCTGCCCCACCGCTGGTACGTCAGCGATTGTAGCGATGACTCCATTAGCGAGGGCTCTGCCTGCCTGGTTAGCGCGGGCCAGCCCCTCGCGGTGGCTCATACGCACAATCAGACTCGGTTACGCGATTCAGTTCGCGAAACGGCCCCCCAAGTTTACGGGCGTGTATTTCTCCAGGGTCAACCCCCTGTCCGCCCCTGTCTTGCGAGAGGAGATTGCTGCCCTCCTGGCGAAGGGTGCAATCGAGCCGGTTCCTCCAGCCGAGATGGAGAGTGGGTTTTACAGCCCATACTTCATCGTACCCAAAAAGAGCGGTGGGTCACGGCCAATCCTAGATCTGCGCGTTTTGAACCGCTGTCTGCACAAGCTGCCGTTCAGAATGCTCACGCAGAGGCGCATTCTCCAATGCGTTCGTCCTCGGGATTGGTTTGCAGCCATAGACCTGAAGGACGCGTATTTCCATGTCTCCATTCTTCCACGCCACCGCCAATTTCTGCGGTTTGCGTTCGAGGGTCGAGCGTGGCAGTACAAGGTCCTCCCCTTCGGGCTCTCTCTGTCTCCGCGGGTCTTCACCAAACTCGCGGAGGGTGCCCTAGCGCCCCTTCGGCTCGCGGGCATTCGCATACTCAGTTATCTCGACGACTGGCTGATTTTAGCCCACTCGCGGGAGCAATTGATTATGCACAGGGACGAGGTGCTTCGGCATCTCCGCCTACTGGGGCTTCAGGTCAACCGAGAAAAGAGCAAACTCGCCCCCGTGCAGAGGATTTCTTTTCTCGGGATGGAGCTGGACTCGATCACCATGGTAGCGCACCTCTCCGAGGAACGCGCTCGCCTGTTGCTGAACTGTCTGAGGGAGCTCGACAGCAAACTAGTGGTCCCACTGAAGTTCTTTCAGAGGCTCCTGGGGCATATGGCATCCGCAGCCGCCGTCACGCCGCTCGGGTTGCTCCATATGAGACCACTTCAGCACTGGCTTCACGATCGGGTCCCCAGACGTGCATGGCACGCGGGCACACACCGGGTCTCGGTTACTGCGCTGTGTCGCCGCGCCCTCAGCCCTTGGAACGACCCCTCGTTCCTACAGGCCGGTGTGCCTCTAGGACAGGCGTCCAGCCATGTTGTTGTTTCAACAGACGCTTCCAACACGGGTTGGGGGGCCGTGTGTCGCGGGCATGCGGCTGCGGGCCTCTGGAAGGGTGCCCAGCTGCATTGGCATATCAATCGCCTAGAGCTGTTGGCAGTGTTCCTCGCTCTCCACCGCTTTTTACCGGTGCTGGAGCGGCAACACGTGCTGGTCAGGACGGACAGTACGGCGGCGGCGGCGTATATCAACCGCATGGGGGGTATGCGCTCTCGCCGCATGTCTCAGCTCGCCCGCCGTCTGCTCCTCTGGAGTCACCCGCGGCTGAAATCGCTGCGCGCCATTCACGTCCCAGGCACGCTCAATCGTGCAGCCGATGCGCTCTCACGACAGCTGTTACGCCCTGGAGAATGGAGACTCCACCCCGAGTCTGTTCAGCTGATATGGGCGCGATTCGGGGAGGCCCAGATCGATCTGTTTGCTTCCCCCGAGAACGCTCACTGCCAGTTGTTTTTTTCCCTGACCGAGGGCTCTCTCGGCACGGATGCACTGGCCCACAGCTGGCCTCGGGGCATGCGCAAGTATGCGTTTCCCCCAGTGAGCCTGCTCGCGCAGTTTCTGTGCAAGGTCAGGGAGGACGAGGAACAGGTTCTGCTAGTTGCGCCCCTTTGGCCCAACCGGACCTGGATATCAGAGCTCTCACTCCTCGCGACGGCCCTCCCCTGGCGGATCCCTTTGAGAGAGGACCTACTCTCTCAGGGACAGGGCACCATCTGGCACCCTCGCCCCGATCTTTGGAACCTCCACGTGTGGTCCCTAGACGCGAGGAAGACTTAGGTAACCTACCGACTGCGGTGGTTAATACCATCACTCAGGCTAGAGCCCCCTCCACGAGGCGCGCCTACGCCCTGAAGTGGAGTCTATTCACTGAATGGTGCGTCTCTCGCAGAGAAGACCCCCGAAATTGCCAGATTAGTGTTGTGCTCTCTTTCCTTCAAGAGAAGTTGGACAGCAGGCTGTCGCCCTCCACTCTCAAGGTTTACGTGGCCGCCATCTCCGCTTATCATAGCGCGGTAGCTGGCGGCACCGTGGGAAAGCATAACCTGGTCATCCAGTTCCTTAGGGGTGCTAGGCGAATTAATCCATCTCGCCCCCCTCTCATGCCCTCTTGGGATCTCGCCCTCGTTCTCACGAGTCTGCGATCCGATCCCTTTGAGCCACTCGAATCAGTATCTCTAAGATTTCTGTCCCTGAAGACAGCTCTGCTGGTTGCGTTGGCCTCCATCAAGAGGGTCGGGGACCTGGAGGCATTTTCGGTCAGTGACTCGTGCCTGGAATTCGGGCCGGATTACTCTCACGTTATCCTGAGACCCCGCCCCGGTTATGTGCCCAAGGTTCCTACCACCCCCTTTAGAGATCAGGTAGTGAACCTGCAAGCGCTGCCCCCGGAGGAGGCAGACCCAGCCCTTTCTTTACTTTGTCCAGTTCGCGCTCTGCGCATTATGTGGACCGTACTCAGAATTTTAGATCATCTGAGCAGCTCTTTGTCTGTTATGGCGGTCGGCAGCAGGGAAGTGCCGTATCGAAACAAAGATTATCCCACTGGATTGTGGATGCCATTTCACTCGCTTATTCGAGTCGAGGTCAGCCGTGTCCCCCGGGAGTACGTGCACACTCCACTCGGAGCGTTGCATCCTCTTGGGCGCGTGCACGCGGCGCCTCTCTAACAGACATCTGTAGAGCTGCGGGCTGGGCGACACCCAACACATTTGCAAGGTTTTACAATCTGCGAGTGGAGCCGGTTTCCTCAAGGGTATTAGGTAACCCTTTGGTGATTGAGGAGACAACTCGGTAGGGTGTTGAAACACGCTTGCTGCGCCATTCTCCCTAACACGGAGGTACGTGCGCCTTTTTTATCTGTCAGTAAAGTTCCCCGTCAGGTGAGCCCTGCAGATTCCTCCGTGGCCCCCAGCACTGACTCAGCGGAGGAGTCACTTGCTGGCCCACTACGTTGTAGGTCTGCCCGCTGGTCAGCCCGCGTTTTGGGTATAGGTGCCTGCTATGCGTGATCCCCACTAGGCGATCCCATATGCTTATTCCGCCACGGTTAAGTCCCCCCCCCTGGGCGGACCCCTGTCTTCCCTCTCCGCTAACCACTCTTTGCTATGCGTACTCCCCCTTTTTAGGGCTAGTCCATAGGTAAATTCTGCCATCTATCCCCCCCTTGGGTAACGGATGGCCTCCGCAGCGTCCTCCCTATCGGGATTGCACGCTTCCCAACGTACTGTCGTATTTCCTAGAATTATCTAGATGCTCACGACTTCCCAAAAAATATATCTAAATCCGTAAAACTTCTGTTGAAGTAGGATAAATTAGGGCCAGGGACACGTTGGAGGACCGCGCCCCCCATGATGTGGGTGCGTCACGCTTGCTTGACTATCTCCTCATCTGGGGTGTTGGTAAGGTGCAGTCATTATGGCGCTTTCCATATTCTCCCATTCATGGCACTGAAGTTCCCCAACCGAAGGGGAACGTTCGAGGTTACAGAAGTAACCCTTCGTTCCCCGAGGAGGGGAACGGAAGTGCCATATTCCGTCGCCATAATGACTGTCCCTTAGCTGTTTGAAAGTCTCTTCAGCTTAAAAGGATGGCGTCTGCTGGCTTCAGGTGTGCTTATATGCTGAGATGATTGCAGATGTCGCACACCTGCGCAAGCTTACGCTGCCAATTAATTTCATTCATTGGCCCGTTCAATACTCTCCAGATAAGCGGCTTCTGATCCGAATCCTCCCATTCATGGCACTTCCGTTCCCCTCCTCGGGGAACGAAGGGTTACTTCTGTAACCTCGAACGTTCTTGTTTTTTGTTTTAATAGTAAACAAGGGACACATCTAAATACTTAAAAAAAACATAACATGGCCTATCTTAAGGTATCAAAACTTCATGACTTATTGATCAGTATTTTACAATGCGCATTTAAACAGTATTATTATTTTTTATTTTTTTTACTTTGAAAACCCTCCTGTAGAGGAAATTCTTATGTGTCTAAGTGAAGGGTGAAAGCAAAATGACTGCAAACATCAGTGTTTGGTTTACGTTAGGCTGCAGTAACCAGGGCTGGGCCTTTTCTTGCCCTTTAATTTATAGAGCTCTGCTTATCAACTCTCGCTTTACTTTTCCACCCACTAATTTACCTAATTTCATGGTGGGATGCTTACCACAGACTCAGGGAGTTTTTTTTTCTCCCTGTTCATTGCTTACGGCTGCATTTTACCTGGGCATGATGTTTGTTACGGGGGCTGAAAGGAATACTAAAATATTACTCTGGATAAAAGAACTGCAATTGTAATGTGTTCACTTTCAAACAGAAAGGGATCTAATGTCTGTTTACAGAAAAGAGGTTTGCATTAGTCCCAGTCAGGTTGTCTGTATTTTTATTTAATTGTAAATGCGTCTAATACAATACAATTAAAGCCACTTAAATACTCAAACTAGCATTTAAAGTTCCTGTGAAATCGCAATTAAAGTTTTTAAGTGTCGTATTAGTCTAAAAGTCATCTATAATCTAGTGTGCTCTAAAACAGTGACAAAATTGACATTCAGAACATATCAATATCTCACCAGCAAAATGAAACACCAAATTATTTGATGTCACCTCATACTTTAGCTTACAATACATTTTTTTCTGACCAATCAAATGCTCTCTGGGTCCCTAAATCTCCTGCTCCCTTCAAGAGCCAATTACAGATGCTGGAATTGAGATTTTATTGACACGACCAAACCAGAAAATCGGAAATGACATAGCCAAACTGTCTTTTTTATTGTTTTAAAATGTATGCAGCACCTCTCTAAAGATGCATACAAAGTGTGTAAACAGGGAACTATAGGAGATTAAAATTAAATCTGCTACACGGTGTCCATTTCCATTTGGTGAATAGTACTATATAGGCATACAGACAGTGTAAATTTGACTTGCTTTGGGATACATGAAGTCTGCAGTTGTGTTAATACCATGCATGCAGGTACAGTCTGCTTCTGCCCAGAAAGATGCAGCACAGAGCGGATTATGTGTGCGAGTCGGCACGGATCACAAAAACATATTGGACCCATTTGAAAGCTGTAAAGGAAAGAAAGGGCGAGCCAGACTCTGTATTACTGTTATAGACTGTGGTTGTCATGGGTCTGATACGATTTAGCTCAACAGCTCTGAATGGTAGAGTTGAGATATAGACTAAACATGATTTGATGTTTTTATAAAAGGGGAGGGGCTACTGTATGTCCCGCCCTGTCTTTCTTTTTCTGTTGAGAGTGCATCAAACACGGAATGAAAATGCACGTTCCCACTTCATAGGACCTTTAGGAAGTTAATATTAAGCTAAATGTTTATGACAAGAACTACTAAAGTTTCATTTCAAACGTTTTAAAATTTTGTAGTTTAATAAATAAATAAAATCCATATATTTGAAACCCTGACTTTTGCCAAATACTGAATGCCTATTTATACTTTGTTATTTTATTATAATTACAAAACACAATATTTCTACCTTTAATTACCTTAGTGGTCAAAATGACCTTAGCACGCATTTCAGTGTCTGCTACTTTTCCCTGTGACTTTGAATATGCATGCTTCTGTTGCCTAGCAACTTCCTTCTAAAAACATGACTTTCTCATAAAAAAAAATATAACTTTACTTCTGACATTTCTTTCACAACCTTTTACGTGCAGAGAAAAAAACCTTGCTCTCCTGCATGTTAAAGTGAAAAAGGACCTTCATGTGCAGCATAAATAAATAGGCTGTATTACAAATACAATATATATATATATATATATATATATATATATATATATATATATATATATATATATATATATATATATATATATAGTTGAAGTCAGAATTATTAGCGCCCCTGTTTATTTTTTTCCCTAATTTCTGTTTAATGGAGGGAAGATTGTTTCAACACATTTCTAAGCATAATAGTTTTAAAAACCTATTTATAATAACTGATTTATTTTATCTTTGCCATGATGACAGTAAATAATATTTTACTTGATATTTTTCAAGACACTTCTATACGGCTTAAAGTGACATTTTAAGGCTTAACTAGATTAATAAGGGGAACTAGGCAGGTTAGGGTAATTAGGCAAGTTATTGTATAATGATGGTTTGTTCTGTAACGAAAAAAAAATTAGCTTAAAGGGGCTAATAATTTTGTCCCAAAAATAGTTTTTAAAAAATTAAAAACTGCTTTTATTCTAGCCGAAATAAAACAAACAAGACTTTCTCCAGAAGAAAAATATTATCAGACATACTGTGAAACTTTCCTTGCTCTGTTAAACATCATTTGGGAAATATTTAAAATAGAAAAAAAAAAATCAAAAGGGGGCTGATAATTCTGACTTCAACTGTGTGTATATATATATATATTTAATGACTTCATAAAATTTAGACCTTTTTGAAGGATGTAAACAAAAACAATGCTCCAGTGAAATCCCTGTTTTGCATTTTTAATTTCTATAGCTTCTAAGAATCTAAAAAGAGCCACATATTGATAAATAATGTTATGATAGCTGTTTAACATTAGGTTATGATTATATTGCTTCCCATTACAGTTATGAAATAGTCTGATTACAAGCAGGAAATGTTCATGGGCCAATGACAAGACCACATTAAAATGGTCTATAATGACAGATATTCAAAGCATCATTTCAAAATCTCAATATAAGCTTGGAATGTACAGTAAATATGACATGTCAATATGATGTCTTATGAGAACAGTCAGAATAATGCTATAGTAATTTTAATAAGTATAAAATTCTGGTAGTGTTAAATGTATTTCCCTTATTGTGTACTCTTTAGTCTCAATTTGTCATCACCTTAGAATGATAAGGTTCTATCTGACATTTTTGTCAAAATTGAGTTATTCTCATATTCTTATTAAATGACAACTTATTTACATTAGGTGATGTTTTTTTTTAGTTGTTTACATTTTAAGACTTTTTAGTAAAAAAACAAAAAAAAGTTTTATCTACAATTCAGACTCGAGGTTGGCTCTATAAGGTTCTTTCTTGTGAGCCAGCCAGTATTTCGAATGCACGCATGAGGACCAATCAGGATTAGCTTGCTTTGTCATTCCACCAGAGTGGACACAGGGGCCAAATCAAGGGGGGTAAACAAGTTTGGGTAAACTCTGGCCACCCTAATATAATTTTGCTGTTGAATTATTAATTTAAATGTACTTAAGTAAATTCACTATTTATCAATGAATAAATAAAGAAAGAGCAGCCACAAAATGTTTGTTAATTGACTGGTGCCACTGACGTAGTTGATTCACTCTCCCTCACCCTCCCCGATAATCGTTTGACAGCAAGCAAGCAATGGCTATTTAATATTTACCTTAAGGTACATTAATAAAAAAAGCTGTAATCATAATATTGTGGCTCAAAAAGGAATATGAATTAATGATATTATTGGAGTCTGTATAGTGTGTGTATATAATGCATTTTGTTCATTTGTTTGTTTTATTAATTAATTCAATAATCTTCACTAATTTTAGACATGGCAAACCAAAGGCTATACAATAAAAGTATGTGAAAATAACTGAAAAGTTATTTATATATATATGAAAAGTGTTTTAAAATTAACAGCAATTTTTATTTTTATTTTAATTAATTGATTTTTTAGCCATAAATTGCTATATTCCAAGAGTAATAATTAAATGAATTAAAACCATATTATTTCATTTACCAGAAACAAAAATATAACAATACAGTGTATTCATTTTTTTTTTTTTCGTGTGTGCTACCCCAAGATTTGATGCGGCTGCTTCTGGCAAGAAAATTTTCTGGGGGCACCACTGATTGACATCGCGAAAGACCAGAAAGAAACACAAAATCACACTTATTTAAATAGAATGCAGATAGAACCTTATAATTCCAAGATGATAATGTAATATTTTGTCATAGAAATATTTAAAAAAAAACACTAGAACGGTGTTCTATATTTTGGAGATTTATGTACTTACATTACCACAAATGTTTTGAAGAATGTTCTTGAGAAATTAGCAGTTTTTACTAGTGACACGGACCATATTGTGTCACCATGCTAATGATGTCATACGCCCTCAATTTACAAGTTGGTTTTATAGAAAACAGGAATACACCAAAGACGCTTTAAAATGTTGTGCATTTCATTAGACTGCACAGAGCAGCAATATATCTGAACCTTAATATGTATCTAGTATGGTAAATCATAGATGTTTTTCCCCACATAATCACAACTGGCAGAACTGGAAGGGGATCAATTATGGCAAGCATTTGCAGTCAGCTGCATTTGCAATTGTTTCAGCAGTCTTATTTAGCATCAGTTTCGCTTTCATCCTTGCTTTGCTATATACTTTCATGATAATAAGCTTGAAGATTTCTACAGAAGTTCTGTTTCCTATTATTCCACGCTCAGTCAAGGCATCATCAAACTACGCCTTTGTTAGTTGTAATTATGAGCCCTCTAGTGGCGAACGTCATTTTATATAAGTAAAATACCATTAACATTTCTAAAGTTAATTTTGAGCCAAATGTTTATTTATCTCTCATTTAAAGACACTATCACCTGTAATTTACCAGGGTTTGCCACAGTGGAATGAACCAACAATTACTCTGGCATATGTTTTTATGTGGCGGATACCCTTTCAGCCACAAACCAGCACTGGCAAACTCATTAAACACAGACATTAAACACATTATTATAATTAATAAATGACTATTTTAGACATTATACATATATGTTTTACATTTAGTTTATTCTTGGGATGGCAGTGCTTAGTCATTTTAATTTAATTGAAAATTAATTAATTTAATAGCTCTTAGCTCATCCAAAAGTTATACCAATTTCCTTACTATTTGTGCAACAATTGCTTAAGGGTTATTGAGCATCATAACTAATAATATAAACGCAATCACATGGTAGTTTATGCATCTTAGCCAGCTTAACAATGTGACACTTATAATGTAACATGGTATCTCTGTCCACCTTAGGGGTTGTTGGCCTTGGAAGATACGTTTCTACATGATTTAACAACAGAGTACCACATAGGGATGCCGCTTTTGCAATTAAGTATGAGAAAATAAGTAAACATGTCAGGCACAAGTCAGGCCTTGCCAGCTCTGTTGCCACCAACAGCCAGACCAGACTCCAGCAGTATAATTACTCTAATTGTCTCTGCAATAAATCTGAAGCCAGACATGAAAGAATTCAGGGAACATCTTTAATTATACGCAGTAGGGACCAAATAAGCACTTAGCAACAGAAAGATGTTTTATATAGAATTTATCTAGGGAGCGTTTGATTTTAAGATATTTAGAGGAAACTCTCCAGAAATGGTGTCTCTTCCGTTTTTTTTTTTGGAAGCCCCAAATATTAAGCGTTGCTTCACTTCAAAAGAGCTGCTAAAACATCTGCAAGCAAGGAGGGTTGTTCTCATGGCTTAATTATTTCCAAGTGCAGGAAAGCTGTTGATTGATTTTGCATTTGAAGCTCTGTACAATATGTTGTTGTCATTAAGGATTTCAGTGGGTCAAAGGGTAATTAAAGGGTCAGTAAAAGTGATCCTGAGGGGTTTTTCCTTGTGGTAGGACTGAGGAGAGGAGACTCTTGTGCAGGTGCAGCTTGCTGCTGGCTATTGTTTCTCTTCTGATTGTTCTCCCTTAGGTCCTGGGGAAGTGGGAGGTGGGGTGCGTCTGAGGAGTGGGTGTTGACTGCCCGCCTGTGGGAAATGCATAGTGTAGCAGAAAAACACAGCAAGGATGGAGTGGAGACCTAAGGTCTAACACTGCCTGTGACCTTAAAAAAAACGGTACTGTATGTTACTCCATTAGTCCATTTAAAAGAATGGTTCTTCCAGGAAGACCAGGGAGTGATATGATATAAAATGATTTATTTAACAAGGTAATATGTAATAGAACAAATAGATTTCTTTGGTGGAGGCCCTTTCCGTAGCTTGAATCAGAAGCTTGTCCATTCAGCAAAGTCTGTCTTAGGACAAAGGCAGGAGCAGAGCCTAGTCTTGGACTGGGCCAACCTGGTGCTGGTGGGGAAGATGGTGGTTAAACATCAACATAAGTGTCTGCAAACAAAATGGATTGTGAAAGATGAGCTTGTATATTTATTGGTTGTAATTGGATTGTGTGACATGACATTAGGTCTTCCTGATAGAACTGGAGCTAAAACTATATTTCCTATAGAAATGTAAATGTACTCACCTTTTACTCATCTGCAAATGGTTAAACACAAAATAAAAAATAATCATGAGAACTGTCAAAAAAAAATTTGTTTTGTAGCAATGTGTGAGCTTCTTACAGTAAAAAAATAAATTAGCATCCATTTATGGAAATTGAAATTCAAAATGATTTTAAAATGAATGTTTTCTATTTTAATATGTTTAAAAATACACTTTACAACCCAACATGTTAAGGTAACTCAAACCATTAAAGGAAACCGATTGCAACAAACCATTTAAGTTCAAGAGCTAACTCTAATGAGTACTGTGAACTTACTCCATTTGAGTAAACAAAGCAATTTGAGTAAAGGCCAACTCAAACCAACTTAGTACTGCAAAATAAGACAACTCAAACCATTTGAGAAAACCAATTGCTACAAATCATTTGAGTTAAAAAACAAATGTATGTGAGTACTGTGAACTTACTCCATTTAAGTTGAAGTAATGAGGTAATAAACTCATTCCCTTCAGTTCAAAACTATTTTCAAATGAGTAGAATTAACTTTGAGTAAATTTTGAGTTAACTGCACTCATTTTTTATTTGATAAAGTTGACTATTGGATTTTACAGTGTATAGTTTATACACTTTTATTTGAGAAATGAGTGATAGAAACACCAAATTTCAAATAAAATGTCTTCATATATGAAATTATAAGATGGTTTGTGAGATAGAAACGCTGAATAAACTCTGACAAAGCAAACAAACGTCACACCCCTGTTGAACCAGCTGTCTCCATTTTCCTTTCTCTGTTTACTGTTGATTACTATGCTACCAATATTAATCTTAGATGCTCTTACAAATGTATGGAAATACACCTAATTCATATTTGTAATTTCCCCATTTTTTTAAATTTGAAAAGATTTGCTTCGATTAATATGGAAATAATGTGATTACTGTATTTTTTTGTTTTTACTCCATGTAAACATAGTACTTTAAACTTCAAAATATTGCATCTAAGCTCACAATCATAGTACTCACAGATATATTAAACTACATGCAGATTTAAATAAACAGGCATATAAACACCATAATCAGATTATTGCCACTTTGACAAAAGTGCACAGACATCCACAGGTGTTTTTTGTTTATACATTTGTTTATTCATTTTATTTTTGGCTTAGTCCCTTTATTCAGCAGAGGTCACCACAGCCAACCAACTTATCCAGAATATATTTTACACAGAGGATGTCCTTCCAGCCACAACCAAACACTGGGAAACACCCATACACACTCTTTCACACACATACGCTACGGCCATTTTAGCTTATTCACTTGACCTGTACCACATGACTTTGTTCTGTGGGGAAAACCAGAGCACCTGGTGAAAACCAACATGAACAGGGGAGAACATGCAAACTCCACACAGAAATACCATCTGAGCCAGCCGGGGCTTAAACCAGGACTTTCTTGCTGTGAGGCCATCGTGCTACCCTCTGTGCCATCATGACACTCTTTGTACATACACACTTCACTTATTGAATGAATATGATATTATTCTGAAATTTCAATTAATCAGAACAGTTTAAATTGTTTACCAGATACTTTACAGCCAAAGCAATGTGGACCAAGTTAAAGCAGTCTTGTGCATGATCATAAGAGCATTGAATAACCTTGAATACATCCACAGCAATGTGTTTTGCATTTGGCATAAAATATTTGATTATAAAACACAGAGGCCTCACAGGCTTAATGTCGAATGTGTGACACATAATTTGTGCTGTGGGATATTCAAATAAAGGAAAAATTTACAAGACAGTGCTGTCTACATTTTTACAAATCTGAAATACATTTTGTTGTACTGTAGGTTTCAGATTCATACCATTCTTGAACACATTCCAGAAAAGACAGGGCTTGCCAACCAATTAGGTTTCAAAAGTAAGAAACTTGAACATAGTTTTTCTTTAAACTAGCATTTCTTTTATCGCTTTTGTACAACACTGTACAAAGTGAGGTACCAATCAAACTGACTATGCATTTTCTAATATCACTCAGCTTTTACCGTAATTTTTCTGAAGTAAAAGAACAGCAATATACTTTATTAAACATCATCTGTGTATGCAGAGGTTGATATTAATTTCTTTCTGTGTTTCATTTAAATCTATTCATTCATTAATTTTCTTTTCGACTTAGTCCCTTTATTAATCTGGGGTAGCCACAGCGGAATGAACCGCCAACTTATTCAGCATATGTTTTACGCAGCAGATGCCCTTCCAGCTGAAACCCATCACTGGAAAACTAAATTTACATTATAGCTTTAAAATAAAACACAATAAAACTCTGTCTCTTTTGACAAGTTTAATTATATTTTAGACTATATTGTGTCCACGACACAACACGGAGCAAATTAGGTTACTTTGGTGGTTTATATTAGATAGCTCATTTACTCAGTCCAAAAAAGCATCCACATCCACTTAAATTAAAATATTTAATAGGAGGAATCTACTCCATTAGTTGTAAAAGAGAGAGAGAGAGAGAGAGAGAGAGAGAGAGAGAGCAAGTCAAAGTAGAGCTGATCAATATTCATGGCCTTTCCAAATATGGTCAATAAGGACCTTATGATTCTAGAGGTATTTTATAAATAAGCATAAAAAACATTTTCTGGATTTTTAGAACTTACCTAAGCTACCTAGGTTGCCTTACTGTGTAGATATTAGAGAACAATTTGTATTATTGAATTCACTCACTATAGCCCTTTTTAACACAGTGATACTTGGTAAAAATTTCCGGAACGACTTTAGGAGTAACTTCATAAAAAAGGTGTTCACACGGACAAGAACGTTCAGGAATTTTTCCAGAAAAGGCCATTCACACATCCATTCCATAGTACCGGAAAATTCTGAAATCATTAACTAGAAATTAGCTTTAAATGGCTGCGCTTATATTTGTAAACACAGAAGGGGTCGGGCTTTTGTTGATGGTTGATAATACATAATAATATTAATAATAGTAATTCCTTTCATTTATATAGCGCTTTTCTTGGCACTTAATGAGCCTAACACAGAGGGGGTGGGGGGTTAGGAATCTCCTCATCCACCACCAGTGTGCAGCATTCACCTGGATGATTCGACGACAGCCATTTTGCACCAGACCGCATTCCACACACTAGCTGATTGGTGGATGAAGTGGTGGAGTGATGAAGCCTATTATGATATGGGGAGGGTTAGGAGGCCATGATAAACAGAGGCCAGTGAGCAAATTTGGCGAGGATGCCGGGGTTTAAGCCCTACTCTTTTTCGAAGGACATCCTGGGATTTTTAACAACCACAGAGAGTCAGGACCGCAGGGCTGTGTGTGTTCACTGGCTGCTTCACGTGCACATGCGTCAAGCAACTGAAGCAGAGCTTAAAGATAAACAAACAGCGGTTTATCATAAGCATTTTAACGAAAAAATTTTCCACAGTTGGCATTAAGAAGGAACATTGTAACATTATCTGACTAACATCTAGCTGCTAAATGTGTCTGAAAAAATATTCAAATTCTTTTATTTTCGTAAACAGCACTGATGTTAATGTGTCTGAATGTTGTAATTGGCTGGAGTAGATGTTTCATACCCTATGTCTTTCCAGCAATTTTCTATCTACGTTCACACAGCGCAGCATTCCGGCAAATTACTGGTAATGTTACAACTTTTTTCCGGAAAATTTCTGGAACGAATTTACCTGTATTTTCAAAAAAGGCCTGTTCATTTTTTGCCGTAAATTTGCCGGTAATTTTTCAAAAGGTCTGTATCTGTGAAAGGGGCTTATGGCACCTTTAATTGTGAGCTGCCTCACATTGAGTCTGGCAAATGGGAGAGCAAGGTTTCATCAGGTGACAATTTTGTTTGTAAAAGACTAAATGCTAGCACATGTAGATACCTCTATTTTTTCAATAGGCTACATGACTTTGTACATTCAGACAATAAAACCTTAACACACTGACAGCCAGTGAGAATTCATAGAAATATTGGTAAAAAGGGCTTGCAAAACGCTACAGTAAACATTATAGAGAGGCTCACTGCTTGATGTTAAGTCCTTTTTAAAGATTATTTAAAGAGAATGACTATCTTGGAAACAATTGGTTATGCAGTGGGAAAATAATGATAAAATACATGGAAGTTATTCCAGTTTAGCAAATTTTAGTATAAAAGTACCTCATGTTTGCAGAGCTTCTGGTCTTTATATTGTCTGACTGCAATAGCTAAATTTGTTTGATTAGCTTATTAAATTTGATTAGATTAATTACTGGATTCAATGCGCTAGTAGCACACCAAGAACATCTGCTGGTTATATAATGGGGAAATGGCAAATGAAAAACATTAAAAATAAAATGTTTGATTGTTTCTCAGTGCGGAAGCAAATATATTTATCTTTATATTTATAATTGTAAATGATAAATTTAAAGACTTTTGAACAGCAGTGAACTGTAGATTGCAATGTTTCTAATTATTTGCCACATCGAAAAAAGTTAAGTGTGTGAAATGAAAATATGACAGTTTCATTTCGATAGTGTCATTGTTATTCTTTACTTGAACAAATAATCCATGAAAGTTAGTCCACTGTTAATCCACTGTAAAAAAATGTTTCTGTAATTTTCAATTAATGTCTCACTATTTTTCGTAAAAATGCTGGCATCAGTTTGATGGCTTTAGCCACAATATTCTTAACCACATCCCACTCATCATTGGTATTATACAATAATAAAGAGAGAGCCCGCCCCCACTCATTATTTCATTTCAGTTGGAGATACATGAATTACATCTAGTGTCGTAGTTGAAGGCCTTTTCATCAGTGAACCATGATTATCAGACGAGAGATTTTAAATAACAAAAAATAGACTTTATTCAACATAAAAAAGTCAAGAAAGTGCAGATCTTAGAGCAATCTGACATCACTTCTGGACAAGTATGTTGTGATGTGTATGTTTTATACAGTTACAGCTCTTGTTTTAACTTCTGCTTTCAAGTATATGTTTAGGTGGTCCTGTTATTCATTACTTTGATCATTTTAATATAGCATTTTAATAATGAAGTCCAAAAATTATAGTATAATATTAAGAGTTCATTATATATCTATTTACTGGTTATATCTGTCAACATCTCAAAAAAAAAAAATGTGTTTTAGGTTTTCATAACCTTTTTAAAATGCTGTTTCAAAGGACCACTCACTGGATTTTGGAGCATAACAAAAGATGACATGTAATAGTGTGATTATGTTATATTGAGAGCAAAGAACCAAGTTTCCTTGTCATAAAATGTACAACCAAGGCCTCTGAGTCTTTCAGCGCATTGACAGTTTTACCGCTGCTGCCCGAACACCAAGGACAGAAACAACAGAAAACTCTTTGCTTCTGCAGGCAGATGTTTCTTCCATTCTCAGCGTGGCCTCGGTAAATCCCTCTGGGCAGAGTGGCCAAACTGTTTACAAGGAAAATAGAGACCTGTGTCCAGGCAATTGAGGAAATGCTTTTTACTCGCATGGAGCAGTCGCTCTGCTGAATTATCTCTGCAGAGCTGTGACTGAGCTTGACACTAACGTGACCGAGGAAAACTCTTGAAATGTCGATAAATGTCAAGTGCTTGAACCGAAGCCCGCTGACAGGATATTACAGGAGGAAAAAGCATTTAAACGTCCTGCTGTTTTACACTTGTAATATTTCTGATTCTTCTGTACATGTGGATTGCAGATTTTCTGTCTTCAGAGCTATGGTACTTTATGTGTGCACTGGTGACACTTTACTTAAAGGAGGTGTTCATAAGACTATTATACGAAGAAGATTGTATGCATGCTCATGGCAAGTGCCATTTTAAATGCAAAGGTGACATTGTTTGAGATGTATTTGTTATGACAACTTGACACGTCATAAACATGATCGTGATAAGGCCGTGATAATTTATCATTAAAATGTCATAAAATGCTTTTGAATATTAATGATGCTGTTAGTATTTTAAAATGTTGTCAATGACTTTGGTGTCACTTTTAATTAATTGAACGTGTCTTTGATTAATCAAGTTATATTCAAAAGAAATCATGTTTTGAATGAGAATACTTCATATATCGAAATTTCCATAAAAAGTAGCCCAACTGGTTTCAATACTGGAAATGATGATGATGATGATGAGGATTATGATAATAAATGTTTCTTGACCATCAAATAATTTCTGAGGAATTACATGACACTGAAGACTGGAGTAATAAAAGAAAAATGTTCTGAATCACTGAAATAAATACAATAATAATATAATGATATTTTGCGATATTACCGTTTTATTGTATTTGTGATTAATGAATGAAGTATTGGAGAACAGAAGACATTTTTAAAAATGTTTCTAAACTCATTATTATCTACAGTAAGTCATGAAAAAATGCTATGAAGATCTTATTTATTTATTTATTTGTTTGTTTATAATTTTTAAATCGACTGCCAGTCAGAGTTCAATTGTTACCTATTTATTTATTTATTTATCAATTGTCATTTGAATGTTTATTTATTTAATTGTTTATTTATTTATATTTTAAAATGGGCTGATAGAGTTCAGCTGTCATTTATTTATTTATCAGTTGTCATTAAAATATTTATTTATTTAATTATTTATAATTTTTAAATGGACTGCTAGTCAGGGTTCAGTTGTCATGCATTTTATTTATTAATCTATTTATTTACTTATTTATCATTTGTAATTTAAAATATTTATTTATTTAACAGGTGTAATTTAAAATTTTTACTTATTTATTTATTTGTTTATCATTTTAAATGCACTCAAAGTTCAGTTGTCATTTATTTATTTACTTATTTACCCGTTGTAATTTAAAATATTTATTATTTATTTATTTATTAAATTATTTATTAAATTAATTAATTATTTATTTATTTATTTATCAGTTGTTGTCATTTAAAATATTTATTTATTTAAATTTTTAAGTGGACTGCTAGTCAGAGTTGAGTTGTCATATATTTATTTATATATTTATTTATTTATATATTTATTTATTTATTTATTTATTTATTTATTTAAAACTAACCTTTAAACTGGATGCTAGATATCAGTTTCTATTTGAAATTTTTATTTAGTTAGTTAATTCATCATAAATTACTGAAAAGATTCTGAAAATGAAAAAAAAAATCATTTATAATTAATCATAATGTCATTCTAATACCAAATTCCTACTAACACCTTTGCTGGAAGAAAGCTAAACCTTTCCAAGAACAATATAAATATATGTAGATGAAAAGTGTATAAATATGTAAATAAGTGTATTCCTCAATATGTTGATTAAAAAGCATTTTGACACACACACACACACACACACACACACACACTATATATATATATATATATATATATACACATATATTTATTTATTTATCATTAAACGTTATGTCCCAGCAAGCCTCTTGTGTATATATTTGTTCTGACGTCAAATCTGCTCTTAACAGCATCCCCCTATTCTCTACTCCCGCCCAGAGGAAGATCAGTGCTTTCAGAGAGAGGGTTTTTTCTTCCCTTTCTCTTTCACGTCCCACTCGTCTCTATGCTTTCGCTGTCTTTCTGCCCTCACGCTGCGCTCTGGCCTCGGATCCTGTCCATTAAGCCGTTTCCAGCAGCTCTGTAATATGAAGGAATGGAGCGCCTTCGGCACCCTGACATTCTGACTGTGTCATCATTAACCTGCCCGTTTGTGGATCTGCCCTCCGTGGGGCTTGCGGGCGCTGGGATGGCACAAATGATGTGCTTTTTATTAGACATTGGGGTTATATCCTATTAAGGAGAAGGTAGAGTGGGGTGGGATACCATATTCAGTGTAAAGCACTGAAAAGCTCCCTGAATGGCGTCTAGAGATAATCCCTACCTTCACAACACAGGCATGCTCTCGTCTAAGCCATTTTCCTACACTATGCGCTTGTACACATCTCTGAAGCCAGAACAGACTTAAAATGCTCACTGAATGCACTGGGGACAAGGAATCTTACTATTGGTGTAATATATCATCATATAGTGTATCAGTTTAGTATATCAGATATAGTATACAGTGTAGTATAAGGTAGGCCTATGCGTTGAGGTTTTTGACATCACATTTTAAAATAATGACCAGCCCTCACTTTAAAAAAAAAGGTTTAAAAAAATATTTTATTTATTTTATTTTATTTGGCAGTTTTTTCTTTTGTTTTGTCTTTAAAAAAAAAAACAGTATAATTCAAGTTGTCAGAATTTTTTTTATTTTATTGTATAGCCAAAAAGGTTTGTTTTAGGTTAATTTTTTTAAACTTTAAGATTGTTGCAACATTCTGATGTGGCTCATTCTGAAAACGTAGCCCTCTATACATTTCTGGAGATTGTGAATGTAGCCAGAGGTACATATTTCATCTTTAAACTGAACACTGGGGCGGTATGACAGCATTTCTTGGCTGTCATTTCTTTGCGCTTACCAGCTAAGTGCTTCCCTCCATATGGACAGCTTTCGCGCTGTTACCAGTTTGTCCAGTTGCTTGCCATGTACGTGGATGGAATTGAGATGCAGAGTTGACTGTGACAAGGGGGTTTGAGTCTAGCGAAGAACAGTTCCAGAAAGCAGACAAAAATAAAAGCCAAAAAAATAAATAAATATCAGGGTGAGAGTGTGGTAAATTCTGAAATAGTAGTAAAAAGTCAGACTAGGGCTTTTAGGGAAGAAGGAGGGTGGGTCAGTCGATCAGTCAGTCAGTCGACAGGTTAGGGTTAGGGTTTTACGCTAGAAGAGAGAAATTCGAGATCTGAAAAAAGCAATCACAGCGCCCTCTGGTGGATTCCCAAAAACAAAGACTTCAAAAAAGTAGCTCCTGGGACATATTTCACAATCTACAGAAATGTATACAAGGCTACCTTTTCAAAATTAGCCTGGTTGGATTTTTTGCCAATTGTTTTTTGTTGTGGTTGTTGTCCCAGCAAGCATTTTTTGTTTTTAAAAGAAGTCTAATAGGTGTCTAATAGACGTCTAAGATTAGGCCAAAGACTAGACTAGATTTCAAATAGACAGAAATGAATGACTACTCATATGACGACTAGTCTAGTTTTGGCCTATTTTTGGATGTCTATCAGATTTTTACTGACAGCCCTAGTGTAGCCTTGTGTTAGCCAAGCTGTCTACATTTAGATGCCTATTAGATGTCGATTAAACACAAAATTGTTTGACAGGGTGTGTATGTGTACTTGGATGAGTCAAAAGCAGTGGACTTCCCTCACTTCCCTTATTACTTTATTTTGTTATGGAATTTATAATTTATTTAGTCACTGGATTTTTGTTTGTTTGTTTGTTGTTTTATTTTTGTCTCCTTTATCAAAAAGACTGCAGTTTAGTTGTCATACTTTGTTATTTTATTGTATAGCCATACTGCAGTTTTTTTTTTAAAGATTTTTTGTTTTGTTTTCATTCTTCTTTATTGCTTTATTTTGTTAAAATTGTTAAAATATAGCACTTAATTTTATTTTATTTTATCTTATTTTATTTTATTTATTATTCTGGTCTGAGAGCCAAAGTATGTATTTTTTAATAATAAATCCAGGCACAGATTTCATGTGGGCTTTAGTTTTTTGTCGAATCAAAGTGGACTCACGCTTTCCTGTAAATAACCAACTGTTAAATGCACACATACAAACAACACACACTAAGTCAGCAGCTTATGACCATTAGACTGCAGGAATGCTAGACATTCCTGCTAATGCCCTTAAGAGAGGAGGGGGAATATGGGATATAAATTATGTAAAGCCTTCTCTCGAGATACTCTGTCATATCCCGCTGTTTCACTTTTGACTGCGCCGTTGCATACTCTGTGTTGCTTCCCCTCAAAAGATAACCCCTTATGCTGCTCACCGATATTCGCCTCAGTAAAAGGCTTTTTCCAGAGTAAGACAAAGGCTAATGTGCTAGCTTGTTTTTTTTTTACAATAAAGGAAACATCCCGGTGTAAGAGCTGGTCGTCCTCTGAGCAGTTATTCTGTCATTCCCCGGGTTAGCATTAGCATTGTTTTTGTGTGCTTGAAGAACTGCCTTTGTGTTCCAGACTGCAGGCTTGAGTCTGAGGAGAGACAATTAAGGTGCGCAACGTGAACTGAGAGCCAAATCCAAAATGGAGGACTCAGCCTGACTAATTAGTGGTAATTGCTGTATAGGCAAAGCAATTAACTTGTTTTCTCTTCAGTACTGTAAGTCATACGTCTAACGACAGGGCTGTACTTTCAGAGGTTTGTAAAGTATACCAGAAGAATGACTGCTTTTAAGGCAAAAGGGTTTAATAAGAGATTAATTAACTGCAATGCTATAATTTCTGATCCTTATGTTTGTTAATAAAGCATTTTTACCCGTCATTTAAATGACAATATGTAATAGATTATAATTTTCTATACTATTCCATTTTATTTTTGCTTTCCTCTGTTCTTTTGGTTTTGTTTAGTTTTTGTTTCTTGGTTTTTTCTTTTTGATTTGCTTAAATTTTTCTTCGCATTGTTCTGTGTTGGGTTTGTTCTGGTCTATTTAGTTTTGGTTTTGTTTTAATAATTTTTTTTTTTTGCTTAGTGTTGAGTGGTTCTGTTTGATTTGTTTTGTTTTGTTCTGTTTTGTTTTTGTATTTTTTCTGTTTGTTTCTTCTTTGTTTTATTTAGTTTTATTATATTTTGTTCTCTTTGCTTTGTTCTGTTTAGTTTTGGTTTGGATTGTGTATTTCTTTATTTTTTTGTTGTTGTTTTTTCCTGCATTGTTTTTTGTTTTGTTTTGCTTTTTTGTTTTGTTTTTCTTTTACTTTATTTTTCTTTACATTTTTGTTTTTTTACGTTGCTTTTTTCAGTTTTTTTTTTTTTTTTGTATATACAGTATAGCAGGGGTGTCCAAACTCGGTCCTGGAGGGCCGTGTTCTGCATATTTTAGTTTCAACTCCAGTTAAACACACCTGAACCAGTTAATCAAGCTCTTTCTTGGTATATTAGAAACTTTCAAAGAGGTGTGTTGAAGGGAGTTGGCGTTAAACTATTCAGGACAACGGCCCTCCAGGACCGAGTTTGGACACCCCTGCAGAATAGCAATATTGAGTTATAAAAGCAATAAAACCACATTTTATTGTTTCATAGAGCTTGTAAAACTGTCTAATCTAGAACATATGCTGGATAAGTTGACGGTTGACGGTTCCACTGTGGCGACCCCTGATAAATAAAGGGACTAAGTCGAAAAGAAAATGAATGAATGAATGAATGAATGAATGAATATCATTGAGACAAAAATGATATTTCTGTTGAGATTATTCCTCAGTCAGTATCGCAATAAGCTCATTTTCAGCAGATAGCAGAATCTCAGATGGTGCAGTTAACATTGACCCCATCTTGGCTTTGTTCTATTTATATATCCAATGAAAAAACATGTTTGCCTAGAAAAGCATTGCGGATGACCGGAAATCAATGAGAAATACTCACCGCTCCCATAGGTCAGTTGTAATTATAAATGATAATGGCAGCAGCTTTCTTGCTGGTGGAAAGCAGTGACTAAGATGGAAGTCAATTTCAATTAAATGGAGCTCAAAAATTATACAAATTTGACATGATCCATGAGCAGAGTCCAAAATGAACATGAGCTTTGGTCAAAATCAACCAAAATATCCTCAAATCCAAGATGATGGGAGAAAAATACCTTCTACACAGTTTATAAACGTACTAATAACTATAGCCCCTTCTTTTAATTCAGATTTTTGGGAAAAATTCTAATAAATTGCCATGAAGCACATGTGAACAGTTGTAATGTTGCCAGTAAATTCCCCGAAATATGCTGTGTGTGAATGCAGAAGGAACATTTAATATGATTCAGATGCTAGAGACAATACTTTTCTCATATTTGTTGATAAATTAGTTCTGGAAAGTTTACAGAAATTGCTGGGGTCGGGACCCCCTTTGGGGTCATGGGACAATGACAGTGATTTAGTGATTCATAAAAGTCAAATAAATTTCATTGAACTATTAGAATTACAATATTTTACCTATAATCCACAAAAGTTAAAAATAGTAGTTTTGAATAGTAAACATCAACAACAACATGCAATTGAAAAGCCATTAGCCTTTCAATTATTTTTTTACAGGATCTGTGCGTTTACATTAGATTAACAACACAGCAATAGGGTCGAATGCAAATTGATTTTATAGCACCAGGTTAAACCTTCTGACACCTTAATGGCAATCAAATACATTAAAAATAAATACAGGCGACAACTGAACACTGAAAAATGATCTCTGATTAGCAGCCTCCAAAATTAAACCAAGAATAGACTTGTGCTGAAAACACTGTGCCGACCAGTCTCTTTAGTTGAGGTTAAATTTAAATTAAACAAATTAATAAATGACTATAAAAATTATATAGTTGTTAGACTGTTGCACTTTTTTGTGTTCTCAATATACTTGTGTTTCATTGAGTTGTGTGTGCAACGTTTGTATATTTAAAGCCACCTCTGAAAAAGTGTATTGTCAGTTAAATATCTTATCCGGGTTTCTTTTGGCAACATAACTCAAAGAAATCTTAGGATCAAATATGGACAAACCGAACAGTTAAAATAAATGGGATTTAAAGGTCCCATAAAGTCCTTTGAAACATGAATATTTTTTCGATGTGTGATATAATTTGAACTAAAATATGAAGACAGGGTGGGACATAGTGTAGCTCTTACCTTTTTACAAAACAGGCATTTCGTTTTTATCACAGCTCTCAGCTCTGGAGGGGGCGGGACATGTCAGATACTGGAAAGCATTTGATTGGTCAGAAGATTCGATGAGAAACTGAAGTCTAAGGTGACAACAAACAAAAAGCTGTTTAGGCGAAAGTGACAAACTAGAATCTTTTGGATGTTTAATGTGAATTTTGTAACTGTTTTGGCGCACAATAGCGTTTAGACATCTTTAAGACTAATGTACTGATATAACATCTGAAAAAAATCATTTAAAAAACATGAAGAAATTAACTCAATGGTTGGGTTTATTCATATTTGACTCAACATTAGTTTTATAAATCCTAGCATTTTTGTGTGGTTTATTTTAACTTGTAGGTTATTAGAGGCAAATTTTGTGTAAGATCCCCTTTGAAATGAACTTTTTGTAGCCTGAGGTGAGTAAATTAACAGCAAATTGTCATCACAAAAAGACATACATCACTGCAGATTTTTTACAGTGTATCTAAATTTCAAAGTCTTTAAATCAGCAGCATCTGACAAGCAGATGTTTGTTTGAATTTCAGCACTCATGTTGACAGACGCATATTGACAATATGATCCGTAGATTTGATTCTCCTGTTGTCAGCTGGTTTTATGACTGTTATTCTTTGCTAAAGCTCACAGTCACGTTTGATTTTAGATCATTACAAATCATACGCCCCATCTCACCTTTTCATCATTAACCCTCCCTGAGTTTTTTATGCCCCTGCAGAAAGAAGTGATAAAGCCTGGTAATGGAGACTGACAGGGTCACAGCCTTAACCATGGATACACAGTCACAATTCACACAATTCACCTGAGGTCGCAATTATGACCAAACGCACCATAGACCTGCTCTTATGTGATATACGTTTACCTTAAATGAGCTAAATAAATGAATGAAGGGGTGAGGGGTTTGATTCAGATGGGCAGACCTGCAAAGTGGAGATAGCAGACGTTTGTCTCTGCCCTTTTAGGCCTGTGTGGATAGTGCAATTTCAGTACTGTATACGCTGATGCTGTAGGCCGAGTCTGAAGTAGGGAGTCATACTTTCCAGCATATTTTGGAATAAAGATTTTCAGTTCTCAAATTACAGAAATAAATTAGGATTTTTTTTATAGTTTCTGAGACCTTCAGTTCGACATACTGTGACTTTTGATGTTTGTTATCTATTTTATTTACAGCAGTATTGTGTAGCACCTCAGAAGTATGTAAAAAAGTAATAATAAATAAATAAATACATTTTATTATTATTATTAAAAAATAAATTGTTATATTATTTGTGTACTTTGTTTATTATTATTATTATTATTATAGCTTAATTGTATTTAATTACCATTTAATTTGTATTTATTTTCATGTATGAAGATGCATTTTATATTATTATAATTATAAATGTTAAAATATATTTCATTTTAAATTGTTTCTACACTATAGAAAATCTAACTTGAAAAAAGTTTAAATGACTTGGGTTTTTTTGTGTTGGTTTGGCAAAAATCTGTAAAATGTCAGTACAATTACATTTAAAACGTTTACTTAACCTAAATCAAATTTTTCTTCATTAAGTTAAAAAGATTTGTTTTGTGAGCAGAACTTTGCAAGTCCACCCAAAAAAAGCTTCTGCCAACTTGTTACTTTAAGGTAAGTTAATATCAGACAGAAAGGTTAGCATTAGCAGTATTTCCAACCCTAACAACAACTACAAAAATAATAATAACACCAATAATAACATTATTGTCATTATTATTAATAACAACAACAATAACAAAATACTACTGCAATACTGCATAGTTTGAAATTATTATTTAGTTGTAAAAACTTTTTCGGGGGGGTGTGGGGTGGGGAATGGCACAGCAGCAGAAAGACTTTTAATGTCAATTTGTATCTCACATTTACCTAATTAGCCCTACAAAGAGAATATTCAAATGAACAAGCAAAATTAACAAAATTCAAATGAAAATTCAAATGCCTAAAAAGATGAAATAATAAATCGAACTTTTAAAACAACTACCCAACTGTTAAATCAAGCGCTCAAATGATCAAATAATAAATTAAAATGCATTCTCAAATGAGAAATCAAATGCATTTAATATTTAGTTTTTACGAACAACTCAAATTAAATGTTCAAACTATAATTCAAATGGAGGAACCCGTTCCTGATTACACACATGGCTGGAAGCTCATGACGGACTGATTACTAGGACTATAAATACATCACCTCTTTCACACAGACTCTTTGCTGAGTCTTGTTTTTCCCCTGTGAAGCATTACAAAGCATTTTCCCCTTTTTGTCCTGCCATGTTTTGATTTTTGTCTTGTTTATAGTTGTTATTATTTTGCCTCCTGTCCTGTTTCTAATTCTGTGTCTAATAAATAATTTGTTAACGTTTGCCATTTCTTAGTACCAATTTCCAAAAGAGTATTTTGTTCGCTAAACTTCAGACATTTTAGGTCAGTGCAACTGATGTTTTCAAAAGTTGAGTACATGAGAAAAAAGAAATAAGGATTATGTTTTCTTGTTCACTCAACTTCTGGCATTACAGTTTTGCAGGCAAAAAAAATGTTGTCTTAAAAGGTTTTGTCACAGAGTAGTTGACCTCTCCAGAAAACTAATAATTTTATGTTAACCCAACTAAATGTTTTACTGACTATCTTTTTTTAGGTCAGTGCAGCGGATGTTTTTTTTTTTTTTTTTTTTTTTTTGTACTAGCTAACAATTTTTTATAGGGTAGCTTTTCTTTTTTTCTTTTTATAGTATTTTTTTCCAAAGTAGACAGTTATAAAGAATACACTACTTAGTATATAGTTTCAGTGAAAATAGTGGTTATATAATAATTATAATCATATTTATTATTTTATCATCATCATCATAATAATAATAGTATATTGTATTTTTTATATTATATTTTTTATGAATAATATTATTAATGAGAAGAACATAACATCTCTTAAACTTGTATCAAAGCTATCCTTTTCATTTGTTTTGTATTTTAAATACATTTACTCTAGGTAAAGTAACTTACAATCCATGAAAGTGTCATATAATTGTTACTCTGGTGCAAAAATAAACAAAGTACAGTACAGTACATCTCACCAGCACATCTCGAAATTGCCCAATTTATGATGTTGTTGCGCTAATATTGTAGAGTGGTACAGCCTTGGCAGCTCTCCGTGTTGTGAAGTGTGATGGCGAGTGACTTTGAGTGTAATGGCAGCCTCTTCAGCATCTAAAAGCCCAGATCAAACCACAACAACCATCTCCACACACACTGCACACTTTAACCTGATAGCATAGACATCGCCTCCATTTGACAGCGGCGAGATGTGTGCGTATGTGTGTGTGTTTCCCAGACGTGGTATCATACAGGGAAGCCTGTCATCCCGGGCCAGTAAATCTGTCAGAGATTATGTGCAGATGATGGATTCCTCTTTATGGCCTGTTGATCTGGCTGGAATATTTACACGATGCCATTACAGGGATGATGCGCATGAGAGCCTGATGCTGTGCTCTCGCTTATTTAGGCCTGTCTGTCTGTCAGCTTAGTGTGTGCTCTCTTTTATTTCTCTCTTTCTCTGACTCTCTCTCTTTCTCTCACATTTGTGTATTTTCAGTGCTTGGCATTTCTCTGCGGTGAAGGTCTGTTAGTGCATTATTGTCATCTCTGAAGTCTCATGTTCAGCAATTGTGAGAGCACTCAATGCTTATCTCAGAAACACAATACATGTGTGAAGGATCTTTCATTATTTTCAGCCTGGCCAAGTTTTTCTTGCAAATTGTGTTTTGTACAAAAATGCTGGCCGTCTGTTTTTGTGTGTGTGTGTGTGTGTGTGTGTGTGTGTGTGTGTGTGTGATCTCGTGTTCATGTCAAGTCATTTTTCACATTGGTTCTGGACTTAAGGAACACAGCTGGTTCATGCAGCTCTGTCTCGTAACCTTGAGCACAGCTGTGAAAATGTGAAAAGAGAGAGAGAGAGAAAGGTGAAACACAAACATAACACATGTTATTAAATGTGAAATGTCTTTTTTAAGTGTAAAATTGGTTATCTTATAATAGTTTAACACTGTAAAGTCTGAAATAATCATCAGAATAGCCACATTTCTTAAATGTTTATAGAACAGTGTGGTACAGTCAGCCATTTCAAATGTTATCACTCAATTGAATGGGCATTATGATTAGTTTTCAGCTAAAGATATGGGCCAGTAGGGGCCTACTGCACTTATTGATACGCTCAGAAGGCTGTTGTCATCCATCCACATCATTACGGAAACTAACGAGAATTATTTATATTATATAAAAACAGATCTGGAGCTGGAGTCTTCTCTGTTAGAATAGCTGATTAACTACAAGAATTGTTTATATTGTTTATTAAATTTCCCATTGATTGTAAGTTATCAACATCTACCCCACAACCCTAAACCCAACCATCACAGTAATGTAAAAACAGATCTGGAAATGGAGTCTTCTCTATTAGTGTAGCTGATTAACCATGTGGATGGATGATGACAGCCTTCTTAGCCTACCAATAGGCACAGAAGGCCCCTACTGGCCCATATCTGTCAGCTAATAACCACTAATAATATCTATTTAATCAAGTGATAATATTTGAGGCAGGTGATAGAGTGGTTTTCAATTCTGGTCATTGGGACCCCTCACCCTGCACATTTCGTATGTCTTTCAGGCCTCGTTTTCACTAATACGTTTTCATTTTAAAACACATAAGTTTTGCTACAGTTACGTCATCCGTCCACACTACGCCGGAGTTTCCAAGCACCGAAAACAGCTTTTTGATAATGCAGAACTGGCTGTTTTCATTTTAAAACGCTGCTGCTCCATCTCAGTGAGGATGGGGGAAACAGAGACATCTGAAAACGATTGGGGCTTTTTCCTCAATATTAAGCAGCCTACACACAGTTCAGTCTTCCATCCTCTACTTGTAAGTTCAGACTTTACAAGTTTGATATGGAAAACAAACTTCCGAGGACACGTCCAGTAATACTTCAAAGGGAAAAGAGTACTTTATAACCTCATTCACATCACCTTGGCTAAGTTGTTTCACTTTCCTAACAATAAAGTTAAAACATTGGGAAGCTAACATAGCTGCATATTTATATGACTGTTATCTTCACTGTATTTATAACAAAACAAAGCCTCCTTTGATTTTCATCGAAAATACAAAACACAACCTCTCTTTTGCTGAATATCAGTTTTAATAATCAATAATGGCCATTAAAAAAAGTATAACATACAATAAGCTGACACATTATGGGGAATAAATGCAAGTAATCAGTCAATGTGCAGAATCAGTGTATGTGGTTACCAGAGGTCGCGTTAACCGAATATTTTCCGTCATTGACGGATTTTTTTTCAGCAGTCTGAAAGGTGAAGGTGATCCGTCATTTTGACGGATTATGCTGAGAGTGATCTATTGTAATTTGTAGCTAATTGTAATTCCCACTCTTGTCCAGCTGATGGCGATTATCCTTGTTTTGTCTGCTCTTTGTCACCGATGCGTGCAGTTGCAAAAATGTCACAGCAGCTGTGTGTGAGAAGTTTCTTTAAACGGCCAAATAGATGTGAAATTAATAATAAAGGGAAAAAAGAGAAAGTGATGCAGTGGTGGATGAAGAACAAACAGAAAAAAATCCTCAGTCACCGACAGCTGTTACGAGCCAACCAAGGAGGTGAGAGGCTTTGGAGTGCGTTGTGAGCACTACCAAACGCAGAGGGGTGCAAGAGCGCGTGTTGTAGTATTTTTTCCTGGTGATGAGTGCTTGCAGGATCGGGAAATCCCACATTCAGAGAATCCAGCAAACTTAGTTCTGATCACAGCCTTAGGATAAATGTTTTCTAACTACAAAACGCTGGCTGAAGTGGCGCTAGTAATTCTGGTCTTTGGTCACTAGAAGTCGACTTTCCGAGACAAAGACACAGAATTTAATGACAACTGCCTCTGCATCAGTATCCCCTGATGCGTTTGATTACGCACAGGCAAGCACCCAGTTCAGGTCGAAGCAGGAGGAAGATACGAGTTAAGGCAGATAGGAGTTTTTGTTCATTTGTCAAATAAATAAATGGATAATTTAGCCTATATGCTCATCGTGCAAGTTCATTATTAAAATATGAATGAAAAGCGATCAGAAAGTCTGCAAATTAAATAACGATTAATAATAGGTTATGACGGAAATTTTACAACCCTCTCCATCAAAATTATGGACAATGAGAAAGTCTAACGCGACCTCTGGCGGTTACATAAATTAATATATGAACTTATCCCTGCGCTTAGCCCAAACATGTTACCTAAGAACAAGTAATAAATTCAGAAGATCAAAGTCAGGTCATATGTCATTAGATATTGACAACAAGATAAATTAAATATCATGTTTAACAAATATAGTGAGATTAGATCCATCAGTAAATCCTTGAGCATTCCGAGATGCACAGCTCTCATCTAGCACTGCATGCTAGAGTGTGTGTGTGTGTGTGTGTGTGTGTGTGGTCACGTGATGTGTGTTTTCAGGTGTAGTGTGGATTGAGAGTTGTTCAGAAACGCTGTGTGAACCGTTAGTAGACGTGGATCGTTTTCTTTCTAAAACATCGTTTTAGAACTAAAACGCATTAGTGTAAACGGGGCCTTATGTGACACACAAAGATTAGTTCATAGATATCTTTATTAACAAATTGCTAATCTGAGTGTGTTAAATAAGGAAGACATGTGCAGGGTGGGGGATCCAGAGGACTGGAATTGATAACCACTGTACCACCCGCTTCGAATGTTATCCCTCGATTGAATGGGTGTGTTAATAAGGCACGGTATGTTACCTAAATTACTAAATGGACAAAATGAAGGTGCATTTTGAAATCAACTTGTACTTGAAAATTTAATATTTAATAAAAATTCAACTTCTATTACCATTTAGGAATTATATTCTGTGTTACACATGTAAACACTTCAAAATGTCTTTTCCACAAACTCAGCCGAAAGGCATGTATGCACAAAAATATATGAATATTATAAATAAATAAAAACAAATAATTACACAAATATGCTTTTAAGAGCAATCAGTATCCACAATAAGTAACTGTGATTGTTACATGGCTGTCTGGAATACTTGATTGTGATTGCTCAGTCACAACATTACATTTTATTTTATTCTGAGATAACAAATAAACAACACAGGCTCATCCAGGTACTTCACATCAACTTAACCCTTAGTGAATACATTCTGATTCATAGTTGATTCATATGTTTTTGACTGTTGTCATTTTGTTACTGAATAATGTGTAGGTTAGTGTATGCTCCATTCAGTTGTTTTTCTTTCAGCTTTGCCTTTAATTAAAGAATTAATAAGCTATTATAGCTTAGTAGTGTGTAGGCTCAGTAATTGTGGCAAGTAGTCCTGTAATAAACAGGAAAAAGTACATCCAGGTGGTTGTTTTTACAGAAAAAAAGCCCTTTAGTCTTAGATATAATAATATGCTGATAAGGCTTTATGTAGCCTAAGGGATGACCATCCAGGCAGTTATTATCACAGAATAAAACCTGGAACTGCAAGATTTAAAGGAGGACACCATCGTCTCTATACACAAGAACAAAAATATCATTTACACAAACAATAAACAATCATTTTTTGTGAAATTTTATTTACCTAAACAGCAGTGGAAGTCTATGGGCTGTATCTGTTCAGTAGGGTTTTAAATTATTTTTACAAAGTGATTTTGACAACTGATGGCATTTCAGAAAAATAATCTTCATACAGACTATACACCCCTCTGATACTTGAACATTAACAACTGTGTATGCACAGTCCAGAAGACCAGTGAGAGAACGATTGTGGATAGTCGTGTCTCCATTTACAAAGTTTGTTTTCAGTTTGTTTACAATGAAAAAGAACAACAGCAATTTCCCATAGTGTGGACACCAGGAGGAACTGTAACAAAACACATTTATTTAAAAAATGAAACACACTAGTATATACTTCTGCAAATCTCTGTGAATGAGGATTCAATTTGCCAAAGTTGTTTAGATTGTTTTGTTTGCCAAAGGTTTACTCACCCTCAGGTTGTTCCAGTCCTTTATAAACCTCTTTGTTCTGCTGAACACAAAGGAAGATATTTGCAGGAATGTCAGGAGATAAACAGATCTCGCCAGCTATGGGTGCCTAGGTCTGTTTGGCCACTCACATTATTCCAAATATCTTTTTTTGTGTTTGGCAAAACAACGGTTTTTATATTAGCACAACAAAAAAATTAAATGGGTTTGTTATGTCTATCATAATATTTCTTAGCACAACAATTTTACAACATTATTAAATGGTTATTTTTTTAAAGTGATGAAGAGCAAGTAATGAAATACAAAGGGTCAAGTAGACTGATACCTAGACTCAAATGATTGTAAGGGGTCGATCACACAGAACGTGCCTTTACGTTCCAAAAACACGAGGCGCATCTCACTGCCTTTTTGTTGGCAAGAAAAAAAGGAGCGCGGTGAACTTTTTTATGTCGCTGGGCAACGACTGAATCAGCTGGGTATTTTGTGAGAGTGTTGCTCTTGATTAATATAACTTTAATGTCTAATAATATTGTCATATTCAAGATTTGGGAAGTCATACAGCTCTGGATAACTCAGAACAGCAACCACAAGTCTCTCCTCCATCTTCAAAAGTCTTCCTTGTTGTCTTGACAACATAAACACTGCAGGCGCCTCAACGGAAATCCTGCCTCTGCTCGCGAGTGACGTAACATGCTTTTTCTGCTCAGAGTTGATTTTTTTTCAACTGAGGGCAAAAAGGCATAAGCAGCGCGCAAAACGGTCATGGCTGTTAGTAAACCATTCAAAAGAGGGGCCTCTCAACGCATAAAGCGCGTTCGGTGTCATTGGCTCCTAAGACTGCCTTTTATATTCGTATAAAACGTATCCCTGTGTGCGGTCCTGGAGATGGCGAATTATGTATCCAGAAGTACATATGGCTGCATTTCGTTAGTAAAATAAACGTTACAGTATGACGTTACGGGGCAGTATGACACCTTTTCTTTTCATGCTTACCAGCTGTCCGATTACCTCCGTATGGATGGCGTTGTTACCAGTTTGTCCAGTGGATCAACATGTACGTTGTTGGAATTGACATGCAGAGAGGAGATTGATGGGGTTCGAGTCTGGTGAAAAGGGGATCCAGAAAGTGGGTAAAACAAAAAGAAAAGCCAAAAAAAACAAACAAGTAAATAACAGAAAGAATGTGGTAAAATATGAAAATGTGGTAAAAATCAGGTGGCCGCAAGGGCTTTACTTTTTCTAGATTGCTTTTCAAAACTGTCAGTTGCATTTAGGGTAGTGGATGGGCAGGTTAATTTGTGCTTTTGAAAACACTTTGGGTTGGATTTAGGAAAGGAGGAGGGTGAGTTGGTCGATTCATGGGTTAGTCAAGTCGATGGTCAGTCATTCAGTCAGTCAAAGAGTTTGTCGACAGTGGCCCCTGGTGGATTTATGCGAGAACAGCAGGCGCGAATGACACTCCCGAGAGAAATTTGAGATCTCACAAAGCATACAAAGTGGCCTCTGTTGGATTTGTGAAAACAAAAACTGCAAAAAACATAACTTCTGGGATGTATTTGGTGCTCTCTAAAAATGTTTATATTGTATATAATGCATTTTCACATGCACACACTATGGCCAATTTAGTTTATTCAAATCCCCTGTACTGCATGTATTTGGCGGAAACCAGAGCACCCAGAGGAAACCCATGCGAACACGGGGAGAACATGCAAACTCCACACAGAAATGCCAACTAACCTAGCCGGGACTCAAACCAGCAACCTTCTTGCTGTGAGGCGACAGTGCTAACCTCTGAGCTACCGTGTCCTCTCAAATGCAGCAGATTATCAAACATATAAACATTATATTCAGTATAATGTACAGTATAATAATAAACAGCAAAACCTCTTTTTTCAATTTTCTACTAATCCCAAAACACAGGTTTTAAGAAATACATGCAAAATTGAAATAAGTGTGAGTAAATGTGAATTGCACCTTTAATGCTCACATTCAAGCGCAATGAATTCATAAAGCCTATATTCCAAAAATATATGCTCGCCTTGTGCGTAAGCAAATATAGGGCTGTTCCTGAATAAACCTGTCAGAGCTTTAACATAAAACAGAGATGCAAAAACAGCATCCAGAAGCAGAGAGAAAGTGTTTCTCTGTGGAGTTTTTACAGCAAGTCTGAATATCCCGTCACATAAAGCAGGCTCAAGGCCGACACCAGCCTCATCTTTCACTCTCACTACCCATCAACAACTCGACCACCGCTGTCAAACGCAACACTAAATACCAGACATCCCTGCTGACCTGCCAGTATGGTTTGGCCTTAGTCCTAGCTCAGGAAAGGTCGCCCTTCAAAGATGGAAAAGCATTAACCACTTACGTTTTCAAACAGAAAAATTACATCAAGTTTTGCTTTGACAGGTTTCGAGAAACAAACTTGGCCTTTTTGTTTCATGTCACTGGTGCAGAACAATTAGAAAAGGCTGGAAAAGGGTGTAAATGTTGTTTTTTTCTCTGACTAAATATATACCAGTGTTTCTGCACTTCTGTGGCTTTTGCACTCAAATGTTATGCAGTGCTATGAGAAACAGCGACTGCTGAAGTTTGTAATGTGAGACGCCTCTTGACATTACCTGGTACCTGTTATCACAAACAAGCCACAGAATGCAGCTTTATTCCTGTACTGGTGCCTTCTTCTCTAATATTTGTTCCCAACAGCATGACATTCGCTCCAAAGGTCATTTCTGCATGCTTCTGCAGTTTAAACAATGCTTCGTTTGATAAACACTCACAGTCAGGAAGTCACAGAGTGGCTCTTGTGGAAAACAGCTCGTGAAGGGAACAAATTGAGCACAGCTTTTTTTTAAAGTGCAAGTCAAACCAAGTAAATAAACTAATAGATAAGTAAAGAGACAGTTTTGTCATCATTTACTCACTCTAATACCATTTTAAACCTGTGTGACTTTTTTCTGTAATCACAAAAGTAGACATTTTGAAGACTGTTCAAGCTGTTCCCGTGATTACAGTAAAAATTATAATGTTTATTTCTACTCAAATTTTGGTAAAATCTAAAACAAAGCCAAACAATATGTTAATCTTTAAAATAAATTTTATTAAATAAATGTGGGTTTAAACAACCCAGCATTTTTAGAGTGTATTTTAAACATATATCCACCAATATTATATATAATCAAAATCTCAGAGTTAATTTAGTCACTACTAAATACAAAAACCAGTCCAAGTTTTATCCTCGAGAATGTCTTCAAAAGCCTCTTACACACCCAATTAACTCAGTACTTAACTCTGGGTGGAGGAGGTACACCTTTCAACTACTGTTAGCAAAAGGCACCAGCTCTTTTGTAATTTTGTAAATCCACTGATGCCTTACATTCACATCTGAATGAGAACCCCACAGCGTTCCATTACTACCCATTACTTCACAGACAATCCCTAGTCTATAATATTTTAGGTCTTTCTACCTTTTTGTTGATTGATCAATGGTGTCACGGTAAACAAGTGCCCGCATCCTCCACCAAACTGAAGTGATTATATACAGTTTTAACCCAAAGAATGACCAGTCTGTCAGATGAAGAAGAGCCGGAGTCAGAGATTCAAATAAATAAATAAAGTCTACTGAAGATAGTTTGCAGTTTCATTAGCAGAAGTCAACTTCAAAACTCACAATTCCTTTTTATGTTAGATAGACTTTGTGTGTAGTGAGGATATTGTAGCCGAATGTTGATTAAATCAGTTTTGAACCAGTTTGTTAAGACAGCTGAACGGACAAGAAACAACCATAAGTGTCTCCAACTTTCGTATTTATTTATTTTTTTGAGTCATGCAGTTGATGGCATGTAACCAACAGAAAACAAGGCAAACATAATAAAGACAGCTGATGAATCACGTGGAAGTAATCTTCATTCAGCAAATGCGTTTTAATTTCAATACTTTTTTGCATTAATCCTTTTTCACACAAATCCAAATATACTTCAAGTGTGCAAAAAACTTTTTTTTCAAGTTAAGGAATTATTTGAAATGTGTTGTTTACTTTAAAATGTGCATCAACACACAGTGACCAAATCTTAGCTATTAATAAATAACACAAAGTGTGTAATGTGAAAATTCTCAATAGGAAACGGCAGCATTGAAGTACTGCATTCATTCATTCATTTTCTTTTCGGCTTAGTCCCTTTATTAATTTGGGGTCCACACATCTGAACCACCAACTTTTTGTTTTACGCAGCGGATGCCCCTTCACTGGGGAACATCCATTCACACTCATTCACAAACATACACTACGGACAGTTTAGCTTACCCAATTCACCTATACCACAAGTTTTTGGACTTGTGGGGGAAACCAGAGAATATGCAAACTCCACACAGAAATGCCAACTGACCCAGGCGAGGCTTAAACCATCTACCTTCTTTTTTGTGAGGCGATTGTGCTACCCACTGCGCCACCAAGCTGCTCTGAAGTACAGTTGTAGAAAAAATACACATATTTCTAAAAAGAAAATACATGGACAACCTCATTCACTTTCACTGTAGGAAAAGCTGCTGAAACTCTCTGCTAAAAATCAGATTTTACACATCAAAACAAATTATTCTGGTTTAAAAAGATGCGAGGATGAGAAAGTAATGACTCATCATTTTCCATTTTGGTGAAGTGTCTCTTTAAGGCTCCTCTTCGAGAACAATGCTTTGTCTCCTTTCGTCATCGCAGTCTGACCAGCGCACCTCCTAAGAATGCTGGGATAAGCTTTTACAAGTGCTGCAACCATCAGGCTTTGTGAGATGAATTTGCTTTCACAGCTATTGTGTGAGCTTTTTTGGTGTTTGTCCAGTGTAAAGCCAACAAAGGGATCTGGCAGAATACAGTGTCCTAGATACCGTGTCCTGTTTGATTCATTTGTTTGCACCTATGTGTTTTTTTAATAGATCAGTTTTTTTGTGTGGTTGTCTGTACTTGAAAAGTTGTTGAACTTTGCCCATCAGCAATTTTCTCATCTGGTGCTGTTTTATTGTTTGCAGGGACAGATCTTACATGTAGTCATGGCCTGCGAACAGTTTATTGGCAGTTTTTGGCTATTTTTTCTGATATGGGCCAACTGGCTGATAGGCCTAGTATCAGGTTCAGTATCTGGTTTGTTAAAGGGATACCATATGACCCCAGCTTATGAATCAGAGTCTTTTAAATTAAAATGGTAAGAACAATATATGTTTCATTTTTAAACTAAAAACCATTAACTCCAGCCAACAGTCAAGCACGCATATCTGAATTTTACAGTAATGCTCCGATTTGCTACTTCACAATGCAACATTCACAACAAAACACTTTACTTTGCGCTGATGCACTTAGTTGGGGGTACGCCAAGGTGCGAAGGCTAAAAGGTTAGTCTAAAGCACAAATATGTACTTTTAAAGGGCCATGAAACCCCCTCGTTTCAGCAGGGTGTTTTCACACCTCTACTTTGGAAAAAGTCAGAAAAGTGGGCGTGTCCAGCTCTGTTTAGGGGGGAGTGTCGGAGGAAGAAAAGTGGGATGGTGTGGGAGTGTCTATTTGGGCACGCGCAAATTTCAGAGTCAAAATACACACAAACACACAGGAGAAAGTGATGGTGTTTAACCTACATGGACATGTGTAGTCGAATTATTTGCCAAATTATTAAATGGTGGACTTTAACTGCAGTTTGGCTCTTTCATTCAGGAAATTCATTCATGCCCCTCGCAACAAATGAGATATTTGATTCGAGGAACTGCTCTAAGCGTGTATTTTTCATGCAATGTTTGATACCGCACGGCGAATGAGAGAAAAAAACCCTCTGCATTTCCCGGAAACTTAGATGCACACGGCAGGTAGCGTCAGAAAGTCGGGTGTGTTGTTCCGGTCACAAAATGCGGTAAAAACCCTACACGAGGTTAAAGTTTGGTTGTGGTGCGATACGAACAAACTGAATAAACAAAGAGCAATGCTCGCTCACTTACCAAATCTGTAGAGACAGGACAATCATCAGCAACTAGAGCCGCGTCTTTATGAAGAGAATACTACAAGGGAATCCGGATTTCAGCGTTTGCAGATGAGAACAGCTCTCAGGTAAACAATGTGCTTTCTTAGACACGTAAGTTATTGTTGTCGAGCGTCGCGTACACTGTTAATCCACACGTGACTCTGAGCTCTCACAGAGAGAAAATGAAAACGAATCCTAACTGCAGCAAACTATAAAAGCAA